>NC_052090.1:354784-709568 GCF_015852505.1 Tachyglossus aculeatus
GGGGTCCCTATTCGGTCTTCGGCCTTCCCAATAAAACTTTATTAAAACTTTCTGCAGTCACATGCTGTCTGACTAATTCTTTAGTTTCCCGGTGACTTGGTGGCCATCCGGAACAACCACCGCCATCACATTGATACCGTGTATGGATACACAATAAAGGTGTGCTTTTGCTAAGTTACATATGATTGGCCCACAGGCATTCCTGGAAGATCTTTGATCATACACCACAAGTTGAAAGGATTAATTTACAGCATGCTCATGGGCCCTTTTCTCTTATTAATTCTGTTGTACTCTCCCAAGCACTTAGTACAGTGTTCTGCACATACTAAGTACTTAATAAATATGACTGATTGATTGATTGGTCCCTGCAGTGAGGATCTGAGTGGTTGGAACACCTGCCAAGCTTCTGATGCAGATAGGCAGATCTCATGTCGATGGAGCAGACAGGAAAGGGCTGACCTGTAGAGGCCAGGGCTTAGGGAAGGGAGTTGAAGCTTGCGTAGCTATGGAGACAGCAGTGGCTCTCCAGGGCTGGCCAGGAGCAGATTGAGGGTGAGGCAAGTGAGATGGCAGCCGGGAAGGATACTGATTTTAATTTTTCAGAAATATTTCCTCTGTCCCCCTCTTGGTCTCTGATTCACTATAATATGTAAACTGCAAAAATCTCTCTGTCTCTGTGTCTTTGTCTCTCTCTGCCCCTCACATATCACTCTAACACCAACTTACTCAGGGTACCTCAATCTCATCTCTCTCCTCATTGACCCCTTACCCACATCCATATTTTCCATGTCTCCAAAATTCTAAATTGCCAGCGAGTAAGAGTAAGTGCATTAATACTATCATAAACAGAGCAATCAATTAAAAGTAAGGGATTACATAAGGAATAGGTCTATCCTCCAGCCTCCTAAATCCTTCCTCTCTAGATCTGATTTCTTTCTGCAGAAGCAACTTCCTCCACTTTGTCCATTGCTCTCTGTCTTGTCTCTGGCAATCAGTATTCACAATGAAGGATGCTCTCTCTGACATCCAATTATTCGAAAGTGTTTCTTTTCAGTGGTAGACTCTTCCAATTTCCTGCAATAAGTCCAGTGAGAAATGTCTCCTGCCTCTCAAATTTCTGGGAATTTCTCAGCAGATGACCAGACCTCATGATTTCTGTGATCCTGTGGTCTGTGAGATGCCCCTCATGCTTAAGGCCTCTAACAGCAGCCAGATAGACTTCATAAAAAACATAATGCCAGCCCTCCACTTTGCAATTTATGCAAGGAAGGCCACTCAACATGTTTTGAAAGCAGTTCCAGAGCTCATTTTTAAACATAGGTGCTCTGCATTCCCTCTGCTCCCTCTGCTTCTGGCCAGCTCATTCAGGTTTTTCTTCATGTAGTGGACCACAGGCTCCAGACGCTCCCCATGGGCCCTGATACTTGGGCAGGGTTTGGGGGGGAGGAGGGTGTGTGTGTGTGTGGTCAAAAATATCTTCAAAATATTTGAGAACATCTTCAGCCAGTTAAAAAGACAAAGCAAGGAATGTCTTCAATCTCAACCAATCAACAGGCCTGAAAGAAGATACAGCCCTTGTAACCTACATGCCTGGGAGTCAGAAGGTGCAGGTAACAGGCACAGCTCTGCTTCTTGTCTTGCACAAATCACTTAACTGCTCTCTCCCCCAGTTTCCATATCCATCAAATGGGAATTCAATTCCTGTTCTCTCTAGCCCTCAGACTACCAACTCCATGTGAGACAAGGACTGTTGCATCACCTGACTATTGTTACTTCCCCATGCTTACTGCAGGGCCTGGCACACAGTAAGCACTTAACAAGAGGAAAAAAAGAAGAATGGCTTAGTGGATAGAGAATGGGCCTGGGACTGAGAAGTACCTGGGTTCTAATCCCAGCTCCCCCACTTGTATGTTATGTGACTTTGGGCTGTAAACCCCAATGTGGGATATGGACTGTGTCCAAACAGATTACCCCAGTGCTTAAAACAGTACTTGGCATATAGCACTTAAGTATTGTACAAAAACAGAAAAAAAAACCCTTATGCACTGTGGTGTCTGTCATCGTAAACAATCCTATCAATAGTCAGGCACCTTGCTCTGTTCGCATGACTAAGTATGAACCAGAATATCATTTGTAATGAAAGAGGAGCTGAGGACCAAGTATCATGCAATTTCAAATTCATAATGGATTTGATTGTGTGTGATGGTGAGATTGCCTTCCCTGGCACTCAGTCTGCTGAGCTCTTTACAGTCCTCTATGAATTAAACACTGATGAGAACAAAAGGTTGAATACGGTTGAATGTCTTATACTTGACCTTGTTTTACTCCATTTGTGGCAGGGACAGGGTCAGGTAATAGGATCTTTCAGGCTTGTCATCATGACATAATCTTCAGATCTTGCTAAACATCTCAGGGCAGTCAAACTTGTTCCCCACCTGTCAGAGTCTAGAGTCCAGGTTTAAAGAAGGCTGGTGGAGGCCGTGCATACTGCAGGTTTGCAAAGAATAGATAGAGGTTTCTTGGCCTACAATTAGGATAATCATAGCATTGCTATAAGAGTGGTTTTCCCTCCTTTTCCAAACTCCAGTTCTCAACATCAAGGTTCTGTTTCAATGTTCATTCACTGATTCATTAAATCATGTTTACTGAGCACTTACTATGTGCAGTGCTTGGGAGAGTACAATATCAATCAATCAATCAATCGTATTTATTAAGCACTTACTATGTGCAGAGCACTGTACTAAGCGCTTGGGAAGTACAAATTGGCAACATATAGAGACAGTCCCTACCCAACAGTGGGCTCACAGTCTAAAAGGGGGAGACAGAGAACAAAACCAAACATACTAACAAAATAAAATAGAATAGATATGTACAAGTAAAATAAATGGAGTAATATGTACAAACATATATACATAATACACATAATATACATATATACATAATACATAATATACATAATATACATATATATACATATATACATAATATACATATACATATAATATGTACAAACATATATACATATATACAGGTGCTGTGGAGAAGGGAAGGAGGTAAGATGGGGGATGGAGAGGGGCACAGGGGGAGAGGAAGGCCTCCTCCTTCAGTCTGGGAAGGCCTCCTGGAAGAGGTGAGCTCTCAGTAGGGCCTTGAAGGGAGGAAGAGAGCTAGCTTGGCGGATGGGCAGAGGGAGGACATTCCAGGCCCGGGGGATGACGTGGGCCAGGGGTCGATGGCGGGACAGGCGAGAACGAGGCATGGTGAGGAGATTAGTGGCGGAGGAGTGGAGGGTGCGGGCTGGGGTGTAGAAGGAGAGAAGGGAGGTGAGGTAGGAGGGGGTGAGGTGATGGAGAGCCTTGAAGCCCAGGGTGAGGAGTTTCTGCCTGATGCGCAGATTGATTGGTAGCCACTGGAGATTTTTGAGGAGGGGAGTAATATGCCCAGAGCGTTTCCGGACAAAGATAATCCGGGCAGCAGCATGAAGTATGGATTGAAGTGGAGAGAGACACGAGGATGGGAGATCAGAGAGAAGGCTGATGCAGTAGTCCAGACGGGATAGGATGAGAGCTTGAATGAGCAGGGTAGCGGTATGGATGGAGAGGAAAGGGCGGATCTTGGCAATGTTGCGGAGCTGAGACCGGCAGGTTTTGGTGACGGTGTGGATGTGAGGGGTGAATGAGAGAGCGGAGTCGAGGATGACACCAAGGTTGCGGGCTTGTGAGACAGGAAGGATGGTAGTGCCATCAACAGAGATGGGAAAGTCAGGGAGAGGGCAAGGTTTGGGAGGGAAGACAAGGAGTTCAGTCTTTGACATGTTGAGCTTTAGGTCGCAGGCAGACATCCAGATGGAGATGTCCTGAAGGCAGGAGGAGATGCGAGCCTGGAGAGTGGGGGAGAGAGCAGGGGCAGAGATGTAGATCTGGGTGTCATCAGCGTGGAGATGATAGTTGAAGCCGTGGGAGCGAATGAGGTCACCAAGGGAGTGCGTGTAGATCGAGAACAGAAGGGGACCAAGCACTGAAACTTGGGGAACCCCCACAGTAAGAGGATGGGAGGGGGAGGAGGAGCCTGCAAAAGAGACTGACAATATAATAATAAGCAGGCATATTCCCTGCCCACAATAAGCTTACAGTCTAGAGGGGAACCCAGGCATTAATATCAATAAAAAGATATTGATATAAATAGATAAGGCATTAGTATAAATAAATTAATAAATAAGGCATGGAAAATGTCCTATAAACCCAGAGATGAGAACATTCAAAGGGTTACCATGTCACAGGACTGAAGCCCTGAAACCTGGATTCTAATCCCTGCTCTGCCAGGTGACCTTGGGCAACTCAATTAACTTCTCTGTGCCTCAATTTTCTCATCAATCAAATGGGGCCAAAATACCTGCTCTTCCTTCCCCTTAGACAGTGTAGTCCCTATCCATGTAGGATAGGGACTGTGTCTAATCTGTTTGCCTAGTATCTTTCCCAGCATTTAGTATGATGCTTGACCCATAGTAAGTGCTGCATTATTATTATTTGAAAACAAAAGTCAAGCAGGAAGGAATAAGAAATTCTGAGAAGAAATTGCTGCATATTCCAAAAAATGTATTATAAAACTGTTTTTCTCTTCAATGGGCTGTAGATGTACAGTGACAGAAATAGCTTTCAAAATGCCCATTTTTTTGTTTTCGTTTTCCTGAAAAGAAAAACGAGTGGCAATGGTTTCTGGCAGAAGAAAAAAAAATAGTGTGACCCTTAGATGAAAGTTCAGAAATACTTCCTGTTTGAACTTTCTGTGGCTCAGGGAGAAGAACATTCATTTTGATCCTAACTTCTGGACAGAAGCCTGTATGATTGGAGAAGCTAAGTTTTCTGTAATATTTTTTCCATGAACTAAACTAATGAGAACATTTTATAAATACCACATGCTAAATTTCTAATCTAGGGTTTTGAAAAATATTGGAATTTTATGGTGAATAATGTTTTGAACCCTGCATTTTTCAGCGTTAATGATTTTGAGTTAAAGGTAAGAGGATAGATTATTCAGAAATTCCCAGGTAAAGGAAATGGCTTATTAGGGGGATGTAATGTTCATTCATTCATTCATTCAATCGTATTTATTGAGTGCTTACTGTGTGCAGAGCACTGTACTAAGCGCTTGGGGAGTACAAGTTGGCAACATATAGAGACGGTCCTTACCCAACAGCGGGCTCACAATCTAAAAGGGGGAGACAGACAAAAAAACAAAACATAAAACAAAATAAAATAAATAGAATAAATATGTACAAATAAAATAAATAAATAGAGTAATAAATACGTACAAACATATATACATATATACAGGTGCTGTGGGGAGGGGAAGGAGGTAAGGTGGGGGGGATAGGGGGAGGGGGAGAGGAAGGAGGGGGCTCAGTCTGGGAGGAGGGGGCTCAGTCTGTTATATTCATTTCATCCATGGTTTAAATGTTTAAAATACGAGTTTCTTTCCTACCTGGTAATGACATCTAATCTTTCAACTAAAGCTATAAACATAGCAGAAGACTAGTTATTTTTGTGTTCTATGACAAAACATGAGTCAGCAGTGAATTACTTTGGTTAAAAACAAGTTTGCTACTTGAATGTATAAACAGGTATGTGGCCCATAGAATTCTTTGCTACTCTATCAATCAATCAATCAATCAATCGTATTTATTGAGCGCTTACTGTGTGCTGAGCACTGTACTAAGCGCTTGGGAAGTACAAGTTGGCAACATATAGAGACAGTCCCTACCCAACAGTGGGCTCACAGTCTAAAAGGGGGAGACAGAGAACAAAACCAAACATACTAACAAAATAAAATAAAATAGATACGTACAAGTAAAATAAATAAATAAATAAATAGAGTAATAAATATGTACAAACATATATACATATATACAGGTGCTGTGGGGAAGGGAAGGAGGTAAGATGGGGGATGGAGAGGGGAACGAGGCGGAGAGGAAGGAAGGGGCTCAGTCTGGGAAGGCCTCCTGGAGGAGGTGAGCTCTCAGTAGGGCCTTGAAGGGAGGAAGAGAGCTAGCTTGGCGGATGGGCAGAGGGAGGGCATTCCAGGCCCGGGGAATGACGTGGGCCGGGGGTCGATGGCGGGACAGGCGAGAACGAGGTACAGTGAGGAGATTAGCGGCAGAGGAGTGGAGGGTGCGGGGTGGGCTGTAGAAGGAGAGAAGGGAGGTGAGGTAGGAGGGGACGAGGTGATGGAGAGCCTTGAAGTCCAGGGTGAGGAGTTTCTGTCTAATGAGCAGATTGATTGGTAGCCACTGGAGATTTTTGAGAAGGGGAGTAACATGCCCAGAGCATTTCTGGACAAAGACAATCCGGGCAGCAGCATGAAGTATGGGTTGAAGTGGGGAGAGACACGAGGATGGGAGATCAGAGAGAAGGCTGATGCAGTAGTCCAGACGGGATAGGATGAGAGCTTGAACGAGGAGGGTAGCGGTATGGATGGAGAGGAAAGGGCGAATCTTGGCAATGTTGCGGAGCTGAGTGACTCTACTCACTTGAGTGTTCACTAGAGTATTGATTTAATAAGTGAGACATTGGAGTACTTGCAGAGGCTCTGATTAGAATGGTTAAAAGAGTGGAAAAAATAAAGGCTAAGGAAATTGGGTAGTTTTGCTTGGAGAATAGAAAACTCAAGAGATACCTTATAGCACTGCTCACAGATCAACTAGCTTGGCCTTTCCACTAGGAATAATAATGACTGTATTTGTTAAGTGCTTACTATGTGCCAAGCTTTGTTCTAAGTGCCGGGGTAGGTTCAAGATAATCAGGTTACCTGCCTCAGGTCACTCTCAGTTCATTCATTCATTCATTTATTCCTTTACATAGAGCACTTACTCTGTGCAAAGCACTGTACTAAGTGATTGAGAGAGTACAATATAACAATAAACAGACACAGTCCCTTCCCACAACGAGCTTTCAGTCTAGAGGGGTAGACGGATATTAATATAAATAAATGGTATATGTATATATGTTTGTATGGATTTTTTACTCTATTTTACTTGTGTATGTTCTATTTATTTTATTCTGTTAATATGTTTTGTTTTGTTGTCTGTCTCCCCCTTCTAGGCTGTGAGCCCGCTGTTGGGTAGGGACTGTCTCTCTATGTTGCCGACTTGTACTTCCCAAGCGCTTAGTACAGTGCTCTGCACACAGTAAGCACTCAATAAATACAATTGAATGAACGAATGAATGAATAAATTAAAGATATGTACATAAGTGTTGTGGGGCTGGGAGTGGGGATGAATAAAGGGAGCAAGTCAGGACAATGCAGAAAGGAGTGGGAGAAGATGAAAGGAGGGCTTAGTCAGGAAAGGCCTCTTGGAGGAGAGGAGCTCAATAAATGCCATTGATTTAAATGGTAGCTAAATGGTAGAATGACTGGTAAAGCAAGGTATTTTAGAGATACAAGATTTTGTTCTTGATATTATCCTCCAGGATGTGACCACTATTTCCAGGTGTCCTTGTTCTTGGAAAAATGAACCTGGTCTTAGGAGCTATTATAGTATTTATTACATGTCTATTGTATGCACAGCACAATACTAAATGCTGTGAAAAAATACACTGGTCCCTGGCCCTCACCACTAAGGAATAAAAGAGCCAACAAGGATCTGGTGATAAATACCTTGGGAGAGAAGGCACAGTAAGAATACTAAGACAACATAAAAGCACACAGAATAAAAACAAAGAGCAGAAAAGTACCTGTGGAAGAGGAGCAGAGTTTTGGGGTCCCTGTGCTTCAGAGTCCACAGTCACAGCTATGGCAGTCACCAAAGCCTTCCCATCATTCTGTATTTTGTGGCAGCCTCATGTGGAGGCTTCCTGTGTCCTCCCTGCCACAGTAGTGCAAGACAGGTTTGGATTTATGTCCCAGGACAACTGGAAGGAACTGGGAATGAGAAAGCACATCTATGGTCCTGGGGGCCAGGAGCAGATGGGGAAGGGGGCATGGGAATGATGGATATGTCATCAGGTCACATGAACCTATGCTTTCATTCATTCATTCAATCGTATTTATTGAGCACTTACTGTGTGCAGAGCACTGTACTAAGCACTTGGGAAGCACAAGTTGGCAACACATCCAACAACGGGCTCACAGTCTAGAAGGGGGAGACAGACAACAAAACAAAACATGTTGACAGGTGTCAAAACCGTCAGAACAAATAGAATTAAAGCTATATGCATCATTAACAAAATACATAGAATAGTAAATATGTACAAGTAAAATAGAGTGATAAATATGTACAAATATATACAAGTGCTGTGGGGAGGGGAAGGAGGTAGGGCGGAGGGGATGGGGAAGAGGAGAGGAAAAAGGGGGCTCAGTCTGAGAAGGCCTCCTGGAGAAGGTGAGCTCTTAGTGGGGCTTTGAAGGGAGGAAGAGAGCTACCTTGGCAGATGTAGGGAGGAAGGGCATTCCAGGCCAGGGGAAGGACGTGGGCCGGGGGTTGATGGCGAGACAGGCGAGAACGAGGTACAGTGAGGAGGTTAGCGGCAGAGGAGTGGAGGGTGCGGGCTGGGCTATAGAAGGAGAGAAGGGAGGTGAGGTAGAAGGGGGTGAGGTGATGGAGAGCCTTGAAGACAAGAGTGAGGAGTTTTTGCTTGGTTCGTAGGTTGACAGGCAACCACTGGAGATTTTCGAGGAGGGGAGTGACATGCCCAGAGCGTTTCTGTACAAAGATAATCTGGGCAGCAGAGTGAAGTATAGACTGAAGTGGGGAGAGACAGGAGGATGGGAGATCAGAGAGGAGGTTGATGCAGTAATCCAGTTGGGATAGGATGAGAGATTGAACCAGCAAGGTAGAGGTTTGGATGGAGAGGAAAGGGTGGATCTTGGTGATGTTGTGGAGGTGAGACCGGCAGGTTTTGGTGACAGATTGGATGTGTGGGGTGAACGAGAGAACGGAGTCGAGGATGACACCAAGTTTGCGGGCTTGTGAGATGGGAAGGATGGTAGTGCCGTCAACAGGTATGGGAAAGTCAGGAAGAGGGCAAGGTTTGGGAGGGAAGATAAGGAGTTCAGTCTTGGACATATTGAGTTTTAGATGGTGGGCAGACATCCAGATGGAGATGTCCTGAAGGCAGGAGGAGACACGAGCCTGAAGGGAGGGAGCGAGAACAGGGGCAGAGATGTAGATTTGGGTGTAATCAGCGTAGAGATGATAGTTGAAGCCGTGGGAGCAAATGAGTTCACCAAGGGAGTGAGTGTAGATAGAGAACAGAAGGGGACCAAGAACTGACCTTTGAGGAACCCCTACAGTAAGGGGATGGGAGGGGGAGGAGGAGCCCGCAAAGGTGACTGAGAATGAATGGCCAGAGAGATAAGAGGAGAACCAGGAGAGGATGGAGTCTGTGAAGCCAAGGTTGGATAGTGTGTTGAGGAGATGGGGGTGGTTCAGAGTGTTAAAGGCAGCTGAGAGGTCGAGGAGGATTAGGATAGAATAGGAGCCGTTGGATTTGGCAAGAAGGAGGTCATTGGTGACCTTTGAGAGGGCAGTTTCGGTGGAGTGCAGGGGACGGAAGCCAGATTGGAGGGGGTCAAGGAGAGAGTTGGTGATGAGGAATTTTAGCCAGTGGATGTAGATGATTTGTTCTAGGAGTTTGGAAAGGAATGGTAGGCGGGAGAGAGGGTGATAACTAGAAGGGGAGTTGGGGTCAAGAGAGGATTTTTTTAGGATGGGGAGACATGGGCATGTTTGAAGGCAGAGGGGACGGAACCAGTGGACAGCGAGCAGTTGAAGATGAAAGTCAAGGAGGGGAGAAGGGAAGGGGCGAGACATTTCATAAGATAAGAGGGAATGGGGTCTGAAGCACAGGTGGATGGAGTAGCACTTGAGAGGAGGGAGGAGATCTCATCTGAAGATACTGCTGGGAAGGATGGGAGAGTAGCAGAGAGGGTTGAGAACTGGGGGGGTTGGAGAATGGGGAGGAGTGACTTTTGGGAGCTCAGACCTGATGGAGTTCACCAAGGGAGTGAGTGTAGATAGAGAACAGAAGGGGACCAAGAACTGACACTTGAGGAACCCCTTTAGTAAGGGGATGGGAGGGGAGGCAGGAGCCTGCAAAGGAGACTGAGAATGAACGGCCGGAGAGATAAGAGGAGAACCAGGAGAGGATGGAGTCTGTGAAGCCGAGGTTGGATAACATGTTGAGGAGAAGTGGGTGGTCCACAGTGTCGAAGGCAGCTGAGAGGTCAAGGAGGATTAGGATAGAATAAGAGCCGTTGGATTTGGCAAGAAGGGAGTCATTGGTGACCTTTGAGAGGGTAGTTTCGGTGGAGTGTAGGGGACGAAAGCCAGATTGGAAGGGGTCAAGGAGAGAGTTGGCATTGAGGAATTCGAGGCAGCGGGTGTAGACGACTCATTCTAGGAGTTTGGAAAGGAAGGGTAGGAGGGAGATAGGGAGATAACTAGAAGGGGACCCACTGCAACTCCCCCCGAACATAGAGGCCAAGAATGGAAATGATTGGACTTGTTGGACTGTCATGCAGCTAGAATTTAATTCAAGTTGGAGCCAATTAAAGAAGTGAACATTCTGTTGTTTCCCGGAACTAGCAGAAGTGGTTGGCGTACCAACTCATTTAAAGCTACTACACCCCCTGCCCCATTAATGGACATGTTGCAAAAAAAGACAAAATATCTTCTGACAAATTAACAAGAAGAATAATATATGTGTGAAGCCTTAATAGGAAAGGATAATAGTAGCTTTTCTTCTTCAGGTTCCCTTCTGAGTGTGATTAAAAACCACAGCATGCAACAACTTGTTCCTGAATAGCAATCCCCTTCCTCTACAACATTTCAATCAATCAATCAATCATTCCATCCATCCATTTTTAGTATTTTTGATCACTTACTATGTGCAGACTACTAAGCACTTGGAAGAGTTCAGTGCAGTAGTCAGTATACACATTCCCTGCCCACAAGGAGCTAACAGTCTAGAGGAGGAGAAGACATTGACATAAATCAATGAATTATGGATATGTACATAAGTGGCATGGGGCTGAGGATGGGGTGCATATCAAGTGCTCAAAGGGTACAGGTCCAAATTCAGAAGAGAGAGGGATTTGGGAAAAAGAGGGCTTGCTTGGGGAAGGCCTCTTGAAGGAGACATGCTTTAAGTAAGGCTTTGAAGGTAGGGGAGTGGTAGTCTGATGTATATGGAGGGGGAGAGAGTTCCAGGCCAGAGGGTGGATGTGGGAAAGGGTTCGATGGTGAGATAGACAGTGAGCAAACTGGTACTAGAGGAGTGAAGTGTATGGCCTGGGCTGTAGTTGGAAATCAGTGAGGTAAAGTAGGAGGGGGCTAGGTGATTAAGTGCTTTAAAGTCAATGGTGAGGAGTTAGTGTTTGACATGGAGGTGGATGGTGGGGAGACATTGACTGACTGTTGTTTTAGAAAAATGATCTGGCCAGCAGAGTGAAGTATTGACTGAAGTGGGGAGAGAAAAGAGACAGGGAAGCCAATGAAGAAGCAAATACAGTAAGTACTTGGATCAGTGTAGTAGCATTTTGAATGGAGGGGAAAGAGTGGATTCTAGAGATATTTTGAAGGTAGAACAGGGAGGATTTGGTGACAGATTGAATAAGTGGGTTGAATGAGAGAGATGAGTTGAGAATAATGCTAAAGTTATGGACTTGTGAGATAAGAAGGATAGTAGTATTGTCTATAGTAATGGGAAAGACAGGGGGAGGACAGTGTTTGAGTGGAAGATGATATGTTGAGTTTGAGGTGTCAACAGGTCATCCAGATAGAAGAAGGAGAAGGAATTGTAAGTCTGCAGAGGAGAGCATTCAGGGCTGAAGAGGCAAATTTCAGAATCATCAGAGTAATTGGTAGTTGAAGTGGTAGGATTGAATGAGTGTACCAAGGGAGTGGGTAGAGATACATAATAGAAGGGGACCCAGAACTGAACCTTCAATTACTCCCACAGTTAGAGGGTGGGAGTCAGAGAAGGAGTTTATCAAAGAGACTGAAGAGGAGCAGCCAGAAAGATAGGAGGAGAACCAGGAGAGGACGATGTCAGTGAAACCAAGTTGGATAATGTTTCAAGGAGAAGATGGTGATCCACCATATTGAAGGCAGCTGAGAGGTTGAGGAAGATGACAGTGGAGTACACATTGTTGAATTTGCTAAGAAGAAGGTAATTGGTGACCTGAGAGTCCATCTTGAGAGCACTTCTTCCCAATAAACATACAGGGGTAGCCTTCAGTCAGAAAGGTAATTGAGAAGCAGCATGGTCAACAACTCTTCCACTTGTCTGCTGTGCAACACTGGGCATGCCTCTTAACTTTTCTGTTCCTCAGTACCTCAACTGTAAAATGGGGAGTAAGACTGTGATCCCTTTGTGGACCAGGGACTGTGTCCAACCTGATTATCTTGTATCCACCCCAGTGCTTAGTACAGTTCCTGGCATATAATAAGCACTTAACAAATACCACAAAAAAGGAGATCTTATCTGAATGAAGGCATCCTTTGAAATGAAACACACACTTACTTTGGTTTTCCATCTTAAATGAATTTTCCTAAATTTCAGTCAATTAAGCTCAAAAATAAATAGTAGTTCAACTTTTAAAATACTAAGGAAAATATTTTCCTTGTTCTGTGTATCTGATTGCAATAATAATTATGATATATTTTGCCAGCCCACCTACTCAGCATTATCAGCTAGAACTCAGGCCTTGTTCCACACCAGGCTCCCAGTCTTGGAAGAGAAGCTATTTTATCCCCATTTTACAAAGAAGCTGAAGCTCAGGTAGGCCAAGTGATTTGTCTAGGGTCACCCAGCAGGCCAAAGGCAAAGCGGGGGCTAAAATGAGAGCCCCTGACTCTGTCTCTGCAACCTCAGAACCGGGTGAGTAACTTAGTGATTCCTGAGAAGCATAATAGTCTATAATAGTTTATAGACTGTAGCTCCTAGATTGTAGATTGTAACCTTGTTGTGATCAGAGAACATGTCTACCAACTCTAATGTATTGTATTCAATCAAGTGATTAGTGCAAAGCTCTGTGCACAGTAAGTGCTCAATAAATGCCATTAATTGATTGCTAGTAGGGAGGACACAGCTGAGGCTTGGAAGTGTCACTGACCACCGTTCAGCTCTCCTATTGGAATTCTTTCCACTGGGTGACTGGCTGGGTCACCCAGGGATCAATCCCTCCCAGGTATCCTTATTGGAGAAAAAAAACACACTTGGATCTTCCAGTTTTGAGATACTGTTGCTCACACTCTTCTCTTATCCTGGACCACCTTCAGTTCCTGAGGCACCATCTTGGTTTGACTCAACCATTGTTCATGCGGCAGTTCCCCTAAGCCTCTTGCAGCCACTGGCCTCAGTGAGCCCTGAGGAGCCCACTAGGGCTTTGCTCTTTACATTCACCCTACTGAGCTCTGCGGGAAACCACATCTCTTTGGGGTCTTTTTCCACTTCCTTCCTTCCTTGGGGGCTGGCTAGAAGGTTTCTTCCTCAATCGAGAGCTGCTTTCTAGTTGGAATGGAATGGTTAAGAAAGTAGACATGGTCTGAAATTTCTCTACTGGCAGAGAGTCTGGAGATCAGGCTCCAATACAGGTATCATATTGATTTGTGGATCTTCTACATATTGGCACATAGCTCAGGGGATCAGTCATGATCTTCCTAGGGAGCAAGGCTAAGGAAATTGATCTAGAGTTTAGAGACAACGGGGAAAGAATTATCTATTTATTTGAAAATCAACCAGAGAAGGATTTTGTTTAGGTGCAAGATAGCCAGGTGAAATAATGTAGGTCCTCTTTTCTATCAGTCCCCTTTCCCTGTGTCTCTCCTTTCATAGTTTTCTCTTCCTGTATCTCTCCCTCTCTCTCTCTCCTTAGATTCCAAAGACTCTTCTGTGGTCTGTGTCCCTTCCTCATTCCTGTCATCTTCTGCCTCTTTGGTCCTGTCCTCATAGTTCCTCTCTTTTTTTTTTAGTGGTATTGTTAAACTCTTACTATGTGCCAGGCACTGTTCTAAGCACTGGGGTAGATACAAGGTAATCAAAATGGACACAGTTCCTGTCCCAAGTGGGACTCACAGTCTTAATCCCAGAGAAGTTAAGTGCCTTGCCCAAGGTCACTCAGCAGACAAGTGGCAGAAGCAGGACTAGAATGCAGGTCCTTTTGACTCTCAGGCCCAGAGTCACTCATCTCCTCCCATAGCAATCAATCAGTGGTATTCACTGGCTGCTTACTGTGTGCAAGAGCACTGATTAAACACTTGGGAGAGTACAATTTTACAGAATTGGTAGACATGTTCCCTCACCACCGCGAGTTTACAGTCTTGAGGGGGAGGCAATCATTAATATAAATAAACTAGAGAGCTGTAATTTATTACATGGCCTCTCCTCATTTATCTCCTCATTATCCCCTTCTGCTTTTCTCTCACTTTCCATAGCCTCTCTGTACCCACTCTATGTAGGTTTAAAATTCTTTCCCTTTCAACTGCCTTCCAGGTCTTTTTCCTCCTGTTCCTTGTCTCCTCTTCTCTTGCTTTGCCCCATCTCTCCTCTTCTTTCTGTTTTTCTCTCTGACAGTTAAACACTGTGGCAGAGTTGAAAGATAGTCAGGACACCTGACTTCTCATCCCAGCTTTGCCACTTCACTGCTGGGTGATCTTGGGCAAGTCACATCGACTTTGTAAAATGTGGATTAAATACCTCTTTCCCTCCACTTTAGATCATAAGCCTCATGTGGGATGGAGACTCTGTTTGATTGGATTGTATCATGTTTAGGGCAGTGCTTGGTGCACAGTAAACTTTGAACAAGTGCCACAATTACTATTACATTACCTTGACTAAAATCCTTCATGTCCTCATCATGTTGCTTATTATGCCGGTCCTTCCCCCTCCACCATCTATGGACAACAGTGGGCCTAGGTGCCAGCGGTGAAGTGGAGGTGCCCCTGGAAGCAGCACCTTTTGCTCCAGCCCATTCTCAGTGGCACCAATGGCAGCCCCAGGGGTCTATGAGCTCCTGGAGAAAACCACTTGGTGCCCTTCTGCCCTAGTGAAAAGTCATGGGTCAAAATCATTCTTTTTCACTGGACAAAAAGAAAAGCTCCCCCTTCTCCTTCCCTCACCCCCAACAATCAGGCCTCCTACTTCATTAACAAAATTAAATCCATCAGGTCCGACCTCCCCAAAGTCACTCCCCCCCTTTCTCCAACCCCCCGGCTCTCAACACTCTCTGCTACTCTCCCATCCTTCCCAGCAGTATCCTCAGAGGAGCTCTCCTCCCTCCTCTCAAGTGCTACTCTGGCCACCTGTGCTTCTGACCCCATTCCCTCTCATCTCATGAAATCTCTCGCTCCTTCCCTTCTCCCCTGCTTAACTTCCATCTTCAACTGCTCACTCTCCACTGGTTCCTTCCCCTCTGCCTTCAAACATGCCCATGTCTCTCCCATCCTAAAAAAACCCTCTCTTGATCCCACCTCACCTTCTAGTTATCGCCCCATAGCCCTCCTACCATTGCTTTCCAAACTCCTTGAACGAGTTGTCTACACGCGTGCCTCAAATTCCTCAACACCAACTCTCTCCTCGACCCCCTCCAGTCTGGCTTCCGTCCCCTACATTCCATGGAAACTGCCCTCTCAAAGGTCAACAATGACATCCTGCTCCCCAAATCCAACGGCTCATACTCTATCCTAATCCTCCTCGACCTCTCAGCTGCCTTCGACACTGTGGACCACCCCCTTCTCCTCAACACGCTATCCAACCTTGGCTTCACAGACTCCGTCCTCTCCTGGCTCTCCTCTTATCTCTCCAGTCATTCATTCTCAGTCTCCTTTGCAGGCTCCTCCTCCCCTTCCCATCCGCTTACTGTGGGGGTTCCCCAAGGTTCAGTGCTTGGTCCCCTTCTGTTCTCGATCTACATTCACTCCCTTGGTGACCTCATTCGCTCCCACGGCTTCAACTATCATCTCTATGCTGATGACACCCAGATCTACATCTCTGCACCTGCTCTCTCCCCCACTCTCCAGGCTCGCATCTCCTCCTGCCTTCAGGACATCTCCATCTGGATGTCTGCCCACCACCTAAAACTCAACATGTCCAAGACTGAACTTCTTGTCTTCCCTCCCAAACCCTGCCCTCTCCCTCACTTTCCCATCTCTGTTGACGGCACCACCATCCTTCCCGTCTCACAAGCCCGCAACCTTGGTGTCATCCTCGACTCCGCGCTCTCATTCACCCCTCACATCCAAGCCGTCACCAAAACCTGCCGGTCTCAGCTCCGCAACATTGCCAAGATCCGCCCTTTCCTCTCCATCCAAACCGCTACCCTGCTCGTTCATGCTCTCATCCTATCCCGTCTGGACTACTGTATCAGCCTTCTCTCTGATCTCCCATCCTCATGTCTCTCCCCACTTCAATCCATACTTCATGCTGCTGCCTGGATTGTCTTTGTCCAGAAACGCTCTGGGCGTGTTACTCCCCTCCTCAAAAATCTCCAGTGGCTACCAATCAATCTGCGCATCAGGCAGAAACTCCTCACCCTGGGCTTCAAGGCTCTCCATCACCTTGCCCCCTCCTACCTCACCTCCCTTCTCTCCTTCTACAGCCCACCCCGCACCCTCCGCTCCTCTGCTGCTAATCTCCTCACCGTACCTCGTTCTCGCCTGCCATCGACTCCCGGCCCACATCATCCCCCGAGCCTGGAATGCCCTCCCTCTGCCCATCCGCCAAGCTAGCTCTCTTCCTCCCTTCAAGGCCCTACTGAGAGCTCACCTCCTCCAGGAGGCCTTCCCAGATTGAGCCCCTTCCTTCCTCTCCCCCTCTCCATGCCCCCATCTTACCTCTTTCCCTTCCCCACAGCACCTGTATATATGTATATATGTTTGTATATATTTATTACTCTATTTATTCATTTATTTATTTATTTTACTTGTACATATCTATTCTATTTATTTTATTTTGTTAGTATGTTTGGTTTTGTTCTCTGTCTCCCCCTTTTGGACTGTGAGCCCACTGTTGGGTAGGGACTGTCTCTATATGTTGCCAACTTGTACTTCCCAAGCACTTAGTACAGTGCTCTGCACACAGAAAATGCTCAATAAATACGATTTATTGGTTGATTGACAACCTGTTCAAAACTTATTAATTGGCTATATTTTAATGGGCTTGTTAGCCAGACAGACAGTTTCTGGCTGGGTGATTTCCTGCCCAATGGTGAAGGCAGAAATGTTTATCAGCCTAAACTGTGCTTGTTGCACTGTTGGTTAGGGACCAGGAACCAAGCCTGAGGAGTGCCCATGGGTTGGGGAGGAGCTCCATCTCCCCTGATGTCCCAGGATACAGGAGAGGGCACAGGCAGGTGATCTGACTACCTGGGGAGGTCAAGCTGCCTTGTCATGGGGCTGATACCACCTGCCCCCTCTCTCAGAGACAAGATCCCTGACTTTTGCTCCCCTCCCCCAACCTGCTCCATGCATTCTGATGTCCAGCAGCAAACACAGCTTGGCCTGACCATTCCCAGCACTGCCACCTGCCTGCTGAGTGACCTTGGGCAAGTCACAACTTCTCTGTGCCTCCATTTCCTCTTGTTCAAAATGGGAATTCATTACTTGTTCTTCTTCCCCATTAGACTGTGGGATAGGGACTGTGTCCCATCAGATTGTCTTTCATCTACTCCAGTGCTTAACCTAATCCTTTGCACATAATGATGACTCAACTCATTAATCAGTATGATTAATGAGAGGGAAGTTAGGGGCAGCTGGTGGAGCAGAACCCCCAAATCCACTTTCCTCATTCAGACCCTTTCCCTGCCTCTTGCTCCTATACTCTCAAATATTGCTCCTGAACTTGAAATAAAAACTCCACCTATATGAATAAAGTTCACTTTTTATTAATTACATGGAATTTATGGAACTGATAGAGCCAAGCCTTGGACATGCAACACAATCAGTTCCTGAAAATGTCATCTTAGGTTGGAACCAGAGAAACAGCATGGCAAAGTGGAAAGTGCCTGGGCCTGGGTTCTAATCCTAACTCCACCACTTAATAATAATGATAATGGTACTTGTTAAGTGCTCACTATGTGTCAATCACTGTTCTAAGCACTGGGGCACATACAAACTGATCAGATTGGACATGGTCAGTGTCTCACATGGAGCTCAGTCTCTTAATCCCCATTTTACAGATGAGGTAACAGACACAGAGAAGTTACGTGACTTGCTCAAGGTCACATAACAGACAAGTGGTGGAGCAGAATTAGAACTCAGGCCCTTCTGACAACCAGGCCCATTCTCTATCCACTAAGCCACTTGTCTGCTGTGTGATCTTGGGAAAGTCACTTGACTTCTCTGTGCTTCAGTTACCTCATTTGTAAAATGGGAATTAAGACTGTGAGCCCCTTGTGGGACATGGACTATTAGCTGATTATCTTGTATCTACCCCAGTGCTTAGTTCAGTGCCTGGCACATAGTTGCTTAACAAATACCATAAAACAAAACAAAACAAAAATTAACTAATTAGGGACATTGGGATAAATATGAGATTGGTTCCTGAACCACAGTGAAAAACCTTTTCTTTTTCCCAACTAAGGAAACTAAGGATGCATAATTAAGATCACCTCACCCTCTCGTACCTCACCTCCCTTCTCTCCTTCTACAGCCCAGCCCTCACCCTTCGCTCCTCTGCCTCTAACTTCCTCACTGTGCCCTGTTCTCGCCTGTCCCACCGTCGACCCCCGGCCCACGTCCTCCCCCTGGCCTGGAATGTCCTCCCTCCGCACATCCACCAAGCTAGCTCTCTTCCTCCCTTCAAAGCCCTACTGAGAGCTCACCTCCTCCAGGAGGCCTTCCCAGACTGAACCCTTTTCCTTCCCCACCATCCCCCCACCCTACCTCCTTCCCCTCCCCACAGCACCTGTATATATGTTTGTACAGATTTATTACTCTATTTATTTTACTTGTACATATTTACTATTTATTTTGTCAATGATGTGCTTCTAGCTTTACTTCTATTTATTCTGATGACTTGACATCTGACCACATGTTTTGTTTTGTTTTGTTGTCTGTCTCCCCCTTCTAGACCGTGAGCCCGTTGTTGGGTAGGGACCGTCTCTATATGTTGCCAACTACTACTTCCCAAGTGCTTAGTACAGTGCTCTGCACACAGTAAGCACTCAATAAATATGATTGAATGGAATGGAATGGAATAGATACATTCATGATAGGAACACTGACTTTTACAACATTGGAAATAAAATGTACATGGTGACTTTCTGGTGATTCTGTCTGGCAAACAGGTAAACCACTCATCCCCAGCCTTGCCCACTCCAGCCAAGCTTAATCTTTCTGCACCTTCTTCCTGACTCCCAGGCCGGGATTCTTTCCACTGTCTTGCTGCCTCTTGTCTCACACCCCAATCCCCAATACCTGTATCCCACAACTGTGGTATGTGAAATTATTTAAGGAGAGTGGCAGCAAGAGGCCAGGAGTTATGCTTCAACCTCAAAAAGTGACCTGCTTGCAACCTTGGATCCCTAAATAGGTGAGGGCTGGTGGGGATGAGGAGGGGAAGTGACTGAAGAGATGCCCTCTCTGAGCCAACCAATCAAATCAGTCAATAGTATCTACTGAGTACCTGTGGCATGCAGAGTACTGCACTATTCCACACATCCCCATCTTGACTTTTAAAATTGTTTCCCCATTTCTCACCAGCTCCCTTGCTGTCCTCTTCTCAAGGCCCATTTCTCCTGAATTTCCCATGCCTGTAGATAACACCCCTGTCGCCAAAACCCATTATCCTTAACTCCTCACTGTCTTTCAACTTTCCCATTCAATATGCTACTAAATCCAACTAAGGCAAATTGTTCATTTCAAGGTTGTCTTGTAAAGTCAAAATGGATGTTTAGAGTTGAACATTTGAAATGCTGAAATACTGAAGCAACAGAATGTAAAGAAAAATACCTAAGTGCTATCAGTTCCTTAGTTGTGCAAAAATGCTGATGTGGCATCTGAGGAAAAGATTAGAATTAAATAGGGTAGGCCTCTGGAGGACATCTGAATTCCAAATGACTTTCTCGTGATCCAGCAGCCCAGACAGTTGAACTTCTGAGCTTGTATCATAGTTCTGGTGGGTGAGCCAAGTAGAAACATATCGCTTTTTAAAATAATGGAGAAGTAGCATGGCCCAGTGGAAAGAGCACAGTCCTGAGAGTCAGAGGACCTGGGTTCTAATCCCAGCTCCTCCACTTGTCTGCTGTGTGATTTTATGCCAGGATTCTCACTGCCCATGGATATTTGTCATAGGGCTTCTGGGCTGTTTGAGACAGATTTGCAGTTTCAAAGCCCACCCTGCTTTTGCAGGCACACTGGCACACTCAGTCCATCAATCAGTGAGATTTATTAAATGCTTACTGCATGCAGAGCACTGTCCTAAGCACTTTGGAGTATACAATAGATTTAGTAGACATGCTCACTGTCCTGAAGGACCTTAAAATCTAATGGGGAGACCGATATTAAAATACATTACAGGTAGGAGGAAGCAACAGAGTACATAAGTACTCAAGGGATGGAGGGTAAGTGCCCAAGTGTTTAAAGGGTGAGGACTCAAATGCATGGGTGATGCATTAGGGAGGGAAAATAGGATGCAGAGATAAGAGATGAGTCGGGGAATGAAGGGGCAATTTTAGTAGGGCTTTGAAGATGGAGAGAATGATGGTCTGTTGGTTATGAAGGGGAAGTGAGTTCCAGGCAGGAGGGTGGGTGTGACCAAGGAGTTGATGGTGAGAGAGATGAGTGTGAGGCACAGTGATTAGGTTGATAATAGAGAAAAAATATCTGAGGGCTGGGTGGTACTGGGAGAGGAGTGAGGATTAATAGTTGGGTGATGGATGCCTAAAAGCCAATGGTGAAGAGTTTCTGCTTCATTCCCATCAAGTCCAGGCTCTCCAGAAATTGGCAGCAGCTAACTTTTCCATGTGGAAATCAAACTGGAACCAAAGTCATGTACTAGAGGCTGCCAACAGTGGTGGTGGTGGGGAAGGCAAAGAAAGTGAAATCAGGAAGAGAGGTCAACATCTGATCTATAGACAGATTTGTGTTCCAGGGCCCAGGGTGCTCTAGAGTGTCACAGTAAATCCAGGATCTGTGTAGCATACTCTCCCAGGTGCTTAGTACAAGGCTCTGCATATAATAAGCCCTCAAAAAATCCAACGGCTCCTACTCTATCCTAATCCTCCTCGACCTCTCAGCTGCCTTCGACACTGTGAACCATCCCCTTCTCCTCAACATGCTACCCAACCTTGGCTTCACAGACTCTGTCCTCTCTTGGTTCTCCTCTTATCTCAGTCACCATTCATTCTCAGTCACCTTCGCGGGCTCCTCCTCCCCCTCCCATTCCCTTACTGTAGGGGTTCCTCAAGGGTCAGTTCTTGGTCCCCTTCTGTTCTCTATCTACACTCACTCCCTTGGTGAACTCATTCACTCCCACAGCTTCAACTATCATCTCTACGCTGATTACACCCAAATCTACATCTCTGCCCCGCTCTTCTCTCTCCCTCCCTTCAGGCTCGTGTCTCCTCCTGCCTTCAAGACATCTCCATCTGGATGTCTGCCCGCCATCTAAAACTCAGTATGTCCAAGATTGAACTCTTTATCTTCCCTCCCAAACCCTGCCCTCTCCCTGACTTTCCCATCACTGTTGACGGCACTACCATCCTTCCCGTCTCACAAGCCCGCAAACTTGGTGTCATCCTCGACTCCGCTCTTTCGTTCATCCCTCACATCCAATCCATTACCAAAACCTGCCGGTCTCACTTCCACAACATCACCAAGATCCACCCTTTCCTCTCCATCCAAACCTCTACCCTGCTGGTTCAATCTCTCATCCTATCCTGACTGGATTACTGCATCAGCCTCCTCTCTGATCTCCCATCCTCCTGTCTCTCCCCACTTCGATCTATACTTCATGCTGCTGCCCGGATCATCTTTGTGCAGAAATGCTCTGGGCATGTTACTCCCCTCCTCAAAAATATCCAGTGGCTACCAATCATCCTATGCATCAGGCAAAAACCCCTCACACCCGTCTTCAAGGCTCTCCATCACCTCACCCCCTCCTACCTCACCTCCCTTCTTTCCTTCTACAGCCCAGCCCTCACCCTCCGCTCCTCTGCCGCTAACCTCCTCACTGTGCCTCGTTCTCACCTGTCCCACCGTCAACCCCTGGCCCACGTCCTCCCCCTGGCCTAGAATGCCCTCCCTCCACACATCCACCAAGCTAGCTCTCTTCCTCCCTTCAGAGCTCTACTGAGAGTTCACCTCCTCCAGGAGGCCTTCCCAGGCTAAGCCCCCTCCTTCCTCTCCCCCTTCTTCCCCTCCCCATCCCCCCGCCCTACCTCCTTTCCCTCCCCACAGCACCTGTATATATGTTTGTACATATTTATTACTCTATTTATTTTACTTGTACATATTTACTATTCTATTTTATTTTGTTAATACGTTTTGTTTTGTTGTCTGTCTCCCCCTTCTAGACTGTAAGCCCGCTGTTGGGTAGGGACCGTCTCTATATGTTGCCAACTTGTACTTCTCAGGCGCTTAGTACAGTGCTCTGCACACAGTAAGCACTCAATAAATATGACTGAATGAATGAATGAATGAATGAAAAAATACCGTTGATTAATTGATTGATGGATTGACCATTTACCAGACCAGCTTGTTTGAGGTCTAAGGAAGGAAGGGAGAAAATACGGAACTGGAAAGGGTAATTAGTATAAAGCCAAAGCTTGATCTGCTATCTCATTGTTCTAGCATCTTCCCAAAAACCAACAGGAAGGGGCTTTCTTTCCTCCCAGTAACTGTGGAGACCCAATAAGAAGATGACACGATTCTTATGGCAGGTGTAACAGTGTCTTTCCTTCTGACATTATCTTTAAAAGACGATTTTGGCTTCAGCAGGCTGTTCAATTTTGAAACAGATTTGCAGGTTCATGAAAAGTGCAGAAACATGTCCCTGGGTTTAACATAATTTATTGTAAAAGGAATTTTGTAGTCTTGTGGCAGGAGAAATTTTCTCTTAGGATCAACTTTTCATGGATGCTGAAGAGATATTTTTTAACCAATGAAACCAGATTCCACAAACAGGTTCTTAGAAGATTAAACGGTTTGTCTGGCCTTGGATCAGGTTGACTATCCATAGCATAATTAACCTGGCAGGAAATCATATTCTGAAAACCCCTATCCTGCTGTTAATTTCCAATAAATGTTAACACATCCTGCCTCTTTGCATAAGAGGGCACAGGCTTTTGGACACCATGGGGTTTTTTTCCTATTAGAAAATATAATCTTGGGAAAATTTCAGTGTATTCTTTTAAGAAAAAATATATCTCCAAAGTGCTAGGTTTGAAAAATGTTCGAACAAAGCCAGTAAGCAATAAGGGAAACCAAAAACAAACACATATTTGAGTCAATAAGAAACCAAGGAGAGTAACATATCATATATGCCAGAGGAACACCTATTATCCTAAATTCAGAGTATTGAAAACCAGCCAAACTCATGTTAAATTGGCAACAGATCAATTGTTCTACAAAGCAATGATCTCTGGTGCAGTCAGTTGTACAAAATTTGTCATTACAAACTATAAGGGCTTTTCCTAAGTGGAGGAGCTTGTCCTGAATGAGTCTCCCATCACCGGGCATATGTCTGTCACTATTAATGAGCCTTTATGGGAGCAAAGAAGCCACTCTCAATGCTCCACTACTGATCCCAGCACAAAGTCTGATAGACCTCAGCAACTGTCTTCTAAAATCTCATCTGCTCCAACCACCTCCCCCTATTAATTCCCATGACCTCTAATTATATCAACCCTAGTACTTGCAACCTTATCTATACCCATCTTCAGATTTTGTGTATCTAAGTATATTCAATTACTTTCATTATTTATCCTGATTACTGCTTGTAAATATTTTTTAGTGTCCTTCTCTCCAATTTGAATGCAAACCCCTTGAGGATAGAAAACCAGTCTCTTGCTTCAGTTATTCTTCCTCAAGCAATTAGTACAGGATCCAGTGGGTGCTGAATAAATGCCATTGCCAATACTACCAATCTTCTCCATGGGAGTTCCTACTAAATATGGGAAAATCCCACAAAGCCCTGCTCTGTCTTTTGATGGCTCCTCTCCATGTCCCAGAGTGACCAAGTAAGAACAATTTCATCAAAGGAGTTTAAGGTCTTACTCTCCCAAAGTTTTTATGTTGAAATCCACCTGTGCCATGGCCACCATTTTTGTCAGAATGAATTGGAAATTCTGTTTGGGTAAGCTCTTTGGGGCCCTTTATTTCCCCCATGACCATGATGATGCTCTTCCCCCCACTCCCTGCCCCTCAGCACTTATGTATATATCTGTAATTTCATTTATTTATATTGATGTCTGTCTACATGAATTGATGTCTATCTCCCCCCACAGACTGTGAGTTTGATGTGGGCAGGGATTGTCTCTCTTTATTGCTGTACTGTACTTTCCTAAGCACTTAGTACAGTGTTCTGCAAACAGTAAGTGCTCAATAAATACGATTGAATGAAAGAATGATTGAATGAATCCTCCTTTTCCCCCTTGAAATTCTCCCATCACTCCTGTAAATTACAGTCCTGTATGAATACAGGGAGGTAAAGCTGAGAGCGCCTGCTGTATGGATGCCCAAGACCTATCTCTAGCATTACATGAGGTCATTGGTTCAAATCCTGCCTCTGCCACTTGTCAGCTGTGTGACTTTGGGCAAGTCACTTAACTTCTCTGTGCCTCAGTTCCCCCATTTGTAAAATGGGGATTAAGACTGTGAGCCACACATGGGACAACCTGATCACCTTGTATCCCCCCAGCTCTTAGAACAGTGCTTTGCACATATTAAACACTTAACAAATACCATCATTATTATTATGAGTGTCATTCAATCATATTTATTGAGTGCTTACTGTGTGCAGATCATTATACTAAGCACTTCCCAAAGCAAAATGAAGTCCTTCCCCTTATTTCTATTGGTTTCCACCACCATTTATAACTTCTGCTCTACCTCTTAGACTGTAAGCCCAATGTGGGGCAGGGATTGTATCTGAAATGATTAACTTGTACAAAGAGTAGTGTTTGACTCATAGGGGGTGATTAACAAATAACACAATAATAATAAAGGTATTTATTAAGCACTTACTATGTGCCAAGGACTGTTCTAAGTGCTGGGATAGATACAAGGTAATCAGGTCGTCCCACATGGGGCTCACAGTCTTAATCCCCATTTTACAGATAAGGTAACTGAGGCACAGGGAAGTTGAGTGACTTGCCCAAAGTCACACAGCTGATAAGTGGCAGAGCCGAGATTAGAACCCATGACCTCTGACTCCCAAGCCCGTGCTCTTTCCACTGAGCCATGCTGCTTCTCTAATCATGCTAAACAAATCACCTTGGGTCTGTAGTTTCAGTATCAATAGTACTGAGGGAGCAACTATTATGTACAAGACGTAGCATTCAATGTAAACAAAGTACTAGATTAAGCATTTAATTTTTATAAGGGACAGTACTGTGTGCAGAGTGCTGTACTGAGACTGACTGAATGCAGATCACTACACTGAATGCCTACGGGATGCAGAATGCTGTCCTGAGCACTTACCGTGTGCAGAGAATTGAACTGGGAATTTAGGGCCATACATAAAGGTAAAGGATGACCTCTCTGCCCTCGAGAGATTTACAATATAATGGGGTAAACAAGAGACATAAATTTAAATACCATTGATTGGTAGAATTTTAGGCTCAAGAGAATAACTGAATCAATAAAAATTAAATAAATAGACCAATGAATGAGTGCTGAGTTTGCTGATGAGATGGGATGGCTGGGAACAGACAATGAGATTAATCTACAAATTAGGTATGCGCCCACCAGGATGCAACAGACCTCATTCTCTAAAATTTCCCAACTAATAATAATAATTATGAAATTTGTTAAGCACTTACTAAGTGTTGGGCACTATACTAAGTGCTGGGGTGGGTACGAGCAAATCAGATTGGACACAGTCCCTGTCCCCTGTGGGGCTCATAGTCTCAATACCCATTTTACAGAGAGGTAACTGAGGCACCGAGAAGTGAAATGACTTGCTCAAGGTCACACAGTATACAAATGGTGGAGTCAGGATTAGAACCCATGACCTTCTGACTCCCAGGCCCATGCTCTATCCACTACACCATGCTGTTTCTCAAAAAAAAAATTGTGTTTGCATATAGCTGGCAGTTCCCTGGGTAACTGACAGTCCCCTTCAGGACTATGGTCAAGATGATCCATAAAAATTTTCCTTTGTTGTGCTGAGATGCATTTGCTTTTTGAGGTGTATAGTGTTATTCTCAATTCTCCCTCTCGCTATCATATTCTTCCTGAAATCTCTGCTTTGAAAGAGCCTCCTCTCCCTACAATTCTTGACAGCTGCAAGTCACAATGGTTTCTTTGCTCCAGTTTCTCCTAACAGTATTTGGCTATGCATTTGCACTTATGTACTTCACTGTCATCTTAAAATTTTTCTTCTACCATCCCTGTTTACAGTCATCCCACCATTTCCCAAAATCATCTGTCATCTGTCATCCCTTCCCCTTAAATATCTTACCCAGTGAAGCTCTGTCGAAGTTTGCATTGCTTCAGTTAGTCAATGGGGTAATTAATAGTATTTATTGTGTGCTTTCTGTGTTCAGAGCCCTGTACAATACAACAGAGTTGGTAGAAATATTCTCTGACCATTCAGGACCTTACAATCTGGACAGGGACAGAGATATTAATAAAAATAATTAAATTAGGGATATGTACATAGTACTGTGGAACTGAGGGTGGGATGAATATCAAGTGTTTAAAGGGTACACATCTGAGTGCTTAGGCAATGAAGAAGGTAGAGGGAGTAGGGGAAAAGAGAGTTTAATTGGGGAATGCCTCGTGATTTTAATAAGGCTTTGAAGATAGGGAGAGTGGTGGTTGGTGTAAATGCAGGGGGAAGGAAGTTCCAGGCCAGAGGGAGGATATGAGAATGTGGTCAGTAGCGAGATAGGTGAGATTAAGGCACAGGGAGCAAGCTGGTACTAGAGGTGCGAAGTGTGTTTTAGGACTGGCTCAATAAAAATGATTGATTGATTGACTGACAAGAGGAGCTGTGGCCAGGTACTCATGCCTATGCTCCTATCTTGCTATTTCATGTTGGTAAAGCTGATATGGAAATTAGATGTGTCAATTTTGTAGATAAGGGAAGAGATCACGTCTTTTAATTCTGAAGTTTCCCACTTTCATAGTACAGTGCTCTGCCTTGATGATGATGATGACAGTCTAGGTTTCGTAGCCATAGAGAAGGGGGACAAAACAATTGCTCTAAAGGTCTTTAGTTTGTTCTGAATTCTGATGCTATATTGGTGTCACACCCTGCTCTCAGTATCCCCAACTGGCATACTGGCCTTCTTGATTATGTCTACTCTCTCTTGCCTATCTCAGCATTATGTGCTGTCTAAGTGGGGGGGCCACCTCAATTTCCACTGATTCATTTGATTACTTATGACTGTCCGAATTCCAAATTCCTTGTCACTGTGAGCCCTGGTCATTATAATAGTAGTAATAATTGCAGTATTTGTTAAGGACCTAATATGTACCAACTACTTCCACATGGGGTTCACAGTCTAAGGGGGAAGGGAGAACAGGTATCATCTCTATTTTTACAGATAAGGAAACTGAGGCACAGAAAGGTTAAGTGACTTGCCCAAAGTCACACAGAAGGCAAGTAGCAGACCTGGGATTTGAACCCATGTTCTCTGATTCCAAGGCCTGTGCTCCTTCTGCTAGGAATGGTGCTCACAGGCAGTTGCCATTGACATTGATAAATATTAATAATGCATTCTGCAAAAAAAGTTGGAAACTGTGAGTCAACTTAGGTATTCTGCTTTAAAAGACTGGTTTTGTTCCAGGGTAGCAAGAGATTCAAAATGGGGTGGAGAGAACCCAATCAGTGGAGGAATGGGGGCTTCACTTCACTGTTTATCAGTGTCTGAATTGACTCACATCCCCCCTTATTTTGGGGGTGAAAGAGGATGGGAAACCAAACTTTGCTAGGATGGAAATTAGTGTTTGGTCATATCAAGGCACAGTCACTGTGGAGTTTGGCACAGAGTGATAAAGGGTAAAAGAGGGTGTAGTGGAAGTGAAATAGCAGTGGCATCTGATGCCAGTACAGAGTGTTGAGCCCGGGAAGGTCAGGGACCTAGAAAGACATCAGGGCATCGGAGGGGGCAGTCAAATTGAGAAAGATTCCAGTCCTAAACCAGAAACCAGCTCACTGAATTAGCAAATCAAAAAACAAAAAACTAACTCTGGAAAAACATGTCCTCTTCAAGCATAAATTTGGCTGATGGACTGACATAACAATTCTAGTTGGAATGTGAATCATCATAGTTATCCTGTATTGTGTTTGCAAATATTTTGAATACAGAAAAATGTTTTACATATCAGTTGGCAAATGCTTTTAAAATTATTTATGATCTGCTAATGCCAACAGACACCCCATCAAAGAACATGAACTCTTCAAAAGTGCTGGGTTAGAGCAAAAGCCCAGTTGAAATGAACGACTATATTCTAAATTGAACAAAGGGAGAGTGGCCTGTGGAAGCACCTGAGACTTGGAATACTCTGATTAGACCATCTTAAAGCTCTCTGACTTGAGCCTAGCTTGGATAAATAGGAAACTTTTCTTTCTTACCATCACTTGGTCCATAATACTGTCTATTTCCCAGTTTTTCTAATCTTCTATTGGACTCAGTCTTTCCTCTAATCTCCAATCCAAGATAAATTTTGGAACCCACTGAATGGCACTGGAAATAGTTCCAAGTTCTGCCAGAATCCCAGAACTCCATGGACTCCAAAGAAGTGTGCCCTGCCCCCTCTGGCCTAGGACTTTAGAGAGGATGTGGGAATAGGAGAAGGAGGATGAGGAGGAGGATTGTTAGGAGAGAAAACAGGAGGAAGAGAAGGAGAGTATGGATGATAAGGAGAAGGAAGATGAAGGGGAAACGGAGAAAGAAGAGGGAAAAGATGAGAAAGAGGGGAACTGGGGAAGAGGAAAGGGGAGGAAGAGGAGGCATGAGGTGACAGAGGAGGAGGAAGGTGTGGTGGAGGAGAAAGAAGTAGAGGAAGAAGAGAAGGAGGAAGAAGAGGAGGAGAAAAGGAAAGGATGATGGAGGAGAAAAAATAAAAAGAGGTAGAAGAAGCGGAGAAAGAAGAATGAAGAAATATTAGAAAAAGAGAGGGAGGGGAAGTAGGAGGATAAAGTAGATAAGGAAAGGAGGAGGGGATGGAAGAGGTTTTAGAGGAGGAAGAAGTTGTGGTGGAAGAGGAAGTGAAGGTGGATGAAGAAGGGGAAGAGGAAGGGGAAAGTAGGAAGTCAGGGAGTCAATTCTAGTCCTAGCTCCTCCACCACTTGTCTGCTGTGTGACCTTGAGCACGTAATTTAACTTCTCTATGCCTCTGTTTCCTCATCTGTAAAATGGGGATTAAGACTGTGAGCCCATGTGGTACAAGGACTGTGTCTAAACTGATTAGCTTGTATCTACCCCAGCGATTAGAACAGTTCCTGGAACATATTTAGCACTTAACAAATGCCATTTTTTCACAGCCTTATTGAAGGCACATCTCCTCCAAGAGGCCTTCCCTGACAAGCCCCCCCCAGCTCTTCCTCTTCTCCCATTCCCTTCTTTGTCACCCTGATTTTCGCCCTTTATTCATCCCCCCTCCCAACCCCACAGCACTCATATACATAATGTAATTATGTAATTTATTTATTTATTTATATTAATTGTCTGTCTCTCCCTCGAGATGTAAGCTCACTGTGGTCAGGTAATGTATCTGTTTATTGCTGTACTTTCCCAAGTGCTTAGTGTACTTGGGTGAGCATTCAATAAATACTATTGAATGAATGAACGATTGAATGAATCCAAGGACACACAGCAGGCAAATGGCAGAACTGGGATTAGAACCAAGTCCTCTAACATCTAGGCCCATGTTCTTTTCACTAGGCCATGCTGCTTTGCAGCTATATCCTTACATCTTTCCAGATGAGCTACGTCAAACTAAGTCCTGCCTCCTCCCCTTGTGTGACATACGAATGCTGCCCCATGCACCCAGGCCACATTGCCTTTCTTGCAGGCCCTTGAATTACGGTATCCTGCTTCCCGATTCTCACATTGCCCCCCTTCTCCCTCCCCGAGTCTAGTGATTCTATTCCTGTGGGCACTACCCTCAACTGGCTTCTCTTTAAAAAGTCAACTAAAGTGCAGCCCACACAATGAAGCTCAGAGAGAGTGCACTGGGGCAAAACGGAATCAGAAGAGAAGGAGCTTGTGCTGGCCAGCAGAATTAAGTCGAGTACTGTACTGTGCTACACCGAAGTACCTTTCTCACGTCTCCCAGTGATAATCACTGAAGGTTGAGTTTAGTGTCTCATTAATCTAAATCAATCAATCAATCAATTGTATTTACTGAGTGCTTACTGCATGCAGTAAACTATATTAAGTTTGGTTAGAGCATGGACCAGGGAGTCAGAAGGACCTGGGTTCTAACGCAGCCTCTGAGAGTTGTCTGCTGTGTGACCTTGGGAAAGTCACTTAACTTCTCTGTGACTCAGTTCCCTCATCTGTAAAATGGAAATTAAGACTGTGAGCCCAATTTGGGACAAGGTCTGCATCTAACCTGAATGTCTAGTATCTACCCCAGTACTTAGAACAGTGCCTGGCACATAGTTAGTGCTTAACAAATACCAGAATTATCATTACTGTTATCATATATAATAAAAAATATAACAATATAACAGAACAAATTCCCTGCCCACAAAAAGCTTAAATTCTAGAGGGGGAGACAGACATTACTATGAATAAATAAATAAATAGATAAATAAATAAATAAATGCTATGTAAATAAGTCCTGTGGGACTAGGTTTGGGGGTGAATAAAAATAGCAAATCAGGGCGATGCAGAAGGGAGCAGGGGAAAAGGAAATGCGTGCTTAGTCGGGGAAGGCCTCTTGAAGGACATATGCCTTCAGTAATGCTCTGAAGGTGGGGAGAGTAATTACCTGTAGGATATGAAGAGGGAGGACATTCCAGGCCAGCGGCAGGACATGGTTGCGAGGTTGGTGGTGAGATAGATGAGATCGAGGTACAGTGAGTAGGTTGGGATAATAGGAGCAATGTGTGCAGGCTGGTTGTAGTACAAGAGTAGCAAGGTGAGGTAGAAGGGTGCGGCAAGGTGATTGAATGCTTTAAAGCCGACGGTAAGGAGTTTCTGTTTGAAGCAAAGGTGGATTGCCAACCACTGGATGTTCTTGAGGAGTGGGGAAACACAGACTGAATGTTTTGTAGAAAAATGATCCTGGCAGCAGAATGAAGTAAGGATTGGAGTAGGAAGAGACAGCAGGCAGGGAGGTCAGCAAGGAGCCTGTTCTATGGGACAATAACTGTAGGGAGGGTTTTTTAATGGTAGAGGAGACATGAGCATGTTTGAAAGCAGTTGGGAAGAAGCTATTGGGGAGTGAACAATTGAAGACGCTGGCTAAGGAGGGAAGAAGGGAGGGAGCAAGTGCTCTGATAAGGTGTGAAGAGATGGAGGCTAAAATAGCTGGGGAGTATTTTCTGTATTTTCTGGCTCATCTATTTTTAACAATTTTCCCAGGGGTCTTCTTATTCAACTATGATTGAGAAGTTACTATCAGGAACTGACAGCCCTGCATTTCTAGCATTTCAAACAAAAGTGTTAAGAAAATGTATATTTTCTTTTTCAGATGATTTGCGATGATTCTGTGTGGGCATAAATTCTCACATGCTTAAAATATGCTTGCCTTTTTAGGGGTAATCAAATTACTGCTTTTTTAATGGTATATGTTAAGCACTCTACTAAGCACTCAGGGAGGTACAAGCTAATCAGGTTGGCTTATTGAGTGCTTACTGCATGCAGTAAACTGTATTAAGTTTGGTTAGAGCATGGACCTGGGAGTCAGAAGGACCTGGGTTCTAACGCTGGCTCTCAGACTTGTCTGCTGTGTGACCTTGGGAAAGTCACTTAACTTCTCTGTGACTCAGTTCCCTCATCTGTACAATGGAAATTAAGACTGTGAGCCCAATTTGGGACCAGGTCTGCATCTAACCTGAATGTCTGGTATTTACCCCCAGTACTTAGAACTTTTTCCACATGGGGCCAACAATCTTAATCCCCATTTTACAGATGAGGTAATTGAGGCATAGAGAAGTTAAGTTACTTGCCCAAGGCCACACAGTAGACAAGTGGCTGTGCTGGGATTAGAACCAGAGCCCTTCTGACTCTGACTCAGAAGGACTCCAAGACCTGTGTTCTATCCGCTAGGCCATGCTGCTTCAGAGAAGCTAAAGAGCCAAAATTGTCTCCCTAGCAAATCCTACTTTAGATTCTGTGGGGTCACTCAGGCACACTGCCACAAAATGCTACTCTGTGGTCTCGCCAGACTCCAGCATTCTTATCATTCCAGAATGAAAGGTTGGTATTTGAGAGGACAGTAAGAACTGCTAGGGATAAAGTGTTTCCCATTGTGATATATGGTGGTTGAGAGCCAGAGGCTGCCATAGAGGGGCTGCACTTTGTATGCATGAGAACAGTGACAGAGAAAACAGGGAAGAGAATGAAGGAGAATTTAAGCAGAGCAGGAAATGGCTGTATTGGGATGGGAGAAGGTGGCAGGGACGGGAACATGAGGACTGATAGGGAGCAGAACCTCACTGCCCACCCTGGAGCGGCCAGGGTTTATGAAGGGAAATGACACAGGCTCAGGAGGGTATGAAGGACCTCAGGCATCACTCTTTCTCTCACAGCAGCTCAACTAGACAGGACTGAGGTTAGTGCAATTGCTCCACAGCCTAGTGGAAAGAGCACAGGCTACAGAATTGGAGGAGCCGAGTTCTAATTCTGGTTCTGCCACTTGCCTGTGTGACCTTAGTCAAATCACTGAATGCAGAACCCAAGGATCTGCCTTTGATTCAGCAGTTAATCAGTGGAACCTCCAGATTAAGAAGTCGTTGCTGCTGATGACCTCTCCTGTAAGCCTTAAATGTCTCAGACCTCACCATGTCCTTTCACTCCCCTCCCTCTAATCAACCTATCCCTGTCCTTCTTTCCCAGAAACGTTCCTCATACCCTTCCCCCTGTGCTGGTCCCCATTCATTCATTCAATTGTATTTATTGAGCACTTACTGTGTTCAGAGCACTGTACTAAGTGTACAGTGTACACTGTACTAACTGTACTAAGTGCTTGGGAAAGTCATTTCAACCCCTCCCTACCATAATGCCATCTCTTCCCCTATGACCCCACAGTCTCAGTCAAGTGAGGCCTGTGGAACCCTTGCTCCATCATGGGAAAGCTTCCCTTCATTCTTGGTCTGTTCCTACCCCAGTCACTCCTCCTCCTCACCATCACTGAAACCTGACTCTCCCCAGTTGATACTGTCTCCCCTGCCATTTGGCACCTTGCAAACCTCCCCATCTTATTCTTTTCCTTCCTTTGAAGCTCATATCAACACCTCTACAGCCACTCCAGTCATCTACTGCCCCTCAAGCCCCTCCTGCAACTTTATGAACCATTTTTATCACTTTTTCATATTCCTACGTGGATGTCACCATCAACCCTTATGCTCTCTGCTTCTTCCCACTCCTAAACTCCATCTTCCTCCTTTTCCACCCCACCTCACCCACTCACCAATTTGGACACAAACTTCATCTCATCCACTCATCCAAAGACCCCTACTCCATTCTAATCCTCCTTGACCTGTTGGCTGCTTTCAACACAGTGACCCAACCTGTTACCCTGGAAACATGATCTAATCTTGTCTTCATTGACACTGTCCTCTCCTGGATCTCCTCCTATCTCTCTGTCAGCTTCTTCACAGTTTCTTTTTCAGGCTCCTCTTCTGCCTCCAAGCCTCTAACTGTGGGAATCCCTCAAGGATCAATTCTGGGTTTCCTTAAAAATAGTAATGTTACTTATTAAGCGTTTACTATGTGCCAAGCACTGTTCTAAGCACTGGGGTAGATACAAGTTAATCAGGATGGACACTGTCCCTGTTCCACTTGGGGGTCACACTTTTAATCCCCATTTTACAGATGAACTAACTAAGACCTAGAGAAGTTAAGTGACTTGCCCAAGGTCATACAGCAGACATGAGGCAGAGCCAGGATTAGAACCCAGGTCCTTCTGATTTCCAGGCCTGTGGTCTAGCCACTAAGCCACGCCTTCTGTTTTTCATCTACACCCACTCCCTTGAAGAGCTCTTCCTGCTTTCAGGACATCTCTACTTCAATGTCCCACCGAGACCTCAAATGTAACATGTCCCAAACAGAACTCCTTATTTTCCCACCCAAGCCCTGTCTACCCTCATCTTTACCATCATGGTAGACAATACTATGATCCTCCCTGCCTCCCGTGCCTGTAATCTTGGCATTATCTTCTATTTATCTCTCTCATTCACCCACATATTCACTGTGTAACAAAATCCCATCAGGTCTACAAAAATCAATAAAATCTGCTCTTTCCTTTCTATCCAAACTGCTGCTGTGCTGATCCAAGCACTAATTTTATCCTGTCTTGACCACTGCATCAGTTTCCTTGCTGAATTCCCTGCCTCCTGTCTCTTCCCATTCCAGTTCCTACTTCACTCTGCTGCTTAGGTCATTTTTCAACAGATCCATTCAGTCCACATCTCCCCACTCATCAAAAACATCCAGTGGTTGCCCATCCACTTCCCCATCAAACAGAAACCCCTTACCGGTGGCTTTAAAACACTCAATTAGCCTGCCCCTGCCTATTTTACCTCACTGATTTCCTCCTACAACCCAGCCTGGCTGCTTTACTCACTGTGCCTTGATTTTGTTTGTCTCACCACCGACTCCTTGAACTTCAAGTAGACCTCCACTCTACCCACATTCAAATCCCTCCTAAAATACCATCTTCTCCAACTTCCCTTCCCTGATTAATTTCCCAGCATCCTGAGCCACAGCATCCCTTCAGCCAACTCTAGCATTCATAAACTTTACTTACAGCTTCCTGAGCACTCATGTAAATATGTGTACTCATTCATTCATTTATTCAATTGTATTTATTGAGGGCTTACTGTGCGCAGAGCACTGCACTATGTGCTTGGGAGAATACAATACAACAATCAACAGACACAATCCCTGCCCACAATGAGCCTACAGTCTAGAGTAAATATGATAGATCCATGATGGATATATTTATTCTGACCACCCAACTTGTAAGTATTTTTACTTCTGTCTCCCTTGTTAGAATGTAAACTCCTTGTGGGCAGGAAAAATGTTACTTAGTTATTCTGTAGTTCCCAAGCACCTAACTCCAGGGCACAACACTAAGTAAGTACTCAATAAATGGTGCTGCCACTACTACTACTACAACTACTACTATGATACTACACTAGACCTTGGAAAATCAGGCCAGTGGGATGTTTAATAAGAAGGACTGTTGTAACCCATGATCCCTTTGTAGAGCCTCTTCAGTAATTGTCACTACTCCACTGTGGGCCAGCAGCATTTTGAACAGGCCACACCTAGCAAATAGTCCTGTGTTACTCCGATGGTGATGGGGAAAGGATCAGACAGTGCAGCTTCAATTCCAACTCAACTTACCATGATGTTGCAGTGTAGCTGAAGGATGTGGAAGGAATGTTCCCAGGAGCTGAATGAGCTTAGCAGTTGTCAGAGCACTGGTCTGAAGATGGTGTCCAATGCCTTTAAAAGGTTGAAAAGCAGTGTAGTCTACTGATAAGCAGTGTGGTCGAGTGGAAAGAGCACCACCTTGAGAGTCAGAGGACCTGAGTTCTAATTCTGGCTCCATTATTTGTCTGCTGTGTCACCTTGGTCAAGTGACATAACTTCTCTGTGACTCAGGGACCTCACATGTGAAATGGAGAATAAGAGTATGAACCCTATGTGAAACAGGACAGGAATTATTTTATATCTACCCCAGTGCTTAGTAAAGTGCTTGGCAAATAGTAAGGGCTTAACATATACTATTAAAAATATCATAGAGATCTGGGGTTTGTTCTGGGCATTTCCCTTGCATCTGTTATGCCACAAAGATCACACTGAGTCTGTGGTTAATTTCAATCCAAGTGCATAGGCGATGCAGATAGGAGATCAGGTAACAGAAATGAGGAAGTCAAGAATAGCGGCTAAAGGAGATGGGATTGTAGGAGGATTTTCGAAGGTGCAGAGAGTGGTGGTCTTAAGGAGACCTTAAGGAGGAGGGAATACCAGCCTGAGGAAAAACATGAACAAGATGTCAGCAGTGGGATAGATTAACTCAGTGTACAGGGACTAAGTTTGTGTTAGAAGTGCAGAGTTTGGAGACTGGATTGTAGTAGGAGATCAGCAAGGTTAGGCAGGAGGGAAAGAGCATATTGAGTGCCTTAAGGCTGATGTTAAGGAGTTTCTGTTTGATTTGGAGATGGACTAGCAACCAAACCATTGGAGGCTTTTAAGAATTTTGGAGACATGGACTGAATGTTTTTAGAAAACATGACCTGGGAAACAGAATGAAGAATGAAGTGGAGATGGGAGGGACAAAAGGCAGGCTGGTCAATGAAGATATTAAATAGACATTTAAACAAAAGTTTTGAAAATGGCAGAAATAAATTTGTATGTGCTAAAGGTACATGTTGGATTGATATGATTTTGGGTGATGGGAATTAATTGGGGAAGGCTTGTTGGAAGAGATGGAGATGAAGATAGATGGAGATAGGAGGGCTTTGAATAGGGGGGAATTGTGATCTGTTGAATTTGGAGAATAACTGGGGTACTTGTAAGCAACTGCTATGGGCCAAGCACTGAAATGAATGCTAGGGTAGATATAAGATAAACACGTTGGACATAGTCCCTGTCGCATACGGGGCTCACAATCTACTGGGGAGGGAGAACAGATATTAAACCCCCATTTTATAGATGAGGAACTGAGGCATGGAGAAGTTCACTGACTTGGCCAAAGTCACATGGCAGGCAAGTAGTGGAGTTAGGGCTAAAATCCAGGTACCCTATCCCCCCAGCCTGTGCTTTTTCCACTAGGCAACACTGCTTCCCCAGGGGTATGGTGAGGGAGGGCATTCCTTGCTGGGGGAAGTGTGAGTGAGGGGATGGGAAAATGAGAATTGAAAGAGAGAGAAAGAAAGAAGTGCAAGTCAGAGGTTGGGAGAGGAGAGAAGAGAGAGAGAAAGAGAGAGAGAGAGAGAGAAATAGAGAGGGAGAGAGAGAGGGAGAGAGAGAGAGAAGTGCAAGCTAGGAGATGGGGAGAGGATCATCGAGCAAGAGAGAGAAGTCAGTCAATCAATGTCAGCTGGTCAATTGTATTTATTGAGCACTGACTGTGTGTAGAGCACTATACTAAGCTCTTGGGAGAGTAAAATAAAATATATCAATATGACAGACACATTCCCTGATCACAGTGGGCTTACACTCTAGTGGGGGAGATATACATTCACATAAATAAGTAAATTACAGATATTTACAAAAGTGCTTTGGGGTTAGGAGGGAGGACGGAAAAAGGAAGCAAGTCAAGGTGATGCATAAGGGAATGGCAGAAGAGGAAAGGAGGGCTTAGTCAAGAAAGGCCTCTTGGAGAAGGTGTACCTTCATTAAGGCTTTGAAGCAGGGGAGAGTAATTGTATATGAGGAGGGAGTGCACTCCAGGCCAGAGTCATAATGTGGGTGAGAGGTCGTCAGAGAGATAGAAGCGATCGAGGTACAGTGAGAAAGTTAGCATTAGAAGAGCGAAGTGTGTGGGCTAGTTTGTAGTAGGAGAGTAAGGAGGTGAGGTAGGAGGGGGCAAGGTGCTTGAGTGCTTTAAAGCTCTACAGGTGAGTAGTTTATGTTTGATGCAGACGTGGATGGGCAACCACTGGAGGTTCTTGAGGAGTGGGGGAACATGGCCTGAACGTTTTTGAAGAAAAATGATCTGGGCAGCAGAGTGAAGTATGACTGGAGTGGGGAAAGACAGGAGGCTGGGAGTCAGTAAGGAGGCTGATACAGTAATCAAGGCAGGCTAGGTTAAGTGATTGGATTAACATGGTAGCAGTATGGATGGAAAGAAAAGGGTGAATTTTAGCAATGTTGTGAAAGTTGAACTGACAGGATTTAGTGATGTATTAAACATATGGGTTGAATGAGAGTGGACTCAAGAATAACATCATGATTGCGGGCTTGTGAGACAGAAAGTTTGGTGTTGCCTTTTACAGTGATGGGAAAGTCAAGGGGAGGGCAGGATTTGGGATGGAAGATAAGGAGTTCTGTTTTAGATATATTAAGGTTGAGGTAACAGGAGGATATTCAGGTAGAGATGTCTTGAAGGCAGGAGGAAATGTGAGTCTGCAGAGAGGGAGAGAGATCAGGGCTGGAGATGTAGATTTGGGTATCATCTGCATAGTAGTAGTTGAAGCCATGTAAGCAATTGACTTCTCCAAGGGAGTGGGTGTAGATGGAAAATAGAAGGGGACACAGAACTGAACCTCAAGGGACACCTACAGTTAGGGTGTGGGAGGAAGACGAGGAGCCCACTGAGAATGAGAAGCCAGAGAAATAGGAGCAGAACTACGAGAGGATAGTGTCAGTGAAGCCGAGGTTGGATAATGTTTCTGGGAGAAAGGGGTGGTCAACAGTGTTGAAAGCAGCTGAGAGGTCAAGGAGGATTGGGTTGGAGAAGAGGCCATTGGATTTGCCAATAAGAAGATCATTCATGACATTTGAGAGGGTGGTTTCTGTGGAGTGAAAGTGATGGAAGCCAGATTGGAGGGGATCAAGGAGAGAATAGGAGGAGAGGAACTTGAGACAGTGAGTATAGAGAAGTCATTCGAGAAGTTTGGAGAGGAATGGTAGGAGGAAAATAGGGCAATAATTGAAGGGAGATGTGAGGTCAAGGGAGGGTTTTTTTGCATATGGGAGACATGGGCACATTTGAAAACAGTGGGGAAAAAGTCATTGGAAAGCAAACAGTTGAAGATGGCAGTCAGGCAGGGAAGAAAGGAGGGGACAAGTGTTTTGATAAGGTGTGAAAGAATGGTGTTGGATGCACTGGTGGAGGGGGTGGATTTTGAGAGAAGGCAGGAGATCCCTTCTAGAGATACTGCTGGGAAAGATGAAAGAGTTAAAAAAAAGTGACAGGGGAAATTTTATGGAGATGCCTGATAAACTAAGTGGACAGGTTAATAGGGGCAAGGGATGGGGGACAATCAACAGCGGGACAGGTGAGAACGAGGCACAGTGAGGAGATTAGCGTCAGAAGAGCAAAGGGTGCAGCCTGAGCTGCAGAAGGAGAGAAGGGAGGTGAGGTAGGAGGGGGAGAGGTGATGGAGAGCCTTGAAGCCGAGAGTGCTTGTATCTACCTACCCCAGTGCTTAAAACTGTGCCTGGCACTTAGTAATTGCTTAAATACCATAAAAAAACTAAGTGGGGAAAAAACCTCACAACTACCTAGTGAAAAAATGACTTTTAAAACTCTCCTTAAGCTCAAAGTAATTTTTTTAAGGTATTTGTTAAGCACTTATGCTGGGCACTTGTCTAAGCACTAGGAGAAGATAGAACCTAATCAATTTAGATACAGTTTGTGTCCCACATGGGGCTCCCAGTCTCAATCCCCATTTTACAGATGAGGTAACTGAGGCACGGAAGAGTGAAGTGACTTGCCTGAGGTCACACAGCAGACAAATGGCCGAGCCAGGATTAGAATTCAGGTCCTTCTGACTCCCAGGCGTTCCAGACTCTATCCACGAGGCCTTACGGCTTCAATTATCATTAAAAAAACCCATCAATGTGCTCTCCTCCCCCTCATCATCACTGAAACCTGGCTCGCCCCTGACGACACGGTCTGTCCTGCTGCCCTCTCCAGCGGAGGCCTCTCCTTCTCCCACTCCCCAAGACTCACTGGGAAAGGAGGAGGTGTTGGCTTCCTTCTCACATGCTAATGCCGCTTTCACATCATCCTTCCTCCCTCCTTCCCTTTCTTTCTCCTCCTTTGAAGCCCACATCATCCGCCTCTGCCACCCGCTCCGGATTCTTGTGGCCGTCATCTACTGCTCCCCTGGTCCTACCTCCAACTTCTCTAACCATTTTGATCTCCCTCCTCAAATCTGCCAAACAACCACAATTCTCCCCTTCAAAGCCCTACTGAAGGCTCACCTCCTCCAAGCAGCCTTCCCAGACTGAGCCCCCCGTTCCTCAGCTCCCCTTCCCCGCCCCACAGCACTTGTGAATATATGTACGTATCTACAATTCTTTTTATTTATATTATTGCCTGTTCACTTGTTTTGATGTGTAAACATCTACAATTTTATTTATTTATATTGATGCCATTTTACTTGTTTTGATGTCTGTCTTCCCCCTTCTAGACTGTGAGCCCATTGTGGGCAGGGCTTGTCTCTCTTTATTGCTGAATTGTACTTTCCAAGCACTTAGTACAGTGCTCTGCACACAGTAAGTGCTCAATGAATGAATGAATTAAAGCATATAAAACATATTTTATGAAAATAAAACATTTAACATTAATAGTGTTCATAATGCACTTTCCCCTTTCCTTCAGTACTACTAGAATTTTAAAAATACTAACTGATAACTGCTAAAAATGAAGCAAGTTTAAATAAATAGTGCTGGTAACACGGTTCAACCTGCTCATCGGAAATAAAGTTTGCAACCTGTATAAAAATACAAGAATCTTTGTATGTGCTCAAGAATAGTTTGTTAGCACATTACTAAAAGTCTATATAATAAGCTGCTAGGGGAATTCTTTAATTTATGCATGTGTCATGTGCACATCCTAGATAAAAATTAATGTTGCTATGAGAACCTGAATTTTTTCTATCCACAATTAAAAATAGAAAATGCCACCCTATTATTGCGTTTTCTATTTTTTACTACTATTTCAGTCAATTCACATATTTGTCAGAAAAGTATTTTCTTCATTTTTCTCTTCTTGCTAGTTTTCTCTAAATGACTGCTAGCTTCCAAAGGCCATTCCTACACTTGATGAATGCCACCCAACAGGGAGGTTACTGGACAGATACACACGAATCAAATGTTCACGGTTTGGAATTCAAACTTGCCAGCGCAGGTTGAAAACTGGAAAACTGACCACTGAAACTCTTCTCAGAAAGCCAACAAGGGAACTAGAAATTCTAGGACCCCATTTGGCTGAGACTGTAAGAAAATATTTGTTTCCAACAGATCCCTAATTCGCTTTACAGGCAGAAACTCCTCACCCTGGGCTTCAAGGCTCTCCATCACCTCGTCCCCTCCTACCTCACCTCCTTTCTCTCCTTCTACAGCCCACCCCGCACCCTCCGCTCCTCTGCCGCTAATCTCCTCACCGTACCTCGTTCTCGCCTGTCCTGCCATCGACCCCCGGCCCACGTCATCCCCCGGGCCTGGAATGCCCTCCCTCTGCCCATCCGCCAAGCTAGCTCTCTTCCTCCCTTCAAGGCCCTACTGAGAGCTCACCTCCTCCAGGAGGCCTTCCCAAACTGAACCCCTTCCTTCCTCTCCCCCTCATCCCCCCTCCATCCCCCCATCTTACCTCCTTCTCTTCCCCACAGCACCTGTATATATGTATATATGTTTGTACATATTTATTACTCTATTTATTTATTTATTTATTTTACTTGTACATATCTATTCTATTTATTTTATTTTGTTAGTATGTTTGGTTTTGTTCTCTGTCTCCCCCTTTTAGACTGTGCACCCACTGTTGGGTAGGGACAGTCTCTATATGTTGCCAACTTGTACTTCCCAAGAACTTAGTACAGTGCTCTGCACACAGTAAGCGCTCAATAAATACGATTGATTGATTGATTGATTGATTTACAAAGGCCGACTCCCAGATCTACCGCCCTAGTCCCAACCTTTCTCCACTTCCATCATGGATTTCCTCCTGGATCCAGGATATAATAATAATAATGATTATAATGATAATGGTATTTGTTAAGCACTTACTATGTGCCAAGCACTGTTCTAAGCTCTGGACAATCAGGTAGTTCCCTGTGGGGCTCACAGTCTTAACTCCCATTTTACAGATGAAGTTGCTGAGGCACAGAGAAGTGAAGTGACTTGCCCAAGGTCACACAGCTGACAGGTGGCGGAGCCGGGATTAGAACCCATGACCTCTGACTCCCGAGCCCGGGTTTTTTCCACGGAGCCACGCTGCTTCTCACATGGGCACCCCACATGGGCATCCCACATGGGCATCCCACCGACACCTCCAGCTCAACATGTCCAAAATCGAACTAACTCGTTTTCCCCAGCAAATCCCCTCTTCCATCCCACTTTCCGATCACGGTTGACACCACCACCCTCCTCCCTGTCTCTTGCCATTATCCTTGACTCCTCCCTCCCTTTCATCCCCTTTATCCAGTCCATGGCCAAATCCAGTCAGTTCTTCCTCACAACACTTTCAGAATTCTCCCCTGCCCCTCCTCCCAAATGGCTATTAATACTAATATGTGGGTGTCCGTACTTCACTCTGCTGCCCGGATCATTTTCCTAAAACATGATTTTGCACACATCTCCCCACTCCTCCAAAGCCTTCCGTGGTGGCCTATCCTTCACTGCAACCAGCAGAAACTCCTGGCTATTGCTTTCGAGACTTATCCACTCCATTCCGGCTCACCTGTTTTGCTCCTCTTAAACCACCCTACTCACTGTGTCTCATCTCTCCCCCCACCAACCTCCTGCTCATGCCCACCCCACTGCCTGAAACTCCGCCCCCTTAAAACTGGAGAGACTCCCAGTTCTCCCCCTTTTTCACAGGTCTTCTGGCATCACATCTCCCCCACAGAGGTGTCCCCGGTTAAGTTCAAATTGCCCCTGATTAGATGTGACTGTATTAACTGTACTTTGAAGGTGGAGAGAATGGTAGTCTGGTGTATATGGACAGGGAGAGAGTTCCAGGCTAGGGGAGTACATGGAAAAGGACTGGCAGTGAGATAGAAGAGATTGGGGTACAGTGAGTAATCTGGCACCAGAGGAGCGGAGTGTGTGGGCTGGGCTGTAGTAGGAGATTAGTGAGGTGAGGTAGATTGTGGAGAGCTCATTGAGTGCTCTGAAGCTGATGGTAAGGAGTTTCTGTATGCTGCAGAGGTTGGATGAGCAGGCATTTAAAGTTCTTGAGGAATGGGGAGACATGGACTGAACGTTCTTGTTGATAGGTGATCTGTGCAGTAGAATGAAGTATGGATTGGAGAGGTCAGTGAGGAGGCAGATTTGGTGACAAACTGAATATGTGGGTGGAATGAGAGATATGATTTGAGGACAACGCCAAGGTTACAGTTTGTGAGACAGGGAAGACAGTGGCATTGTCTACAGTCATGGAAAAGATCAGGGAAGGACCAGATTTGGGTGAGAAAATAAGGAGTTCAGTTTTAGACTTTGAATTTGAGGTGTCGCTGGTACATCCAAGGGGCTATGTCTTGAAGACAACAGGAAATGTGAGACTGCAGGGAAAGAGAGAGGTCAGGGCTAGAGACGTAGATTTGGGAATCTACCATCTACAAAGAGATGGTAATTGAAGTCACAGGACTGAATGAATTCTCCAAGGGAATGGGTGTAGATGGAGACTAAAATAGAATAGTATTGCAAGTGAGAGGGTGGGAAGAGGAGAATTGAGAATCAAGAGAGAGACTCAGAAGGTGATCTTGGGGAAATAAAGAAAGTGACGGGGATTAGTGGGTGGAGAGTAGATATTTAAAATGGGGAAAGTTGGAGGGGAATTCAATGAATCAATAGTATTTATTGAGTATTTACTGTGTATAGAGGACTCGGGAAAGTACAATTATAAATCGTATTTATTGAATGCTTAGTCTGTGCAAAGCACTAGTTCCCTTGAAACTGTAAATTGGTTATGGTTGTCTGCAAACTCTATTGTATTGTACTCTCTCAAATGCTTAGTACAGTGCTCTGCACATAGTTAACACTCATTATAATGAGATGAGAGTTCATTCATTCATTCAATCATATTTACTGAGCACTTACTGTGGGCAGAATTGGTAGATGCAATCCCTGTCCAGAGGACTTTACAGCCTAATGGGGGAGGCAATCATTAACACAAATTATGGATAGGGGAAATAGTAAAATAAACTGTGTAATCTTTCAGCCACTCCTTTTGTTGAGTTAAAATAGACTGACGTGAGTCTCAAATAAAGGCTCCATTCTAAAAGCATTTTTCTACTTTGAGAATTAAACCTTGTTGGTTCAAACTAAATGGAAACTGAGTACTACAATCCAGCCTTTGGGAAGAAAGTGTTTTTCTAACACCTCTGCACAGCATGCTGACACATGAATTCTCACAAATTCTCTGTGAGGAGAGTGTGTGTCTTGGGGCAATGTTGCTCTCCCAGAGCAATGACGGGTGGGGGGGGGGGGGGGGGGGGCTGCCAGCTGAACATTAACCTGAAAAAACCTGTAGGATTCTATCCCACAGCCCAAGAAAATCATTATACTGGAGGGGAAACTGTCATATCCAGAGAAGCAGCGTGGCTCAGTGGAAAGAGCCCAGGCTTTGTAGTCAGAGGTCATGGGTTCGAATCCCGGCTCCACCACATGTCTGCTGTGTGACCTTGGGCAAGTCACTGAGCCTTACAAGGGACAGGAGCTATGTCCAACCCAATTTGCATGTATCCACCCCAGTACTTAGTAACAATAATAATAATAATAATGGCATGTATTAAGCGCTTACTATGTGCAAAGCACTGTTCATTCAAGCTCTCATTCTATCCCGTCTGGACTACTGCATCAGCCTTCTCTCTGATCTCCCATCCTCATGTCTCTCTCCACTTCAATCCATACTTCATACTGCTGCCCGGATTATCTTTGTCCAGAAACGCTCTGGGCATATCACTCCCCTCCTCAAAAATCTCCAGTGGCTACCAATCAATCTGCGCATCAGGCAGAAACTCCTCACCCTGGGCTTCAAGGCTCTCCATCACCTCGCCCCCTCCTACCTCACCTCCCTTCTCTCCTTCTACAGCCCAGCCCGCACCCTCCGCTCCTCCACCGCTGATCTCCTCACCGTACCTCGCTCTCGCCTGTCCCGCCATCGACCCCCGGCCCACGTCATCCCCCGGGCCTGGAATGCCCTCCCTCTGCCCATCCGCCAAGCTAGCTCTCTTCCTCCCTTCAAGGCCCTGCTGAGAGCTCACCTCCTCCAGGAGGCCTTCCCAGACTGAGCCCCTTCCTTCCTCTCCCCCTCGCCCCCTCTCCATCCCCCCATCTTACCTCCCTCCCTTCCCCACAGCACCTGTATATATGTATATATGGTTGTACATATTTATTACTCTGTTTATTTATTTATTTATTTATTTTACTTGTACATTTCTATCCTACTTATTTTATTTTGTTGGTATGTTTGGTTCTGTTCTCTGTCTCCCCCTTTTAGACTGTGAGCCCACTATCGGGTAGGGACTGTCTCTATGTGATGCCAATTTGTACTTCCCAAGCGCTTAGTACAGTGCTCTGCACATAGTAAGCGCTCAATAAATACGATTGATTGATTGATTGATTTACAGATAAGGGTACTGAGGCCCGGAGAAGCGAAGTGACTTGCCCAAAGTCACACAGCTGACAACTGGGGGAGCCGGGATTTGAACCCATGACCTCTGACTCTAAAGCCCGGGCTCCTTCCACTGAGCCACGCCTATGTTTCTTCAAGAAAATCACCCTCACTTGAATCTTTTAACAGCCGTCTCACATTCCTAACCTGCACAGCAACCCCACAGCACTTATGTCTATACCCTTATTCTTTGCCATTTTCCTTCTCTGTAATTTATTTTAATGTCCATTGCCACTTCTCGACCGTGAACTCCTTATGGGCAGATGTCGGGTTTACCGACTCTCTTGTACTGCACACTGTTCCCAGCAGTTAGTACAGTGTTCTGCAACCAGGAAGTGCTCAAGAAATACCCCACATTGATTGACTGGCCTCCCCTTTTTGCTCTGTATCCTTCTCCCTTAGCAGAGAATCGCAAATGGCATTACCATGATATTTCCTAAGGAAACAAAAGAGGCAACCTCATCAAGCAAGTCACTTCACTTTTCTGTGCCTCAGGTATCTGTAAAATGGGGATTAAGACTGAGCCCTATGAGGGACAGGGGCTATGTCCAACCCAATTTGCTTGTATCCATCCCAGCACTTAGTAATAATAATAATAATAATAATAATAATTGCATTTATTAAGTGCTTACTATGTGCAAAGCACTGTTCTAAGCACTGGGGGGGGAGTACAAGGTAATCAGGTTGTCTTAACTCCTGTGCCTATTATCATATATTTGGTGCTTAGTACAGTGCTCTGCACACAGTAAGAGCTCAATAAATATGACTGAATGAATGAATTTAGCAATTTGTGTTGGCATTTCCCACCCATTAGCTGATAAATTCAACACTAGGTATGTCATTCTTCCAAGCACTTGGTATAGTATTCTGCACACAAAGATGGTCATAAGTATTACTGAACATATACATTCTTTCCATCAGTTGTATTTATTGGGTGCTTACTGTGTGCAGAGAACTCTATTAAGCGCACGGGAGAGTACACTCTAATATAACAGACACACTCCCAAAGTCACACAACTGACAACTGGTGGAGCTGGGATTTGAACACGTGACCTCTGACTCTAAAGCCCGGGCTCTTTCCACTGAGCCACAACTGTTTCTTCAAGAAAATCACCCACAATGAACTTATGCATAAGTATATGCATATCTTCCCCCACTGAGATACACAAATCCACAAACCTCACGTTTCCCACCCGGTTTCCCAACATACCCCCATACCCACACATACACATATTTACAAATGGATCACACTCCCAGGCAAACATGAAAACATGCTTTCTCACCCCCCCCCACACACACACATAGGACAATGAGTGACAGTTCCCAAATCGTTTCTCAATGTAAATGTATGGAACCTGTTTACTTTGCATACCCTATGATTGACAGAGAATTAACAGTTTCCTTCCATTTCCTAGTAATTGTATTCACCGATTTAAACCCAGGAGAACTCTCTCCCCCTCAAATTTCAATATTTTTCAAATAGTTCCCTAAATTTTTCTTTTCCACAGAAACAGTATTGAGGTTCCTAAGTGCTCCCTATTTCTGGAACTGAAGAGACCACTACATTTAGGGACCTAAGCTGACTAAATAGAACATTTGTTCGAGAAATATCTTTGTAAACCAGGCTGTGAGGGGGGTGTGCCTTGATTTTATCTGAAACTTTACAGCAGTCAAATGAGTTTTGAATTCCACAAGTTTTTCCATAACTACCTTTTACACATTAACGCACTGCCAAGTACAGTACCTATTTGTTAAACACGAGCTTCTCCCGTCTAGCCTCGTTTCTCTTTCAGCTCTATCGATGCAGAATTTGATACTGATAAAATTTCCACAAACATGAAGGCAAGCTGTCTCACCCGCAAAGAAAACAAGTTGGAAGAAGAACAGTTCCTCCACTGCACTGATTGCACTCCCTCTCTCCGGTCCCCAAATACTGGCTTATTGATCACTGGTATTTATTGAGCACTTTCTGTGTGCAAAACGCTGTACTAAGCGCTTGGGAGAGAATAACATAAGGGAGTCGGTGAGTGCTTTCCCTGCCCACAGCAAGCTTATGGTCTAGAGCTCAGAGGAGAATCGAAACGAGCTCAGCATATTTGGAAACTACTTTCCCTAGTTTGAGCTGGGGAAAGGTCTGAGACAAATGTCCCTCATTAAGCCCCAAGTTATATTTAGTGGAAAATGGAGCTGCAGTTAGTTATATTCAGAGAAGAGTTAGCTTAAAAGAATTTTGACCCAAAGCAGTTTGTTTATAGACGGTCTTAAAAACAAAAAGGGGTGGGGGGAGAAGCCGTTTTACGTTCCTCATGTCCCCTGCAGTCCACTTTGGCCAAACAGAAGGACTAAAAGTCACTGTACTTGTATAGTTGAAGCAAAAGTATGGCTGCATCCGTAAAAACCCATTTCTTTCTGTGTTTCTTTACATCGGAAAATTTAACGGCTCACTTTTTGCAGCTGGCATTTTTAGATCCAGGGATCTCGTGAGATTAGAAAGCAACAGAGAGGTATATTTCCAGCTCAAGCCATTTTACTGTCCTTTCAGGTGATCTGACAAAGATGCATGTTATAGTATGTGGAACTTGACTGCAAACCAGATCAAAGTATTCATGACCTAAAGACAAGTTCAGTCTTTTGTGGGGAAATTCTCCACACAAAAGAGGGTGACCATATTTTAATGATATTATTAGCACACTGAAAGCCATCCTCAGTTCTCCCACCAACACTTTAGATCATGCTCCTAAAGGATCTAGACAGATTACTTCACCTCCCCTAAAACCATCAGGCCAATAGTTTTAGGGGACCCTTTTAATGTCCGTGTCTGTGATGTCAATTCTCACTTTCCAAAAGACCCAACCTTCCTATCCAAGTTATTTCTCCCTGCCATGATGGGACCCAAATCCTTTCCTCTACAGATGCTGCCATTCTTCTTCTTGGCATATTTTTGCCTCATCTTTTTTCTAAGGGACTGGGTATCCACCAGCCTGGGCCAGACTTTCATCCTGCACTTCCTAGCATCAAACACCTAAGTGAGAAGGAAACCACCTTCTCCTCCAAACCCAGAGAAAGGCCAGAGTCTCAAGTGTCTTTGAAGTCATTACCTCGTTCATTTTGACATCCACCCACCATGTTCCTCATGGTGCATTTCTGGAATGGGTTGCTCTTCCTCCGCCTTCCTAAGGTACGTGGCTCAGATTTCACAAAACCATCTTCACATAGACTAGATTGCTATCATCCCCATGTTCCCCTCGGATTTGTCAAGAGTATTTTCTCAAAGGAATTCATTCATTCAATTATTTATTGAGCGCTTACTGTGTGCACAGCACTGTACTAAGCGCTTGGGAGAGAGGGTGGCTCTGTCGGCATACCTTGGGTCAGGAATTACGATAGCAAACTAACCTAGATCTCACCAGCTGGAACGGCGACCCACATTTTAGTTCACGTTGAAAAAAGGAATTGACTAAACACCCACACTTGCCCTTTCTAAAGAACTAGTGCCCAAGCCGCCCCGACATCCAATGTCGCCGACTGGGTTTTTGGCTCCCCAACCTCCAAATGCAGGGTTCTGTTGGCCCAAAAGGAGTTCCCCAGGTCTCTGTACCCCCGATTTTAAGCGCGCAAGCGCGTGGATCTCCGCTCTCTTCCCCATCTCTCCCCCTCACAGGCCAGACCCTAAGAGGAATGCCCTCTCGCACAGAAAACAAGAATTATCAACAGGCGGAGGCTGCAGCTTTCCATCGCTGCCTGTTACAACTGACAGTAGAGATGGCCAATTCAACGTTTGAATGCCTTCTCGGGCCACCCTTAAAAGTATGAACATGAAAAACTTTTCGAGCGGAGGGGAGGCGCTTTATGAAAAGACTCCCCGCTCCCCCCGCCCCCAAAGTATCCACCGGGAGTTGGTTTAAGGGATAAAGTGGGTTGATAAGGGGTGTGGTGGGCTCCCCCCAAGGATAGGACAGCAAGAGATTTTTGTTTAGTGATAAGCATAGGAGGCAGGGGAAAACCCCCACCCCCATCCTGTCTCGCCCCCCGGCGATTTTAGAAATACAATGAACTCCTTTCCCTCGGGGGGTGTTATTTGCAGAGCTGGGATTTGGGGTTTGGGACATCTGCTGGGGTCCGGGAGGATTCAATTTGCTCTCATTTGCACTTTACCTAACGCTCGGTCAATTTGCTTAATCGCTTCTTTAAATGCCAATGCAGAACCAGACAAAGTAACCCCATTAACAGCTTCGCTTTAAATAAGAAAAGGCAAGCAAACACAAGTGGGGGAAGTTGAGGGGCGGGATTGCCAAATTCCTCTAGATCCAGAAGGTAGCAGGGTTAACCCCGCATCTCCTCCTATTGTTCTGCACGGGAATTCAGGTCCAGAAGCAACCCGGAGCCCTTTTCAACAAATTTGGGGCTGCAAAACCTTGACAAATATGCGGTTAGACGGGTAGAGCAGGCAAGTGGGAAAAAACAAACAAACCAGCAACAGAAAGCATCAAAGCCCAAAGGGGCGGCCCGGCCAGAAGCTGCTTAAAGTGGTCTGGGGACGGTGGCGGGGGGAGAGTTTCTTTTCCTTAAAGGGTCGAAAAAGTGGGTTTTTCCAGCTGGGCTGGGGGAAAGGGAGACCCCGCCCCGCCCTTACAATGGGGGAAGCAACACGGTTTGGGGATAAAGCCCGGGCCTGGGAGTCAGAAGGTCCTGGGTTCTAATCCCGACTCAGCCACTTGTCTGCTGGACGGCCTTGGGCAGGTCACTTCACTTCTCTGGGCCTCAGTTCCCTCGTCTGTAAAATGGGGATGAGGAGGGTGAGGCCCCCGTGGGAAGGGGACCATGTCCAGCCCGATTCGCTTGGGTCCACCCCGGCGCTTAGTACAGTGCCTGCCACGTAGTAAGCGCTTAAGAACTACCCCCGCCACCACCATCATCTCATTAATAATAATAATTAGAATGTGGAGGGCCCCGGTTTTCCCAATGCATGGCGCAGCTGAACCAGAGTTTGGGCCGCGTCGCTGGGGGTCGAACGGATGGAACTGAGTCGAATCTTAGCCCAGAGCTCTGCGCACAGTAGGTGCTCAGTAAATACGATTGGATTCATTCATTCATTCAGCCGTATTTATTGAGCGCTTACTGTGCGCAGAGCACTGGACTAAGCGCTTGGAAGTACAATTCAGCAACGAATGGAGAAAATCAATCCCTGCGAATGAACGAATGATTAACTCACCGTCCTCGCCCCGCCGGGGGACAGGCTCCGCCGGGCAGGTAGGGGCCACTCAGGTCCGGGATCATGAGGAACGGGTAGCCCGGCTACGGGGGGGGCCTTGAAGAATCCGCCGCCTCCTTCGGGTGGTCCTCCGTCCTGCGGCCGCCTGGCTGCGGGCGGGGAGAGGGCGAGAGGATGCCCGGGTGAGCGGGGAGGCGGGGGAAGGCTGCGGGGAGAGTACCTTCGCTGAGCTGATAGTCCCATGGCTTCTGGAAGGGGTCCCGGGGACGCTGCGCGACGCGCTCCGCCTACAATGCCTGGCATAGAGTAAGTGCTTAACAAGTACCATTATTATTATTACTACTACTGTGGCTTCAAGTATGATTTTTGTAGCACAGCAACTACAAAAAATGCACGGAGAGCAACCTAGAGACCTTTACAGTGTTTTCGTTGTCTTTACAAACCCATTTGACACTACTGGAGCCCGGGCTTTGGAGTCAGAGGTCGTGGGTTCAAATCGACTCCTCCAATTGTCAGCTGTCAGCCTTTGGGCAAATCATTTAACTTCTCTGTGCCTCAGTTACCTCATCTGTAAAATGGAGATTAAGACTGTGAGCCTCCCGTGGGACAACCTGATCACCTTGTAATAATAATAATAATGATGGCATTTGTTAAGCACTTACTATGTGCAAAGCACTGTTCTAAGCACTGGGGAAGATACAAGATGATCAGGTTGTCCCACGTGGGGCTCATAGTCATAATCCCCATTTTACAGATGAGGTAAAGATCACATAGCAGACATGTGGTGGAGTGGGATTCGAACCCATGACCTCTGACTCCAAAGCCCATGCTCTTTCCACTGAGCCGTGCTGTTTCTAACCTGCTTGTAACCTCCCTAGCGCTTAGAACAGTGCTTTGCACATAGTAAGCACTTAATAAGTGCCATTATTATTATTAACAGAATAGGGCTAAGAACATTTGACTATCCTGAAAAACTCATCAAGATCCTTAGGTTCCTTCAGAGTCAAGTTGGAATTGAAGCTGCCCTATCTTATTCTTTCCCCATCACTGTCAAAGTTATGCAAGGCTGTGGGATAAGTTTTCAGTACTGTGCACTCTGTTCAGTGCTGCTATGCTTGGGAACCTAATGAGAGCTTGGGAAGCCACAGTCAGAATTCACTTCTGATCCACTGGGAGAATCTTCCAGCTAAGCAAATGAAGCATGATTTTTATAGTCTTTGACAGGGTAGTTTGGGAACTGCTTTAGGCAGGTGACGGCTCTTCAGACCCAAACACTCACACACCCCTACACACACGGAGATGTGCAAGTGATTTTGAACCACTTTGTAGATTCAGCACAGGGACATGGACTGGCAGTGAGTCAAAGGAAAGGAAAATTTATTGAATATCACTTCTGACAAGTCTCCAGTCTTCTCCCTTACATCACCACTTATAGTCATAGATTATGAGCCCTTCGAGGGGCCAGTTCCAACTCTTTCCCAGTACTTACTACTGTGCTCTGCATACAGTAAATGTCATTACTCCTTAATAAATGTCATTACTACTACTATTGCTACTAAACTTCCAAACCCTACACCAACCAGAGATTCTAATCAGAAACACAGAACCAGTCACTGACTTCTGCTCCTTAAACTGTACCTGTGGTACACAGATAAGCAAAGAGGTAGAAAACCAAATTATAAAGGCCAGTGTGCAGCTTGAAACATACTTCCTGACATCATGGCAACAGTGAAACTTCAAGTTCCGTCCCTAGTTAAAAGTCTAGAAATGAGTGGACATGTCCCATCAGCCATATGATGGGGAGATTTAATCCACTCAATCAGTGGTACTTATTCAGTTTTTATTGTATGCAGACCACTGTAATGAGAATTTGGGAAAACACAATTCTGTTGGTAGGCACCATCCCTGTCTATCACCTTTGAACAATAATGAACATAAAATGACAGGATAATAATAAGAATTGTGATATTTGCCAAGTACTTACTATGTGCCAAGCTGAGAAAATCAGGTTGGACACAATCTCTGTCCTTTACGAGGCTCACAATCTAAGGGGGAGGGAGGACAGATTTCATCCCCCCCCACCTTATATATATGAGAAAACTGAAGCACAGAGAAGTTAAGTGACTTGTCCAAGATCACATAGCAGACAAGTGGATTTGAACCCAGGTCCTTACTGACTCATGGACCCGTGCTTTTTCCATGGGGTCAGGCTTGCCAATAATGAGATCCCAGAATGCCATCTATTTCCTATCACTGAAGAAAGGCTTACGTCAATCTAGATTCATTGCAAGGAAAATGTGAAGGAATAGATGACAGCAGGATATTCAAGAAGCTGACAAATAGGGAACTGTGAAGGAGAAAGCATAGCTACAAAGGTAGAATAAACAATTCAAAAATATAGTGAAGGCCCATCTCAAGCAGTCTGAAACAGGAGAAGAAAGACTAGTGTGTTGGGCAGGACACAAGCATATTTTCTTTCCATTCTCAGAGTGTTTTGCCTTCAGAAAGCTATTGACTGAACTGATGACCAACAAATGCTAATAAGCAACCCAAAGACAGATAGACACTTGGGAAATACATTTTATGGAGTGTAAGAACATGTCGAATGATTTTTGTTTTAAAAATTACTCTTTCAATTGTACATAACCTGAACCAATGGCTTAGTGCTACTGAAGTGTTTTGAGGAAGTTGAAAATGGTTTTTAGGGTACTCTGGCATCAAATCAATGATATTCTTTGCATGAAATTCCGTGAGACTTTTCAGTTCCTACAGCATCATCTTTTAATACCATGAAATATGTGAAATGAATCAAATCCATTGTTGTTTGTGACCAGTCCCACCCTAGCCAAACCAACAAGCTTAGCTCATTAGCACCGGAGGGGCTGACAGTGAAATAGGAAGCATTAAAACACAGAAGCAGCATGGTATTGTAGATAGAGCACGGGCCTGATAGAGAGTTATGGGATCTAAATTCCAGCTCTGCCACTTGTCTGCTGTGTGGCCTTGGACAAGTCACTTCACTTTCCTGAGCCTCACATACCTCCATCTGTAAAATGGGGATTAAGACTGTGAGCCCCATGTGGGACAGGGACTTTGTCCAACCTGATTTGCTTGTATCCACCCCCATGCTTTGTATAGTGCCTGGCAGATGGTAAGCAATTAAAAAAAAACCACAGTTACTATTATTACCTCCTGGCACTACCTATACCAGATGGACTGGGTGGACAATAAAGCAGAACAATTAGACCCGGATTGAATAAATTGCAGTGGGTCTTGTCACACTATCCTTTTCCAACCCAAATATGGCCAATGGAAGGGGAAAGGATTGGGAAGTAGAAAGGCATATCCCAGAGGGTCTCCACGAATTCTTGGTGGTAGGTTGAAACTCTTTCACACCGAAGTGGCCAGTCACCTCTACCCAGAGTCAGGGATGCCCACTCTGTCGGACTTTCTGTGGTGTCAAGTGACTTTTCAGACCTCCTTGCTGGAGCTAGGAGAAGTGAGTATTCCTCCTTGGGAATTTGATTCCTTGGTGATTTGAAAGATAACCCCTGGTTTTACCAGCCACTAGGAGTTGGAGACCATGCTGGACAGTATACTTATTGCTTATTACTCTAGGAATAGCTTTGCTCCTGAGGTTTACCTCTCACAGGTTCTTTGTGTTTTCATCTCAATAAACTTGCTTCTGCTACTCGTTAGTCCTCTAGTCTATGAGTCCATTTTCAACCCTCTGATCATCATCATCATCATCATCAATCATATTTATTGAGCACTTACTGTGTGCAGAGCACTGTACTAAGCACTTGGGAAGTACAAGTTGGCAACACATAGAGACAGTCCCTACTCACCAGTTTGCTCACAGTCTAAAAGGGGGAGACAGAGAACAAAACCAAACATACTAACAAAATAGAATAAATAGAATAGATATGTACAAGTAAAATAAATAAATAAATAAATAGAGTAACAAATATGTACAAACATATATGTACAAACATATATGTACAAATATGTACAAACATATATATATGTACAAACATATATACATATATACAGGTGCTGTGGGGAAGGGAAGGAGGTAAGATGGGGGGGATGGAGAGGGGGACGAGGGGGAGAGGAAGGAAGGGGCTCAGTCTGGGAAGGCCTCCTGGAGGAGGTGAGCTCTCAGTAGGGCCTTGAAGGGAGGAAGAGAGCTAGCTTGGCGGATGGGCAGAGGGAGGGCATTCCAGGCCCGGGAGATGACGTGGGCCGGGGGTCGATGGCGGGACAGGCGAGAACAAGGTACGGTGAGGAGATTAGTGGCAGAGGAGCGGAGGGTGCGGGGTGGGCTGTAGAAGGAGAGAAAGGAGGTGAGGTAGGAGGGGGCGAGGTGATGGAGAGCCTTGAAGCCCAGGGTGAGGAGTTTCTGCCTGATGCGCAGATTGATTGGTAGCCACTGGAGATTTTTGAGGAGGGAAGTAATATGCCCAGAGCGCTTCTGGACAAAGACAATCCAGGCAGCAGCATGAAGTATGGATTGAAGTGGGGAGAGACACGAGGATGGGAGATCAGAGAGAAGGCTGATGCAGTAGTCCAGACGGGATAGGATGAGAGCTTGAACGAGAAGGGTAGCGGTGTGGATGGAGAGGAAAGGGCGGATCTTGGCAATGTTGTGGAGCTGAGACCGGCAGGTTTTAGTGACAGCTTGGATGTGAGGGGTGAACGAGAGAGCGGAGTCGAGGATGACACCAAGGTTGCGGGCTTGTGAGACGGGAAGGATGGTAGTGCCGTCAACAGAGATGGGAAAGTCAGGGAGAGGGCAGGGTTTGGGGGGGAAGACAAGGAGTTCAGTCTTGGACATGTTGAGTTTTAAGTGGCGGGCAGACATCCAGATGGAGATGTCCTGAAGGCAGGAGGAGATGTGAGCCTGGAGAGAGGGGGAGAGAGCAGGGGCAGGGATGTAGATCTGGGTGTCATCAGCGTAGAGATGATAGTTGAAACCGTGGGAGCGAATGAGGTCACCAGGGGAGTGAGTGTAGATGGAGAACAGAAGGGGACCAAGCACTGAACCTTGGGGAACCCCCACAGTAAGGGGATGGGAGGGGGACGAGGAGCCTGCAAAAGAGACTGAGAATGAACGACCAGAGAGCTAAGAGGAGAACCAGGAGAGGACGGAGTCTGTGAAGCCAAGGTCAGATAGCGTGTTGAGGAGAAGGGGGTGGTCCACAAACTCGTGCGTTACCTTGAAGCTGGTTCCACCTGGTGACATCATTAGATGTCAGAAATGAAATCAGAGTCAACTGGAATGGACCCCCTTACTCTATGTCCTGAAGAACCACAGGTGGGATTCCCCTAAGTGGGATGCCAACTGGGTTGACCAACATTGGAGTGACTCAGCTGGCTTGGTGGAAGAGTTCACCACCTGGTGGATAGCAGTCCAAGGGAAGAAGAGAAGGGGGAAGGGAAAGACTGTATAGGCCACGTAAGTGTATTCCTCCAGAATGGAAAGCATTCGTGGGGTGGGAGCTATGTACTCTGCCATGTGCCAGCAACTAAATAAATATATTCCTCCTAAAGGGAAGCAATCTGTGATGTGGAATAAATCTTGCATAACTTAGCCTTTCTGCCCCCAATCTCTCACCCTTGCCGTGCCAATGCTCGAACCCATCCCCTTGCAACAGTTGACATGGTTATGAAACATGCATCATATAAACTACCTACCCTCCATTTCTATGAATTATAATTTTCATGAAGACTATGCTCCTTATTTAAAAAAATTTTCTAGGGAGATCTATTGAAATGAAAAATCTAATTTCAAGGGTGTCTTGGGATGGAAAGATGGAAGCATTGATTCATGGCTATTTTGTTGTAAAGTTAAAACATGATTTTTACATCAGAAAGCAATTATATACGTGTTTGGGGTTCAATGGACAACAGTGTTATAGCTGGATTTGGCACACAAGCTGAGCTTGGTAATTTCCCACAATAAGCTATACTAAGTTCTTCATCATTTGCATTTCCTCAAGATGAAAAGAAATTACATTTCCACAGAGAAAGGGTGTATCTTGAGATATCTATCTATATACACAATATATATATATGTCTATATATACATATACACAAGATATATCTATCTATATATACATATACACAAGATATATAATATATATAATCTCAAGATATATATATTGATATATATACACATATAATCTCAAGATATATATCTTGTGTATATATATACATATGTATATATATATCTTGTGATATATATCTTGTGTATATACATACACAAGACTGGGTTTGGTTTCTGTTTGCCATCAGTATGCTGCCACTCAGTTTGAGTGTTGGTAGCTTGTCAGAACAAACACATTGAATGTGTTAAAAGCATTTTCACAATTCTTCTATATCATTTTAGTGGAGAATGTACCAAGCCTTAGGTACAATTTTACGTCTTTGTCTTTGGCTCCAAGTTCCAACTTTTCAGAAACACATCACTTGAGCTGATGTGATTACATCACATACCAAGTTGGTGCAGCTAGCCAGTGGAACTCAGGGGATGAGAGAGGGAAGACCAGGGGACGTTTTGCTGGAATATAAATAATTCTGTCTCAGGTGACTCAAGCTCTTCTCATGCTAAAATTGCCATCTTTAGGGACTTAGAATAACATCTGTCATTGTGTCTGACATCTACAGAAACCTCAGCCTAACCAACCATCAAGGCTCAGTAGCCATTTTCCCTCCATCTTTGACTAGGGGCTGATCCAACCTTATCCTAGTAATGGAGATGTGGGCTGGACTATGTGTTTAGGGAAAGCCAAGGACTCTATACAGAGAGCTAATGAAAGAAAAATCTAAAGTCCACTTCTACTCATATGTTGAAGGAAGTGCAGGAGCTTTGAGATCCTTCTCTGTAGGCAGATTGCCATTGGACTCTATCCCAATGGTGTAGCTGTAATCCTATTTATTAAGGTCTTACTATGTGCAGAATTGGGCAGACACACAAGGATGAGCAGTCAGAGGAATAAGTGGAAAGAGAGGGAGAGTTAGAGAAATATGAGCATTAGTCCAACCTGTCATTTTGATGGTGAAGCGGAACTTTAGGTGGAGCTCTCAGGGATAGGAGAAAGAGAGACAGAGAAGAGTGGTCATCTATCAGTGGTATTTATTGAGCACTTACTGTGTGCAGAACACTGTACTAAGCACTTGGGAGAGTACAATAACAACAGAATTAGGAGATATAATCTCTTCCCATAACAAGCTTACAGTCTAGAGGGGGAGGCAGGCAGTAATATGAGTAAATAATTACCGTATAATGTATAATTTAAAGATATGCACATTCATTCATTTATTCAATCGTATTTATTGAGCTCTTACTGTGTGCAGAGCACTGTACTAAATGCTTGGGAAGTACAAGTTGGCACATAAGTGCTGTGGGGTGAATATCAAATGGCCAGAGGCCTCAGATCCAAGTGCATAGACAAGGCAGAAGGGAAAGGAAGCAGGGGAAAAGAGGAATTAATTGGTGAAGGCCTCTTAAATAGAATGTGACCTTAATAAGGCTATGAAGATGGAGAAAGTGTTGGTCTGGCATATATGGAGGGAGAGGGAGTTCCAGGCTAGGGGGTAGCTGTGGGAAAGGGATCAGCAACGAGGTAGACAAGATTGGGGCACGGTGATTAAGCTGGCAAACACCATGCCAACCTCATTCACTTCAAGTTTATCCTTTCCTGCCTTACCTCAGCCCTCTCTTCTGCCAGACAAAACTATTTCTCCTCCCTTATTGACACCCATGCCCATCACCCCTGCCAGCTCTTCCGTACATTCAACTCCCTTCTCAGGCCCCCGGTTCCTCCCCCTCCTCCTTCCCTCACCCCCAACGATCTGGCCTCCTACTTCATTAACAAAATTGAATCCATCAGGTCCGACCTCCCCAAAGTCTCTTCCCCCCTTTCTCCAACCCCCCGGCTCTCAACACTCTCTGCTACTCTCCCATCCTTCCCAGCGGTATCCTCAGAGGAACACTCCTCCCTCCTCTCAAGTGCTACTCCGGCCACCTGTGCTTCTGACCCCATTCCCTCTCATCTCATGAAATCTCTCGCTCCATCCCTTCTCCCCTCCTTAACTTCCATCTTCAACCACTCACTCTCCACTGGTTCCTTCCCCTCGGCCTTCAAACATGCCCATGTCTCTCCCATCCTAAAAAAACCCTCTCTTGACCCCACCTCACCTTCTAGTTATCGCCCCATATCCCTACTACCATTCCTTTCCAAACTCTTTGAACGAGTTGTCTACACGCGCTGCCTAGAATTCCTCAACACCAACTCTCTCCTCGACCCCCTCCAGTCTGGCTTCCGTCCCCTTCATTCCATGGAAACTGCCCTCTCAAAGGTCACCAATGACCTCCTGCTTGCCAAATCCAATGGCTCATACTCTGTCCTAATCCTCCTCGACCTCTCAGCTGCCTTTGACACTGTGGACCACCCCCTTCTCCTCAACACGCTATCTGACCTTGGCTTCACAGACTCCGTCCTCTCCTGGTTCTCCTCTTATCTCTCCGGTCGTTCTTTCTCAGTCTCTTTTGCAGGCTCCTCCTCCCCCTCCCATCCTCTTACTGTGGGGGTTCCCCAAAGTTCAGTGCTTGGTCCCCTTCTGTTCTCAATCTACACTCACTCCCTTGGTGACCTCATTCGCTCCCACGGCTTCAACTATCATCTCTACGCTGATGACACCCAGATCTACATCTCTGCCCCTGCTCTCTCCCCCTCCCTCCAGGCTCGCATCTCTTCCTGCCTTCAGGACATCTCCATCTGGATGTCTGCCCGCCACCTAAAGCTCAACATGTCGAAGACTGAACTCCTTGTCTTCCCTCTCAAACCTTGTCCTCTCCCTGACTTTCCCATCTCTGTTGACGGCACTACCATCCTTCCCGTCTCACAAGCCCGCAACCTTGGTGTCATCCTCGACTCCGCTCTCTCATTCACCCCTCACATCCAAGCCGTGACCAAAACCTGCCGGTCTCAGCTCCGCAACATTGCCAAGATCCGCCCTTTCCTCTCCATCCAAACTGCTACCCTACTCATTCAAGCTCTCATCCTATCCCGTCTGGACTACTGCACCAGCCTTCTCTCTGATCTCCCATCCTCGTGTCTCTCTCCACTTCAATCCATACTTCATGCTGCTGCCCGGATTATCTTTGTCCAGAAACGCTCTGGGCATATTACTCCCCTCCTCAAAAATCTCCAATGGCTACCAATCAATCTGCGCATCAGGCAGAAACTCCTCACCCTGGGCTTCAAGGTTGTCCATCACCTCGCCCCCTCGTACCTCACCTCCCTTCTCTCCTTCTACTGCCCAGCCCGCACCCTCCGCTCCCCCACCGCTAATCTCCTCACCGTACCTCGTTCTCGCCTGTCCCGCCATCGACCCCCAGCCCACGTCATCCCCCGGGCCTGGAATGCCCTCCCTCTGCCCCTCCGCCAAGCTAGCTCTCTTCCTCCCTTCAAGGCCCTACTGAGAGCTCACCTCCTCCAGGAGGCCTTCCCAGACTGAGCCCCTTCCTTCCTCTCCCCTTCGTCCCCCTCTCCATCCCCCCCATCTTACCTCCTTCCCTTCCCCACAGCACCTGTATATATGTATATATGGTTGTACATATTTATTACTGTATTTATTTATTTATTTATTTTACTTGTACATTTCTATCCTATTTATTTTATTTTGTTGGTATGTTTGGTTTTGTTCTCTGTCTCCCCCTTTTAGACTGTGAGCCCACTGTTGGGTAGGGACTGTCGCTATGCGTTGCCAATTTGTACTTCCCAAGCGCTTAGTACAGTGCTCTGCACATAGGAAGCGCTCAATAAATATGATTGATTGATTGATTGGCACTAGAGGAGTAGAGTATGTGGGCTGGGTTGTAGTAGGAAATTAGTAAGGTGAGGTAGGACGGAGCAAGCTAATTGAGCACTTTAAAGCCAGTGGTATTGAGTTTTGGTTTGATGCAGAGGTGGATGGGCAACCATTGGCGATCCTTGAGGAGTGGGGAGAAATGGACTGAATAAGCAGAGCATCTTCCTTCCTCCTGCCCAACAAGGCATTAGGGAAACCCCATCCTTGTGAGGGCATATAGTGGGAGAAGACTCAGCATCCCCTTCACCCAGATCCTCCTTAAGACCATGACATTCGGGGTTTGGGGTAGCTTCCTGGTGGTTAGGGCAGTCTCTCTACTATTGCATGATTCTGCAGCAGGGAAGCCTTCCTTGTGCTTTGCAAATAACCAATCAATCAATAGATCAATAGTATTTATTGAGAGCTTACTGTATGCAGAGCCCTGAACTAACATGTGAGGATAACCCCCAGAACCCATTTCTTCAATTGTACTCTGAAGGGATTGGATTGCCTGGGGTCCTGTGAGTCAGTCCTGTGGCTGCGGGCTGATTACTGGGGGATCAGAGAGACTGTCCACTCCCCTGCTATGATTTACTATCATCTGCAGGTACCCAAAGTCCACACGTGTCCCACCCACTCTGCCCATCCCTGTCTCTGTAGTAGTGATTTTAACTGGTTTTTAACTAGTTCCAGATGAACAGTAGGTTGCCAAGGGGGGGCTATTTAACTTCAGAAAAGGATATAAATAGTACCGATTTGGTTTCAGATTGGAAATTCCCAAACAATAAGAATTTATATGATAGCTCTTTAAAAAAAAATCCTTGATCTAAGACCCTTTCCTTACAGTACAAGTTTTTCACAGGAAAACATGAGTCCACCCGCCCTCAGAAACAATTTCTTTCCTGCAAAGATGCTGGGTTTTTGTTTTATTTTATATTTTTCTAAATCATACTCATTCTGGGTTCAGTTATCTCTGCTCACACAATCCTTCTAGGGGACTGTGAATCTCCCTTCATCGGGGAGCATGTCTACCAAATCTTGACAAGGCCCATAGTGAGTAGACTGACTTCATCTCTGCCAACATATAGCCTCAGCAGTCCTCCTACTTGCAGAATCAAGACTTTTCCTCCCCATCCTAAATCTGCCAAGCAACAGCTCTTCCCATCTTCAAGTCCTTTAAAAATCTCACTTCCTCAAGGAAGTGTTCCAAATTAATTCATAACAAACTAATCATGTCAATCCAACCTTAGCACATATCTTTTTTTTCCAATGGCATTTATTAAGCGCTTACTATGTGCAAAACACTGTTCTAAGCACTGGGGAGGTTTCAAGGTGATCTGGTTGTCCCATAGGGGGCTCACAGTCTTCATCCCCATTTTACAGATGAGGGAACTGAGGCACAGAGAAGTTAAGTGACTTGCCCAAGGTCACACAGCTGACAAATGGCGGAGCTGGGATTTGAACCCATGACCTCTGACTCCAAAGCCCGGGCTTTTTTCCACTGAGCCATGCTGCTTCTCTTTAGTTTGTATATATATTCAATTGTTTATTGAATTCTTTCCTCAGCATTTCCACCCTGACATATTTGGGACCTCAATATCTTTTCACTCCTCAACTCAACCGATCTCCTGCTTTACCCCACCTCACCCGGTCACTGGTTTGGACACATACTGGATCTCCTCATTACTAGCCACTGTGCCATTTCTATCATAACTAATTCTGCAATCCTACTCTCCAAACACATCCTCCAGGGGCCTCCAACCTCTAGACTCCTCCACTTCTCTCAGCTCATAATGCCCCACTTGGACTCCTTCTCAAACCTCTCCTCTCTTGATGCACAAAACCATGACCTCAGCATTCCCCTCTGACAAATGCAAACCCCTGGCCCCTGTCTCTCTGGGAATCTCAAACTGCCAACTAGCAGCCCTGGATTCAGGCCACAGTTCACTTCCTATGCTCAAGCACTCAGGCACCTACTGCCACTGGCAGAAATCCAGGCTCCAGACTGACTTCAGCCACTGTAGATACAGCTTTATTTGCTGGGATTCTGCCCTCTTTTCTGTTCTTTAGGTCAGGCCAGAGGCAAGACGTGGGCGAGGGGGTGGTGGTGAGAGAGCCAAGATTGAGGCACAGTGAGAAGGTTAACACTATAGGAGTGAAGTGTGCAGGTTCGGTTGTAGAAGGGGAGAAGTGAGGTGATGTATAAGGGGGCAAGATGGTGGAGTGCTTTAAAGACAATGGTGATATAGAGGTGGATAGGCAACCACTGGAGTTTTTGGAGGAGTGGGGTGACATGTCCTCTACATTTTTATAGAAAAATGATCAGGGCAACAGAATGTAGTATGGACTGGAGTGGGGAGAGACAGGAGGCTGTGAGGTAAGTAAGGAGGTTGATGCAGTAATCTAGGTGGAATAGGATGAGTGATTGTATTAATGTGGTAGCAGTTTGGATGGAGAGGAAAGGTCAGATTTTAGTGATGATGTGATGTGGGACTGAGATGTTTTAGTGATGGATTGAATATGTGGGTTTAATGAGAGAGAGGAGTCAAGAATAACACCAAGGTTATGGGCTGTGAAACAGGAAGGATGGTGGTACCATCTACAATGATGGGAACGTCAGAGGGAGGACAGGGTTTGGCTGGGAAGATAAGGAGCTCTCTGTTTTGGACATGTTAAGTTTGAGGTGATGGGAGGGCATCCAGATAGAGATATCTAGATGGCAAGTGGAGATGCGAGACTGAAGAGAGGGAGAGAAATTAGGGCTGGAGATGTAGATTTGTGTAGACTATAAATTTAGTAAATTGGTAGATTTAGTTGTCATCATTGCAGTAGTGTTAGTATTTATTAATCAATCAGTGGCACTTATTGAGAACTTACTGCGTGCAGAGCACTGGACTAAGCACTTGGAGAGTACAATACAAGAGAGTTGGTAAACATGTTCCCTGACCACGACAAGATTACAGTCTAGACAGGGACTTACGGTTGAGGTGCTTACAGTGTGCAAAACCCAGGAATAAGAGCTGGGAAAGAATACACAGCTGGGAATTAGATATGGTCCCTGTCCCTTCGGCAGTTTACAATTGAAAAATAAAAAGTGGGGAGAGAGGACTGATGAAAAACTCGGAAAGAGAGAGGAAGCAAAACACTATGACAAGTTAAAGACTAAAACAAAGATAAGTGGGGTACTGTGGCAGGATGATCAAGATTGCAGGCTCCTTTCAGCTCAGTTTCCACAGCCACAACTATGGCCATAGTGAGTGTTCCCGCAATCACTACTACAGTCTTCCCAGGGTTCTGTGGAGGCAGTACCAGTCTGCAGCTGCTTTTCCCTGTTTGCCAGGTTGGTGGAAGGCAGGTCAGAATGGAGGTTCCTCGGTGACATGGCGAAGAGCTCGTGAAGGATCCTGTGGAAGCAGCATGGTGGTCAGTAAAAGAGGATGCCGAGGGTCCTGGGAGACATGATGGCAGAGGAGCGACAGGCACTGGGAGGAGTCCCACAGCCATCTGGTGGAGAGAGAGTCCCAGTAAACACTGGGCAGTCTTAGGGGCAGAGGGGACATAGAGGGGACACTAGTGGGAGGGTGACCAGGACCCCAAGCTGTGATCCTGGGGGCAGAGGAGGTTCTGGGAGGGGGACTGCTATCAAATTTGTCTCTTCCAGGCTCCACCTCCCTCTTATCCCATCCCCACCTACTCTAATAATAATAATGATAATAATGGCATTTGTTAAGAACTTAATACATGCAAAGCACTGGGGGTGCAGGTGATGAAAGGTGATCAGGTTGTCCCACGTGGGGCTTACAGCCTTAATCCCCATTTTACAGATGAGGTAACTGAGGCTCAGAGAAGTTAAGTGACTTGCCCAAGGTCACACAGCAGACATTTGGCAGTCGGGATTAGAACCCATGACCTCTGACTCCAAAGACCATGCTCTTTCCACTGAGCCACGCAACAGGCAATTACTTTCCCCCCCCTTCAAAGTCTTATTGAAGGCACATCTCATCCAAGAGGCCCCCCCAGACTAAACCCCACTTTTCCTCATTTCCCAATCCTTTCTGCATAACCTTGACTTGCTCCCTTTGTTCTTCCCCACTCTTGGCCCCACAGCACTTATGTACATATCTGTAATTTTATTTATTTGTATTGATGTCTGTCTCCCCCACCCTAGACTGTAAGTCCTTTGTGGTCAGGGATTGTGACTGTCTATTGTTGTATTGCAACAGAGGAACAGTGTGGCTCAAGATGCTCTGCACATAGTAAGTGCTCAATAAATACGATTGATGATGATGATGAAGTAGTGTGCCCAGTGGAAAGAGCACGGGCTTTGGAGTCAGAGGTCATGGGTTCAAATTCCTGCTCCAACAATTGCCAGCTGTGTGACTTTGGGCAAGCCACTTAACTTTTCTGTACCTGTTACCTCATCTGTAAAATGGGGATTAAGACTGTGAGCCCTGCGTGGGACAACCTGATAACCTTGTAATCTCTGCAGTGCTTAGAACAGTGCTTTGCACATAGTAAGTTCTTAATAAATGCTATTATTATTATTATCATTATTGTTCTTTCCCAAGCGCTTAGTGCAGTGCTGTGCACAAAGTAAGCACTCAATAAATATGAGTGAAAGAATGAATGACTACAACTACTACTTCCATACTCAAAACTACAAAAAAGAAACTCCTCACCTTTGGATTTTAAGCAATCAATCAGCATCACTCTCCCATTTAAGTCTTGTTCAGCTTCCACTGCAACCCAGCCCACACACTTCACTCCTCTAACCCCAACTTACTTACTATGCCTCAATTTCATATCTTGGGCCATCAATCCCTAGCTCACATCCCCACTCTGCCCTGGAACTTCCTCCTAGACAGACCACTACTCTCCCCACCTTCAAAGCCTTATTTAAGTCACATCTCCAAGAAACCTTCTCCAACTAAGAAGAAGTTAGTTGGTTAGTTGGTTAGTTAGTCTCCAACTCCTTCTCCTATTCAACTTCCCCTCTGTATCAACTAGGCACTTGGCTGTGTACCCCTTAAGCACTGTGATATCACAGCCTCACAACACTTCCATCACAACACTTCTACCTTTCCCCCTAACTATAATTTATTTAATTGCCTGCCTCCCCTTGTAAAGTGTAAGTTCCTCATGGGCAGGGATTGAGTCCACCAACTCCATTCATTCATTCATTCATTCAATCATATTTATTGAGCACTTACTGTGTGCAGAGCGCTGTACTAAGCGCTGGGGAAGTACAAGTCAGCAACATGTAGAAATGGTACCTACCCAACAATGGATTGTTCCCCTTGTTGGCTCTCTTGCAAACATTTCCACCCCTCAAGCCATGACACCGCAGATGGAGCTTGTTCACTTTTTCCCGTTCCCCTGAAAGTGAAGTCTACAGAAGACCCGGAGCCCTGTCAGTTGCAAAAAGGGGCATTGATTGATCAATTGATTAAAATCTTCTCTGTGAGCACATCTCCAGCTGCTGTTTTCCAAGTGGAAGATCTGGCAAGTGGTCAGTTGGTCTGGGTGGAAGGCAGCAGCAGCAGAAGATGGCAGACTGCACACTCCCAAGATGGCCAAGTTTCAGACCTCCTGTAGAACATCTCTTGGAAGAAAGGTGATGGGGATTGGGGAGAGAAAAGCTGGTTGGCACCCTGGAGTCCTGAGGATGGGAAAAGCAAGGAGGAGGGAAGGAAATTGAGGCTAGGGAGGAGTGGAGGAGAGGAGTGAATGAGGGGAGAAGAGAAAGAGGTGTAAGAGGGAGTGGAGGAGAGGAGAGAATGAGGGGAGGAGAAAGGGGAGGGAGAGGAAGTCATCTGTGTAGCTTTTCAAATGGGGGCTTCTCCAGAAGCAGCATGGCTCAGTGGAAAGAGCACAGGCTTGGGAGTCAGAGGTCATGGGTTCTAGTCCCGGCTTCACCACTTGTCAGCTGTGTGACTTTGGGCAAGTCACTTAACATCTCTGTGCCTCAGTTACCTCATCTGTAAAATGGGGATTAAGACTGGGAGCCCCATGTGGGACAACCTGATTACCTTGTATCCCCACAGCACTTAGAACCGTGCTTGATACATACTAAGCGCTTAACAAATGCCATTATTATTATTATTATTACTATTATTAAGAATGGCAAGAACAGGGCCTAATTCATGGTAAGTCCTGCTGTCTAGACAATGAAAAAAAAGTGTCAGATCCAAGTTTATTTTGCTCCCTGTGCAAATCTGGAGACTTAGTTTCAGAGAAGGCTAATTTAAACATAAAGCGTCAGCCTCCTCTACTAAGTTTTGGAAACCTTTTTTGGCAAAGCTAAGTACCACTCAAATTCAGGGAAAGTTATTTACTAAAGCAGCAAGAGGAAGGGGGATGACTGATTGGCACTGGATTAATTAAAAGCTTCCCACCAGGTTGGCTAATTAGCATGTCACAAAAATGATTAGGTAATGTGCATTGGGGTGGGGGGTGAGGGGCTTCAGATCCTACCTTCCCTAAATCCTCCCCTCCCAGCAGAGACTGTATGTTCCACTCTGGGGCTGTCTCTTAGCTTGTTTCTGCCTCTACCTGCCTCCATCTCTCTTCTCTCTTCTGTGTATGTCTTTGGGGTTTGGTTTTTGAATCACTACTACTATCTGTCTCTGTCTCTACCCCTCTCAAACTGAAAAGGAACAAAAGGCAGAAAACTGTGAAGGAGTGAGAAGAATCAGTGAGGCCGATGGAGAAAGGGAGACATCCAGCCCACAGTCCCTAGCCAATCAGGGCAGGGCAGACATGGGTGGAGAGGGGTGATGGGAGTACTCCTAGGCTCGAACGTCCAGTGGCTACCCTGATCTCTGTGCTGGGGGTTCCTTTAGGGTCCCTTTTGGCTCCTCCAGGAACCCCGGCTGGCCAGAGCAGGTTGGAGCCAATCTCTATCTCTGCTGCGCGCTGACAATGGAGCTAGTGGAAGCAGGAATGGGTCTCTTCAGGGCTGAGATCTCCAAAACTGGCACCCCCACAGGGTTAGTTCAGACCCATCCCAGTCTACAACCCTAGAGAATGGTCCCCAGGGACCAAGGTGAAACATCTCCTTCCCGGCAGCAACTAGAGACATGAGATAGGGCAGGAGCTGGGATGGGCTGATAACTCTGAATTAGCAGAGGGACAGTTGCTTCCTTCCTTTCTGTTTGCTCAGCTTCTCCCAGCTCCATTCTCCAGGATCAATCAGCTCCCTGAAACCTCACAACTCTTGGGGACCTAGATAAATAAAAACAGACTCCAAAACTTCTTTGAGAAATCCTCTATTTCATGGTGCTGGGGAGGGAGGAAGTGGGGACAGAGAGGTTGGAGAAATGAAGGATTATATGATGAGCTAAAAATAATTGCCTTGCCTCCAAGGAAAAAGGGACTGTGGGGACCCTGCACATGTGAGGTGGTGAGGTCTCTGGTACAGGAGATATCTTAAATGTTCAGGACAGTGGCCATTTTGTGAGGTACAAGAGGTATTCTGTCACCCTGAGATACACAGGCCTGAGAAAACTGCTTATCTTGCTTACAGTCTGAAGTGGGTCCCATATGTGAGTGTGGTGGAGGATGGAGGCAGTAGTCTACTTAACTAGGAATTTGGTGTGGGCTCCTCTCCAACTATGCCCTGAAACTAAATGTGCTAGTAGTAACTCCTGCCTGAATTGATGATTTTTCTATTTGTATGTGTTTTTCTCTTGCAAATGCTTATTCTAAAGTAGTGTTCTGCATTTGGTCCTTCACCCTTTAAATGAGGGAACTCATTTTGTGAACTGCTGGAGCATGTGGCTTTACATTATGGAAACACAGTTCCAATAGTAAGAATGGTGATCTTGATCCAACACTTTGCCTTCTGAGGTGGTCAGGAGCAAAATTCTGAATACATCCTGGTTATCTCATTATAGCATCAGAGTACTGCAAATGAGGATTGATAAATGCCATTTAAATCCCACGTTTGCAATGTTGGAAAGCAAATCTGTGAAAGCTGGGTTATAAGAAATTGGATTTATGACCAAATCCTGATGACTCCGAAGAAGGAGGTGATCGGAACTTTGAGGTCAGGGGGAGCCTCAGAAATGGGAGTGGGGGAGTAGACGGGCCAGTGGAAACCTGAGTTAAGGGTGGTGGGGGAATGCAGCAATGAGAGAGGGAGAGGGCAGGCTAAACAGAGTGGTATGGAGTGGACCAGGGATGGGGTAGAAGGTGCAGAAATGCTGGGCGAGTTGAGGGAGGCTAAAACCAGGGGGCTATAAGGAATGGGGCCAAAGGACAGGAAGGATAAGAGAGATAGAGAAGGGAAAAAAGGGAAGCAAAGGGGAAGGGAGGCAGGAAAATGATGGAGCTTTAGAGATAGAGAAGGGTCAGCAGGATGATAGGACTTCAGAGGAAGGGGAAATTGTAGGGCTTCATGGGGAGGTACCTGGAGGCCAGTGGAATCAGGCAAGAGAGGCAAACGATCTCTGGATCCTATGTCCTGCTGCACTGCTGAGCATGCCCCCCCCACCCCCTCCAGCCTCTCACATGACTTCTCTGGGGTGTCTGCTGCCCCTTATTACAGCTCTGCCTTCGGCATCCTCCTGTACCAGACTGCTGTTTCCTCCCTGGGATTCCACACCACCTCTCTTTCACAACACCAAGGAGCCTCCATCCCAACCCGCTTCCCACCAACCTTATGGAGAGAAAAAAGCAGCCACAGCCTGATGCCACCTCCACGAAACCTCATGAAGGCTGTGCTGGCTGCTGCTGGAGTGGACACTGAGACTGCAGTTGTGACTGAACTCTGAGCTGTGAGAAACCTGTAATTCTGCTCTTCAGCCACAGTGGCCTAGTGAGCTTTGTTTTTTTGTCTCTATATTGTTGTAGTATTTTGTTTCATTTCTCCTTATGTATCTGTAGCCAGTCCCCTCTCTCCACTTCTATTTTCAGATTGTTAGACTGTATGTGTTCCATTTGGGTATCCTTTCATGGTGGTCTGTACACAGTAAAATCCTAATAAAGACTCTTATTATCCTTGCTACTACTACTAGTAGTAGTAGTAGTACTACCCTTTCCCTCCTGCTAGCTGTCTCTACACCTTTTGACTCCTCATCCCCCTCACCTCTCTCCTACTCCCTCCCAGGGTTAGGGTTGCTTGTCTTCTTCTTCCCCTTCCTTGACCAGTTCTTGCCCCTCTCACTCTTCACCAGCTCTCGCCTAATGCTACTGTTTCCCATACCACCCGCTCCCAAAGGCTCCTCACCCTCTCCTACTTCCACCAAACCAAGGGGAAATAGGGAATAATAATAGTAATAATAATAATAATGGCATTTATTAAGTGATTACTATGTATAAAGCATTGTTCTAAGCGCTGGGGAGGTTGCAAGATGATGAGGTTATCCCACGGGGGGCTCATAGTCTTAATCCCCATTTTACAGATGAGGTAACTGAGGCACAGAGAAGTTACGGGAAGAGTTATGGGAAGAGTTATCATGATCTTTGCCTTTCAATTCCACTTTCATTCGGTAAGCTCTTCCTCTAGACTCTAAGCTAATTATGGGCAGGGAAAATGTCTGCTAATTCTGTTGTACTTTACTCTTCCAAGTGCTTAATATGGTGCTTTGCACATAGTAAATGCTCAATAAATACCATTGATTGATTGACTGATTCATTCATTCATTCATCACCCCGCCACTTCTCTTCATTCAATCAGTCAATCAATCGTACTTATTGAGCGCTTACTATGTGCAGAGCACTGTACTAAGTGCTTGGGAAGTACAAGTTGGCAACATATAGAGACGGTCCCTACCCAACAGTGGGCTCACAGTCTAGAAGGGGGAAATGGAGAACAAAAAAAAACATATTAACAAAATAAAATAGAATAGATATGTACAAGTAAAATAAATAAATAGAGTAATAAATACGTACAAATGTATGTACGTATATACAGGTGCTGTGGAGAAGGGAAGGAGGTAAGACAGGGGGATGGAGAGGGGGAGGAGGAGGAGAGGAAGAAGAGGGCTCAGTCTGGGAAGGCCTCATGGAGGAGGTGAGCTCTCAGTAGGGCCTTGAAGGGAGGAAGAGAGCTAGCTTGGCAGATGTGGGGAGGGAGGGCATTCCAGGCCAGGGGGATGATGTGGGCCGTGGGTTGATGGCGGGACAGGCAAGAACGAGGCATGGTGAGGAGATTAGTGGCAGAGGAGTGGAGGGTGCGGGCTGGGCTGTAGAAGGAGAGAAGGGAGGTGAGGTAGGAGGGGGCAAGGTGATGGAGAGCCTTGAAGCTGAGGGTGAGGAGTTTCTACCTGATGCATAGGTTGATTGGAAGCCAATGGAGATTTTTGAGGAGTGGAGTAACATGCCCAGAGCATTTCTGGACAAAGACAAAACGAGCAGCGGCATGAAGTATGGATTGAAGTGGGGAGAGACAAGAGGATGGGAGATCGGAGAGGAGGCTGATACAGTAGTCCAGATGGGATAAGATGAGAGCTTGAATGAGCAGGGTAGTGGTTTGGATGGAGAGGAAAGGGCGGATCTTGGCAATGTTGCGGAGCTGAGACCGGCAGGTTTTGGTGACAGCTTGGATGTGAGGGGTGAACGAGAGAGCGGAGTCGAGGATGACACCAAGGTTGCGGGCTTTTGAGACAGGAAGGATGGTAGTGCCGTCAACAGTGATGAGAAAGTCAGGGAGAGGGCAGGGTTTGGGAGGGAAGACAAAGAGTTCAGTCTTGGACATGTTGAGTTTTAGGTGGCGGGCAGACATCCAGATGGAGATGTCCTGAAGGCAGGAGGAGATGCGAGCCTGGAGGGAGGGGCAGAGAACAGTGGCAGAGATGTAGATTTGGGTGTCATCAGCGTAGAGATGATAGTTGAAGCCGTGGGAGTGAATGAGGTCACCAAGGGAGAGAATGTAGATCGAGAACAGAAGGGGACCAAGCACTGAACCTTGGGGAACCCCCACAGTAAGGGGATGGGAGGGGGAGGAGGAACCTGCAAAAGAGACTGAGAATGAATGACTGGAGAGATAAGAGGAGAACCAGGAGAGGACGGAGTCTGTGAAGCCAAGGTTGGATAGCGTGTTGAGGAGAAGGGGGTGGTCCACAGTGTCGAAGGCAGCTGAGAGGTTGAGGAGGATTAGGATAGAGTATGAGCCATTGGATTTGGCAAGCAGGAGGTCATTGGTGACCTTTGAGAGGGCAGTTTTCGTGAAATGTAGGGGACGGACGGAAGCCAGACTGGAGGGGATTGAGGAGAGAGTTGGTGTTGAGGAATTTGAGGAAGCGCGTGTAGACGACTAGTTCAAGGAGTTTGGAAAGGAATGGTAGGAGGGAGATGGGGCGATAACTAGAAGGTGAGGTGGGGTCAAGAGAGAGTTTTTTTAGGAAGGGAGAGACATGGGCATATTTGAAGGCAGAGGGGAAGGAACCAGTGGAGGGTGAGCGGTTGAAGATGGAAGTTAAGGAGGGGAGAAGGGACGGAGCGAGAGATTTCATGAGATGAGAAGGAAAGGGGTCAGAAGCACAGTTGGCTGGAGTAGCACTTGAGAGGAGGGAGGAGAGCTCCTCCGAGGATACTGCTGGGAAGGATGGGAGAGTAGCAGAGAGTGTTGAGAGCCGGGGGGTTGGGGAAGGGGGGGGAGTGACTTTGGGGAGGTCAGACCTGATGGATTTAATTCTATTAATGAAATAGGAGGCCAGATCGTTGGGGATGAGCGAAGGAGGAGGGGGAGGAACCGGGTGTCAATAAGGGAGGAGAAATAGTTTTGTCTGTCAGAGTAGAGGGCTGAGTTAAGGCAGGAAAGGATAAACTTGAAGTGAACGAAGTTGGCATGGTGTTTAGACTTTCGCCAGCAGCGTTCAGCAGTTCGAGCATAGGAGGGAAGGAGGCCGACACTGGCGGTGATCCAGGGCTGTGGGTTAGTGGTATGAGAGCGGCAAAGGGAAAGGGAAGCGAGTGAGTCTAGCTGAGTAGAAAGGGTAGAGTTGAGAGCAGTAATCTGATCATCAAGATTGGGTAGAGAGGAGAGGGAGGCGAGGTTGGGTGTGAAGGCATTCAATCCTACACTGGCCATATCAGCCATTCGCTGCAGCTAGGGGTTGCTAATGTCTACTATCTGCCTGATTCCAACTTTGTATTTTTGACTGACTTAATTCCACTCTACCTCAGCCACATGCCAGTACAGATCTGTGGTAGTTCTCAACAACTTTGCCAATCTTAACTTAACACCATGATCTGACCTGCCACCCTAGCAGTTTCTCACCCCGGAATTCTGTTCTCACCTCCATAGGTGAACTCAAGACTCTGGACCTGCTTGAGTAGTAGTAGTAGAAGTAGTAAGTAGTAGTAGTAGTAGTAATAGTAGTAGTAGTAGTAGTAGTAGTAGTAAAAGAAGATCCCACCACTCCTTTTAGCTATTTCTTCGACTCCCTGCTCCTAAACCTATCCAAACTCCTTGACCAGGTTGCATATACAGTGTCAGCACTTAGAACAGTGCATAACAAATACCATTCACTCATTAATTCATTCATTCATTCATACCTCCACTTCCTTTCCTTGATCACTCTTCTTGATTTATTAAAGTCCGGTTTTTGTCCCCTTCACTCCACTGAGACCACACTCCCCACTGTCACCAGTGACCTCCTCGTAGCCATGCCCCATAGACTCTACTCTGTCCCATTCCTTCATAACCTCTTGGCTACCTTCGATATTGTCAATGAATCCTTCTTTCTTGAAATGCTTTCTGACCTTGGTTTGCCCAATATGGCTCTCCTCCTACCTCTCTGATTGCTGCTTCTCATGTTCATTCACTGATTCTGTTTCCAACTCTCATTCCCTTACTGCAGGTGCCCCCCTAGATTCTGTTCCAATTTCCCTACTCTTTTCACATTACACTCAAATCTCTTTGGGATCTCACCCATTTACATAGCTTCAGCTACTACTACTATATGAGCGACTCCCATATCAATCAGTGGTATTTACTGAGTTCTTCCTGTGTGCAGAACACTGTACCAAGCACTTGGGAGAGTTCAATATAACAGAGATATATAAAACAAAGTTGTACCAAATCTGCCTCTCTAGCCCTGACCACTGTCCAGCTATTCAATATTGCATTTTTTCTTGCCTCCAAGAAATCTCCTCTTGATCTTTCACTTTGACCTCAAAATCAACAGCTCTGATAGTGAACTTCTCATCCATTCATTCATTCATTCAATCGTATTAATTGAGCGCTTACTGTGTGCAGAGCACTGTACTAAGTGCTTGGGAAGTACAAGTTGGCAACATCTAGAGACGGTCCCTACCCAACAACGGGCTCACAGTCTCGAAGGGGGAGACAAGACGACAAAATACGTGGATAGGTGTCAAGTCATCAGAACAAATAAAAGAGCGCATACTGTGTGCAGAGCACTGTACTAAGCGCTTGGGAAGTCCAAGTTGGCAACATCTAGAGACGGTCCCTACCCAACAGGGGGCTCACAGTCTAGAAGGGGGAGACAAGACGACAAAACAATACATGTGGACAGGTGTCAAGTCGTCAGAACAAATAGAATTAAAACTAAATGCACATCATTAACAAAATAAATACAATAGTAAATATGTACAAGATAGAGTAATAAATCTGTACAAATATATATACAGGTGCTGTGGGGAGGGGAAGGAGGTAGGGCCCTCCCCCCATAGTGTGTCCCACCTCTCCTGTCATCCTGGACGAGGACTTTCCCCTCACCCAGTCCACCCCTACCCGTGAAGACCAGACCCTGTAATAATGCTATTATTATATTATATAATATGTAATACACATATAATATATATATTATATACATATATAATAACATTATAATAATGTTATTTGTTGAGCTCTACGTGCCAAGCACAGAAGTAGACACCAGTCAATCAGGTTGGACAGTCCCTGCCCCACCCGGGGCTCATGCTCTTCAACCCCATTTTACAGATGAGCGAAACCTATTCTTCCTGACTTGCCCGTCTGTCAACACCACCACTATCCACCAGCCTTTCAGCTCTTGCACTCAGTCACCTGCTTAATCCTGCCAGTTCCTTCTCTTCAAAGTTCCCCAGATCGTCCATCCTCTTCCTCCTCACCCAAACAGCCAACACCCTGGAATGAGCAGATCATGATTAAACCACTGTATCAACCACCAGATTCTTCACTCTAAACTAGTTGCTCCTGCTTAGATTATCTTAAATCATCACTTAGCATCTGTATCCCTTTTCTCTCTAAATAAATCAAAATGGGTCATCATTGGCTTGTGAGCTATCTCCAGATTTCTCAGTTTAAATATTGGGTCTTTTCAGCTCACACTCTTTACTCCTTTCAAGCGCACTTCCTAGCTGGTCTGTCTTTCAGTTCTCTGGCCCCTGACCCCTTAATCACATTGTCCTCCCATTGCCTGGAACTCCTTCCCTCTTCAACTGTCCCAGGGCACAGTTCTCCTCACCTTCCAAACCCCACTAAGATCTCATCACCTCTAAGAAGTGTTACACAGTTAAATCCCAGTACCTCAAATCACATTCACCAAGTCACTCTTGGACTTATTTAGGTCCATATTCAGCACTTATGAATACACTCTGAATTTTGCTGTAACAAGTATTCCCCTATGTGTTTTGGCTGGAGCAATGATAGGGAATCAGGGAATAATATTCCGACAACACAAGTCCTTATAGATTCAGCACAACATGGTGTCAGAAGAGGCTTGGCTCAAATGCATGTGCACATGTGTGCATGTGCCCAGGTGGGAAAGCACATGGCATCAGATATGGGTGCTTACCCCAACATGAGTTTTCCTTGTAGTGGGGTTTGGCATGAATGCAGCTTCTTACATGATAGGAGAACTACATCTCTGTATACCCAGTCAAACATTCAATTATTTATTCAGCTATTTTGTCCAAATATATCTGGTTGAATACCTATTATATCATTATTCTTCCTCTTACTCCCACAATGTGTAAATAATTTATGGCTGCCTATCTCCCTCTGAGAACAGGAATCATGTGTACTATCTATCTATCAAGTAATCAATCCATTTATTGAGTGCTCACTGTGTTCAGAGCAATCAATCAATCAATCAATCAATCATATTTATTGAGCACTTACTATGTGCAGAGCACTGTACTAAGCGCTTGGGAAGTACAAATTGGCAACACATAGAGACAGTCCCTACCCAACAGTGGGCTCACAGTCTAAAAGGGGGAGACAGGGAACAGAACCAAACATACCAACAAAATAAAATAAATAGGATAGAAATGTATAAGTAAAATAAATAAATAAATAGAGTAATAAATATGTACAACCATATATACATATATACAGGTGCTGTGGGGAAGGGAAGGAGGTAAGATGGGGGGATGGAGAGGGGGACGAGGGGGAGAGGAAGGAAGGGGCTCAGTCTGGGAAGGCCTCCTGGAGGAGGTGAGCTCTCAGCAGGGCCTTAAAGGGAGGAAGAGAGCTAGCTTGGCGGATGGGCAGAGGGAGGGCATTCCAGGCCCGGGGGATGACGTGGGCCAGGGGTCGACGGCGGGACAGGCGAGAACGAGGTACAGTGAGGAGATTAGCGGTGGAGGAGCGGAGGTCGTGGGCTGGGCAGTAGAAGGAGAGAAGGGAGGTGAGGTAGGAGGGGGCGAGGTGATGGAGAGCCTTGAAGCCCAGGGTGAGGAGTTTCTTCCTGATGCGCAGATTGATTGGTAGCCACTGGAGATTTTTGAGGAGGGGAGTAATATGCCCAGAGCGTTTCTGGACAAAGATAATCTGGGCAGCAGCATGAAGTATGGATTGAAGTGGAGAGAGACACGAGGATGGGAGATCAGAGAGAAGGCTGGTGCAGTAGTCCAGAAAGGATAGGATGAGAGCTTGAATGAGCAGGGTAGCAGTTTGGATGGAGAGGAAAGGGCGGATCTTGGCAATGTTGCGGAGCTGAGACCGGCGGGTTTTGGTCACGGCTTGGATGTGAGGGGTGAATGAGAGAGCGGAGTCGAGGATGACACCAAGGTTGCGGGCTTGTGAGACGGGAAGGATGGTAGTGCCGTCAACAGAGATGAGAAAGTCAGGGAGAGGACAAGGTTTGGGAGGGAAGACAAGGAGCTCAGTCTTCGATATGTTGAGCTTTAGGTGGCGGGCGGACATCCAGATGGAGATGTCCTGAAGGCAGGAGGAGATGCGAGCCTGGAGGGAGGGGGAGAGAGCAGGGGCAGAGATGTAGATCTGGGTGTCATCAGCGTAGAGATGATAGTTGAAGCCGTGGGAGCGAATGAGGTCACCAAGGGAGTGAGTGTAGATTGAGAACAGAAGGGGACCAAGCACTGAACCTTGGGGAACCCCCACAGTAAGAGGATGGGAGGGGGAGGAGGAGCCTGCAAAAGAGACTGAGAAAGAACGACCGGAGAGATAAGAGGAGAACCAGGAGAGGATGGAGTCTGTGAAGCCAAGGTCAGATAGCGTGTTGAGGAGAAGGGGGTGGTCCACAGTGTCAAAGGCAGCTGAGAGGTCGAGGAGGATTAGGACAGAATATGAGCCGTTGGATTTGGCAAGCAGGAGGTCATTGGTGACCTTTGAGAGGGCAGTTTCTGTGGAATGAAGGGGACGGAAGCCAGACTGGAGGGGGTCGAGGAGAGAGTTGTTGTTGAGGAATTCTAGGCAGCGCGTGTAGACAACTTGCTCAAAGAGTTTGGAAAGGAATGGTAGGAGGGATATGGGACGATAACTAGAAGGTGAGGTGGGGTCAAGAGAGGGTTTTTTTAGGATGGGAGAGACATGGGCATGTTTGAAGGCAGAGGGGAAGGAACCAGTGGAGAGTGAGCGGTTGAAGATGGAAGTTAAGGAGGGGAGAAGGGATGGAGCGAGAGATTTCATAAGATGAGAGGGAATGGGGTCAGAAGCACAGGTGGCCGGAGTAGCACTTGAGAGGAGGGAGGAGAGCTCCTCTGAGGATACCGCTGGGAAGGATGGGAGAGTAGCAGAGAGTGTTGAGAGCCGGGGGGATGGAGAAAGGGGGGAAGAGACTTTGGGGAGGTCGGACCTGATGGATTTAATTTTGTTAATGAAGTAGGAGGCCAGATCGTTGGGGGTGAGGGAAGGAGGAGGGGGAGGAACCGGGGGCCTGAGAAGGGAGTTGAATGTACGGAAGAGCTGGCGGGGGTGATGGGCATGGGTGTCAATAAGGGAGGAGAAATAGTTTTGTCTGGCAGAAGAGAGGGCTGAGTTAAGGCAGGAAAGGATAAACTTGAAGTGAACGAGGTTGGCATGGTGTTTAGACTTTCGCCAGCAGCGTTCGGCAGCTCGAGCATAAGAGCGAAGGAGGCGGACAGTGGCAGTGATCCAGGGCTGTGGGTTAGTGGTGCGAGAGCGGCGAAGGGAAAGGGGAGCGAGTGAGTCTAGCTGAGTAGAAAGGGTAGAGTTGAGAGCAGTAATCTGATCATCAAGACTGGGTAGAGAGGAGAGGGCGGCGAGGTGGGGTCTGAGGCGCTCCGAAAGATGGGTGGGGTCCAGAGAGCGGAGATCTCTGTGAGGGAGTAATACGGATTTACGGGGAAAGGAGTGTGAGTGAGGAGGCAGGTGAGAAGATTATGATCAGAGAGAGGGATTACAGAGTTGGTGGGGGTGGACACAGTGCAGCGGTAGGAGATGATGAGGTCGAGGGTATGACCAAGTTGGTGAGTGGGCGAGGTGGGGTGGAGGAAGAGGTTGGCAGCATCAAGGAGAGATAGAAGGCGGGCGGCAGAGGAGTCGTTAGGGATATCCATGTGGATATTGAAGTCTCCAAGGATCAGAGTGGGCATGGAGAAGGAGAGAAGGAAGGTGAGGAAGGGGTCAAAGTCGTTAAAGAAGTTGGAAGTGGGGCCGGGAGGGCGGTAGATGACGGCTACAAGAATCTGGAGGGGGTGGTAGAGGCGAATAATGTGGGCTTCAAAGGAAGGGAAGGAAAGGGAAGGGGGAGGAGGGATAGTGCGAAAGCGACATTGGGGGGCGAGAAGGAAACCGACACCTCCTCCTAAGCACTGTACTAAGCAATGGGGAGAGTACAATTTAACAGAGTTGGTAGTCGGGTTCCTTGCCGGCAAGGAACTTACAGTTTAGAGGGTGAGGCAGACATTATTATAAATAAATAAACTATGAATATATGCATAAGAGCTATGGGGCTGAGGGTGAGGTGATTAAGGGTGCAAGGGCAAAGCAAAAGGGAGAGAGTGTAGAGGAAATGAGGGCTTAGTTAGGGAAGGCCTCTTGGAGGTGATATAATTTTAAATAGGCTTTGAAGATGGGGAGAGTGATGATCTATTTGATATGAAGGAGTAGGGAGTTCCAGGGCAGAGACAGAATGTGATTAAGGGGTTGGCAGCCAACTAAATGAGATTATGTACAGTGAGCAGGTTGGCATTGGAGGAGTGAAATTAACATGCTGAATTGTAGTAGGAAATCAGGCGATTGAGAGTTTTAAAGTCCCTTCTCCCCTCCTTAACTTCCATCTTCAACCGCTCACTCTCCACTGGTTCCTTCCCCTCTGCCTTCAAACATGCCCATGTCTCTCCCATCCTAAAAAAACCCTCTCTGGACCCCACCTCACTTTCTAGTTATCGCCCCATCTCCCTCCTACCATTCCTTTCCAAACTCCTTGAACGAGTTGTCTACACGCGCTGCCTCGAATTCCTCAACACCAACTCTCTCCTCGACCCCCTCCAGTCTGGCTTCCGTCCCCTATATTCCATGAAAACTGCCCTTTCGAAGGTCACCAATGACCTCCTGCTTGCCAAATCCAATGGCTCATACTCTATCCTAATCCTCCTCGACCTCTCAGCTGCCTTCGACACTGTAGACCACCCCCTTCTCCTCAACACGCTATCCAACCTTGGCTTCACAGACTCCGTCCTCTCCTGATTCTCCTCTTATCTCTCCAGTCGTTCTTTCTCAGTCTCTTTTGCAGGCTCCTCCTCCCCCTCCCATTCCCTTACTGTGTGGGTTCCCCAAGGTTCAGTTCTTGGTTCCCTTCTGTTCTCGATCTACACTCACTCCCTTGGTGACCTCATTCGCTCCCATGGCTTCAACTATCATCTCTACGCTGATGACACCCAAATCTACATCTCTGCCCCTGCTCTCTCCCCCTCCCTCCGGGCTCGCATCTCCTCCTGCCTTCAGGACATCTCCATCTGGATGTCTGCCCACCACCTAAAACTCAACATGTCCAAGACTGAACTCCTTGTTCTCCCTCCCAAACCCTACCCTCTCCCTGACTTTCCCATCACTGTTGACGGCACTACCATCCTTCCCATCTCACAAGCCCGCAACCTTGGTGTCATCCTCGACTCCGGTCTCTCATTCACCCCTCACATCCAAGCCGTGACCAAAACCTGCCGGTCTCAGCTCCGCAACATTGCCCAGATCCGCCCTTTCCTCTCCATCCAAACCACTACCCTTCTTGTTCAAGCTCTCATCCTATCCCGTCTGGACTACTGCATCAGCCTTCTCTCTGATCTCCCATCCTCTTGTCTCTCCCCACTTCAATCCATACTTCATGCTGCTGCCCGGATTGTCTTTGTCCAGAAATGCTCTGGGCATGTTACTCCCCTCCTCAAAAATCTCCAGTGGCTACCAATCAATCTGCGCATCAGGCAGAAACTCCTCACCCTCGGCTTCAAGTCTCTCCATCACCTCGCCCCCTCCTACCTCACCTCCTTTCTCTCCTTCTACAGCCCAGCCCGCACCCTCTGCTCCTCTGCTGCTAATCTCTTCACCGTGCCTCATTCTCGCCTGTCCCACCGTCGACCCCCGGCCCATGTCATCCCCCTGGCCTGGAATGCCCTCCCTCTGCCCATCTGCCAAGCTAGCTCTCTTCCTCCCTTCAAGGCCCTACTGAGAGCTCACCTCCTCCAGGAGGTCTTCCCAGACTGAGCCCCCCCTTCCTCTCCCCCTGCCCCCCTCCATCCCCCTGTCTTACCTCCTTCCCTTCCCCGCAGCCCCTGTAAATATGTATATATGTTTGCACATATTTATTGCTCTATTTATTTATTTATTTATTTTACTTGTACATATCTATTCTATTTATTTTATTTTGTTAATATGTTTGGTTTTGTTCTCTGTCTCCCCCTTCTAGACTGTGAGCCCACTGTTGGGTAGGGACTGTCTCTATATGTTGCCAACTTGTACTTCCCAAGCGCTTAGTACAGTACTCAGCACACAGTAAGCGCTCAATAAATACGATTGATTGATTGATTGATTAAAGTTCTGGATCTCCTGTTTTCCGTCTACAACAACTCCCATGGAAAACACATTCACTCCCACAGCTTCAACTACCATACCTATGTGGTTGATCCCTAAATTTACATCTCCAATCAATCAATCAATCTCCAGCCCTGATCTCTCTCCTTCTCTGCAGCTTTTTGAAACTTCAGAACATTTCCACTTGGAAGTCCCACAGATACCTCAAACTAAACATGTCTAAAATAGAATTACTTATCTTCCCAGTGAAACCTTTTCCTCTCTCTGCATTTCCCATCCTATATATAATACTACTATCCTCCCTATTTCACAAGTCTGTAACTTTGGCATTGTCCTAGCTTCATCTCTCTCATTCAACCCCCATATTCAATCTGCCAATAAGTCCTATTGGTTCTACCTTCATGGCATTTGTAAAATCCACCCATTTCTCTCCATAAAATCTGCTACCATATTTCCTGACTTCCGTGCCTCCTGTCTCTCCCCACTACAATTCATACTTCACTCTGCTGCCCTGATCATTTTTCTAACAAAATATCCAGTCCATGTTTCCCTAGTCCTTAAGAAACTCCAGTGGTTGCCCATCTACCCCTACATCAAAAAGAAACTACTTACCATTGGCTTTAAAGCACTCATTCAACTCTCCCCCTGCTACGTAACCTCACTGATCTCCTAATACAAACCAACTGGCACATTCTGCTCCTCTACCGCTGCCAGCTTACTCACTATGCTCTGATCTCATCTATCTCACTGATCCCTTTCCCACATCCTCCCTCTGACCTGGAACTCCCTCTTGCTCCATATATGCCAGAACACCACTCTCCCCACCTTCAAAGCCTAATTGTCACATCTCCTCCAAGAGGCCTTCCCCCAATTTAGCCCCCTTTTCCCCACTCCCTCTCCCTTCTTCCTTGTCTATGCACTTGGATCTGTGACCTTTGGGCATTTGATATTCCCCCCACCCTAGCCTTATCTTATGTGCATATCTATAAGTTATGTTATAAATTATTTATTTATATTAATGTCTGTCTCCTCCTCTAGACTGTAAATTCTCTGTGGGCAGAGAATGTGCTTCCCTACTGTTTTATTGTACTTTCACAAGTACTTCATACAGTGCTTTGCCCATGGTAAGCACTCAATAGATACCAATGATTAAACCAATGTTAAGGAGTTTTTGTTTGATGCAGAGGTGTGTGGGAAACCACTGGAGGTTCTTGAGGAATGGGCAGAATTGTATTGAACTGTTTTGTAGAAAAATGATATGAACAGAAGAGTGAAATATGGACTAGAGTGGGAAGAGACAGGAGGCAGAAAGGTCAGCAAGGAGGCTGATGCAAGAATTAAGCCTGGAAAGGATAAATGTTTGGATTAATGTGATAGCAGTTTGGGTGGACAGGATAGGGGTGGAGAGGCAGAGGGACAGAGTTTATTCTCCCTGAGTCTGTTGTAACTTTTCAGGATTCCACCTCTATTTCTCTATTCTTCTTTTTCTCCTCCACTTCTCTTCAATTCCCAGACACCCATCCTTCCTCCCTACTTGTTCCTTCCTGTGTACCCCATCTCTCCCTGGCTCTCTCTTCCACACGTTGCCCCTCCCCTATTGATACATGGTTAGATGGCATGCATCTCTTTGAATTTAAAAAATGCATCCATTGGAAGCATGAGAATGGCCCCAGTGCTTAGAACAGTGCTTGGCACATAGTAAGTGCTTAACAAATACCATTATTGTTATTATTATTATACAATTTCACAGGGTCTTTTTTCTTGTATTTATTTCTGTATTTTTGTACCGTCGTAGTGGATAGAGCAGGGGCCTGGGAGTCAGAAGGTCATGGGTTCTAATCCAGGCTCTCCCACTTGTCTGCTGTGTGACCCTGGGCAAGTCACTTCACCTCTCTGTGCCTCAGCTACCTCATCTGTAAAATGGATGTTGAGACAGTGGGCTTCACATGGACAGAGACTGTATCTAACATGATTGGCTTGTATCCCCCCCAGTGTTTAGTATAGTGCCTTACACATAGTAAGTGCTAAATAAATACCAAATTAATAATAATTATTATTATTATGATTATTACAGCCAATCCTTCTAGTGTCTAAAACTCAGTCAATATCTAATATCCCTTTTATTCACTTTTCTCAGTCATTTGCCTGACTCAATTGGCACCATCCCTTGCTTTCCCTCCCTTTCTCTTCACCCTCTCTCTCTCTCTCTCTCTCTCTCTCTCTCTCTCTCTCTCTGGCTCACAGCTGGCTGTGTTCCACCTCGATGCTGGGCTCAACAATGTCCCTCTCCCTGTATTCTGAAGCCCAACCTGGCCATCAACATGTAAGCATTCTTTCTCCCACCACACTGGTATCATTCCTGCCCCAGTCCAGCCTGCCACTCAGTGGTTACTCTGTCGGCATCCATCCTCCAAACTTACTCCATCAAGGGTCTCTTCTGCCAGATACCAGGGGCTGCTCTTGGGGAATTTGGTTTCTTTCCCATGGCTGGAAAGAGCATGGATTTTTTTTTGAGTTATCATCTTCCTCCCAAACTTACATATCCCCAATCTTTCATAAGGGAGGAGTCCCCATTTCGATGTAGTTATTTTTAATGATGTGCCTAAGGAGAATATGAAAATAAGCTCCTTTCTCTCAGAGAGTGCCTTTTCCATCAGTTGGCAATGACCTTTGCACAATTCCATTTGACTTCACAACCAATTCATTTCATTTAACTTGGTGATATCAGTTACCTTACTTTAGTCTCTTTATACAGTTGACTGATAAAGGTTATGTGCTTTCAGAAAAAGATTTAATTAGCATTGTGCTGCAATTTGGGGGTAACATTATTTTTCCAGCACCATGATATAAAATAGTAGTGTCTGCTGCATAACTGCAAAACTTCCAATTAAAACTAATAGCATTTCCCACCTTTTCCCCTTTCTATTTGATTTTTGCTAAGATTCCAGCAAGGGAGATATTCTCTGCTTGAAACTTTTCATCAGAAAATCTGAAGACAGGGGCATGCAGAGGCTATATGTCAAGATGGAGAAGTAAAGTTCTGAGACTCATTGCCACAAAGAAAGCCCTAAACAGAGCACAGTTGACACACCTCATTTTAAACATCAAGTAGCTCACCTCTTAGGAGAGGCTGGAAGAGATTCGGCCAGTAATACAGAACTGTTCAGGGGCAAGCAAGGCTGGGCCAGTGGGAGAACTGGAAAAAGGAAGTCCCTCAGTATTATCATTATTATTGTTATTATGATGATATTTGTTAAGCATCTACTATGGGTCAAACACATTCTAAGCTCTGAAGCAGATATGAGATAATCAGGTTGGACAAAGTCCCACAGTCCCACATGGGGTTCACGGTCTAAACAGGAGGGAGAACAGGTATTGAATTCACATTTTACAGAGGAAGAAACTGAGGCACAGAGCAGTTAAGTGACTTACCCAAGGTCACACAGCAGGCAACTAGCAGAACAGGAATTAGAACCCAGGTTCTCTGTCTCCCAGGCCAATGCTCTTTCCACTCTCCCCCACACAGCCAGATATTCCTTGTGGTGCACTCACCTCTAGGTCCGAGCAGCCTCAGTCTGTCCTTACGTAGAGTTTCAAATAGAGAAGATCCCTGCTGCGAAGATATTAGGAGCCAAGCACCAAGGGCAAAGGGGAAATCTGTCTGCCAACCTGGGTTTCTGTTGTTCTTTACCTGCATCTGAAAGTGATACATGAATCACTTTCAGAGGCTAATGAAGCCACTGAAACTTCCATCACTGAGTCCACAGGGGGAAGGCTTCATGACAGGAGAAAGTATTTCCCACAGCCCCCAAGCTTCCAAATCTTGATCCAGCTCAAGTTAGCGAGATCTGCTAGGAGAACTTTTTTTGCAATGCAGCATGGTGGATTTTAGCTGGTAGAGATGATGAGTATGGGTTGACTTGATACCCCTGGGGAATTTTCTCTCCTAAATAAACCCAGAGGGTGTGAGTTCCTGCCCTGGGGAAATGATACAAATAATAATAATAATAGTGGAACTTGTCAAGCTATTACTTCCTGGCATTATACTAATATTTGGGATAGATACAATATAAGCAGATTGGACACCGTCCCTGTCTTTCCCACATGGAGCTCACAGTTTAAGGGGATACCTGTTCTTATCCTCATTTTACAGATGAGGCAACTGGGGCACAGAGAAGTTAAATGGTGTGCCCAAGGTCACAAAGCATAGTGAGAAATGGAGCTGGGATTAGAACCCAGAAGGAGAAGGATTGGTGGACTCTTATCAACTCCGGGCCTGGGTTCTGGATATCATTTCCCACTCAGCAGAGGAGGCACTGGGAGTGGCCTGGTATTAACCTGAATGGTTACTAGGACCCTTGTGGAAAAGGGGAGTAGGGGGGAGGGAGGGGCAACAAGAACTGGCACCAGGTCCTTGAGCCTCCCCTCCCCTGGCACATAGTTTGAGCTTAACAGATACCATTATTATTATTAGATGGTAAGTGGTGAGGCAGAAGTGGGGAATCATCAGCCTGAAGAGGGATATAAAATATAGAAAAATGGGATCAGAATAAATGGAACCCAAAGTGGGGAAATACAGGCTGTGATTAAAAGAGATGTCAGGGTGCTGCACAACTTCATGGGATTTGCGGAGATCAGAGATCATGGCCTTGCATGGGTTCAGGGAGCAGTGATCTGCATTAAAAGGATCCTGTGGGATCCTTTGTAAGGTGAGAAAAGGCAGCATACATGACAATGTAAATAGAACAACGGGATGTGTAGATTGTTGATCCCTGAAATCTGGTCACATTCCACCACAGTGTGAGAAGTAGCTGAAGCTGGGACCACTGAATAAGCGAAAGAGTGTAGGAAGGGAAGGAATGTGTCAGGCTGGCAAAGATCATGACACCAAGAGACAGGGACTGACTCTGGAAGGGACAGATCCAGCAGTGCTGCAAGGCCACTCCTTACCTACTAATTTGGTGGGAGGGGGTGCTGAGCCTGCACTGGTCAGGGCTGCATTGGCCAGTCCCTCACAAGCCAGTCTCACATTGGCTCTTCCCATATTGGCTGGTCCCTCGTTAGCCAGTATGCACTGGCCAATCTCACATTGCTGGTCCCACACTAGCCAGTTCTGCCATGGTCTGTCCCACATTGGCTGGTCCTGTATGGGCTAGTCCCACACTGGCTGATCTCAAATTGACCAGTCCAACCCTGTCCAGGCCTGCTGTGGTTAGCCCTACACTCGCTGATCCTCATGGACCAGTCCCGCACTGACCGATCTCACATTAGCCAGTCCCACACTGGTTGGTCCCACATGGGACAGTCCTGCACTGGCTGATCTCACATTGGCTGGTTCCACAATGGCCAGGCCTGCCCTTGTCAGTCCTACACTGGCTGATCCAGCATGGACCAGTCCAACACTGACTGATCTCACGTTGGCTGGTCCCACATTGGTCTGTCTGGTGAGCCATGTAAGCAAGCATGGTACTTATGTACGTATGTTTAAATTATGTATTATAAATTACTTATTCATATTAATGTCTGTCTCCCCCTCTAGACTATAAGTTCGTTACGGGTAAGGAAAGTGTCTGCTAATTCTGTTGTATTGCTCTCTCTCAAGTGCTTAATACAGTGCTCTGAACAGAGTAAACCCTCAATAAATACCATTGATTGGTTGATTGATTGATTGATTGAACAGAATCTCTTTGGAAAGACAACTCTGCTTAAGTCAAGAGGCAGTGAGAATATCCTGGAGTGGTCTCCTTAGGGAAGTAGAATGGCCTAGTTTCCACTATGAGTTTCCACTGTGAATCAGAGGACTTGGTAAGTAATCTTACCTCTGCCACTTGCCTCATGTGTAACCTTGTGCAAGTTAGTTCACTTTTCTGTGAACTAACTTTTAGACTGTGAGCCCACTGTTGGGTAGGAGGGACTGTCTCTATATGTTGCCAACTTGTACTTCCCAAGTGCTTAGTACAGTGCTCTGCACACAGTAAGCACTCAATAAATATGATTGATTGATTGATTGATTGATTTTCTGTTAGTTTCCTCAACTGTAAAAGGGAGATTCAATACCTGTTTTCCCTGCTACTTAGTCTGTAAGCCCTATGTGGGAATGAGACTGTTTTGGACCTGATTATCAGGTATGCGCTTGGCCCATTGTAAATGCTTAACAAATATCCTAATTATTATTATGCTCCTCTGCCTATTAACCAAGAGGGGTGCAATAGAATAAAGTTGGTAAGATCACTTTTGTTAATAGTAATAAGAGTATCAATTAAGTACTTACTCTGGGCAGAACGCTGTACTGAATGCTGAGAAGGAATCCCCAGGTAGGAATTAGAGATGGTCACTGGCCCTCAAGACACTCCAAATCTAAGAATATAATGTGGTCAAGAGAGGGAACTGGCAACAGATATATAGGAAAGATGAAAGAATAGAACACTAAGCAACATAGAAGACAGGGACAGATGCACAAAATAAAAACAAAATGTCATAAATAAAAACAAAACGGTGGTTCAGAGGAGCAGGGTTTCAGGCTTAGAGTCCAAAAGATCATTTCAGTACCACCATCACCACATAAAGAAGGGGCAATTGTGCCTCCATCTCTGAGAAGAGTAACATGGCCAACATCTTTGAAAAGGTCCAGGCAGGCTCCATCTTTCTGAGGGATGACATTTCTATTGCCATCTTTTTGAGAGGTCTCTTCCACCCGTGAACTCTGCTCATTATCAGCAGGGACTTTATCTGCTAATTTTGTTTTGTTGTGCTCTCCCAAGTGCTTAGTACAGTGCTCAGTAAGCACTCAATAAAGGCTATTGATTGATTTATTGTGCCCTGCTATAATGGCTTATCTTGCTTACCCTCTGAAACTGATCCTGGTTGAGATGGTTTGGAAACAACCTTGACCTACAAGAAGTAATACAACTGCTCCACATTTCCCTGTGAGGCAAGAGGAGTGGAAGAAAGGGAGACCTCCTTGGGAGAGTGTGGCAAGGCGTGTGGGGTTATTAGGAGACAGTCAAGTCTGGGTGGTGGCAAGAAGGTGCAGTGAGTAGGCCTGAGAGGAGCAGAGTTGTTGGATGCTGAAAGGGCAGTACAACCCAATGGAAAGACTGAGGTGTTAGGGGTGGATTCATCCTCCCATGGGTTTGTAGCTAATTGATTTTGAGGGCCCCCCATGTGATGCAGGACATCATTATGACAAGCTGCTTATGACACCATCAACTCTTCCTGAACAGGCCTCCAATCTAAAGTCACTCCTCTACCCAAAGCGGGCCCTGGGTGAGGTAGCAGGGATTTCAGCTAGGTTTCTGGCAAGGAGTCTCTCCCATCACCATGCTGACTCCTCTACACTACTCTCCCAGCTTTCCCCACTCTTTGGCCCCCAAGAACACAAAAGAAGTGGCAGAGAGTTGGAGGTGGCAGGGTTGCCCAAGCTTCAGCTGACCCTCATGATCCTAATCTGCTGCTCTGTACACCGAGCCAGGGCAGACTAGAAGGAACTACTGTCAATCAAATGCCCCATCCAGGAGCCCCAAGCCCTCTGGGAGCCCCTGCAGGAGCAAGGACTCCCCACCACACATATGCAGCCTGCAGACTTGGGCATCTGTCCTGGAGCTAAGCAGCATCCATAGCCACATCTCCACTGTGGCTCTGGGCTGTTAGACGTCTGTGCTGGGTGGCCCAAGCCTTAACCTAGTCAATGGCCAGGCTCTGAGCTGCCAGGGGACCTCTGCTCAGCCTTCCCTGTTGTCCCCAAGCTTCAGTACTACTAAGCCTGTGTCCAAGGCACTCCTATCCTGGAGGCCTTTCAAAATTTCAGAAGCCTTCCCCACTCTGTTGGTGGACATATTTGTGTGTGAGTGTGGGTGTGTGTGTGTTGGGGGGGAGGGGCAGGAAGGAGATTAATTAATCAATCAATTGTATTTATTGAGCACTTACTCTGAGCAGAACACTGTACTAAGGGCTTGTGTACTAAGACACATTCCCTGCCCACAGTGAGCTTACAGTCTATAGGGGGAGACAGACATTAAAATTAGGTACGTAAATTCAGTGGGGCTGAGGGAAGGGTGGAAAGGGAGCAAATCAGAGCAATGCAGAAGGGATGGGGAAAGCAGAAATTAGGCCTTAAGGAAGTTCTCTTGGAAGATACGTACCTTCAATAAGGCTTTGAAGGTGGTAAGAATATTTGCCTGTCGGATATGAAAAGGGAGGGCACTCCAGGCTAAAGGCTGGATGTGGGCAAGAGGTTGGCTGGAAGATAGATGAGATGGAGGAACATTGAGTAGGTTGGCATTAGAGGAGAGAAGTGTGTGGGGTGGGTTATAGTGTGTGGGTGACAGGATTTGAGTGGGAAGATAAGGAGTTTTGTTTCAGACATGTTAAGTTAGTGATAATAATGTTGGTATTTGTTAAGCACTTACTATGTGCCAAGCACTTTTCTAAGCACTAGGGTAGATACAAAATAATCAGATTTTCCCACTTGAGGCTCACAGTTTATATTCCCATTTTACAGATGAGGTAACTGAGGCACAGAGAAGAGGAATGACTTGCCCAAGGTCACACAGCAGACAGTGGCAGTGCCAGGAATAGAATCCACGACCCCTGACTCCCAAGCCCGTGCTCTTTCCACTAAGCCACACGGGACATCCAAATAGTGACATCTTGAAGGCAGGAGGAAATGTGAGACTTTCAGAGAGGGAGATGGAGAAGTACTGGAGATGTAGATTTGGAACTTATTCACAAAGTGGTGGAAGTTGAAGCCATGGGAGAGAACTGATTCTCTCCCTCCCTTCTTCCACTTCAGGACAAGGTAAAAAAGGCCAGAAAGTGGCCATGCAAGGCTGGATGGTCTGAATCATCCAACAAAATGATCTATGCAACAGAGTTGAGTATGGACTGCAATGGAGAGAGCAGGAACATGGAAGGTCAGTGAGGAGGCAGTTGCGGTAGTCAAAGCAGGACATGATAAACCCTTGGATCAGCATAGTGGCAGTTTTGATGGAGGTGAAAGGGTGGATTCTAGAGATGTTGTGAAGGTAGAACCAACAGCATTTGGTGATAGATTGAATATGAGGGTTGTATGAAAGAGCTGAGTTGAGGAAAATGCAAGTTTACAGCGTTGTGAGACAGGGATGATAGTGGCATTGTCTACAGTGATAGGAAAAATGGGGAAGATGAGGTATGGGTGGGAGATTGGGAGTTCTGTTTTGGACATGTTTAGTCTGAGGTGTTGGTGGAACATTAAGCTACAGTTGAATACATACTACATACTACAATTGAATGTATACTCTTTGTAGGTCTAGAAGCATAAGTAGGCTGCAGTAATCAGTCAGTCAATCAATCAACGATATTTATTGAGCAATTACTATGCTCTTTGCTGGAGGCTTTAATGTAGTAGAATGGATCTCAACCCAATATTACCAGATGGTGTTGGAATCTGCATATGAAACAACAATTGTTAGTTAAATTGAAAATTTAAAGATTTATGGAGACAGGGACTGCCTACACAAACTAGAAAATATTGTCATGCCAACAGCAACTAAATGTCAAAGTACCGATGATTCATTAATAAATTCAATTAGGTTAATTCTCTATCCATAACAAAGTAAACAATTTATTTCTTGGTATTTTTGCTGAAGGAGTAACCCATCTGCAAGACCATGGAGTGTGTTTTTTCCCAAGTTTGGGTATTCCCAGCGAAGGAGAGCCTGTCTGGGGGTCCAGAGGGGCACTGGCCCCATGGTGCCTGAACTCATAACTGTGACTGTGGGCATAGAACCAGTAGTTTTTCTTCCATTTTTCCTTGTTGCTTTCTTCTCCTTTGAATTTCCTTCTCCCTAAGCATTACTTGCATATATCTTATTCTTTGGTAAAGATCTAGAGATGATACAAGTTCTGGTATTTCATATGGCCTAGTGGGAAGAGCACAGGTATGGGAGACAGAGGACCTGGATTCTAATCCTGGCTCTGCCACTTGCCTGCTGGGTGACCTTAAGCAAGTCACTTAACTTCTCTGAGCCTCAGTTTCCTCATCTGCAAAATAGAGACTCAATACCTGGTCTCCATCTGACTTAGACTATAAGCCCCATATGGGACTTAATTATTTTGTATCTACCCCAGCACTTGATACATAGTAAGCAATTGTCAAACACCACAGTTATTTTAGTCTCCCTAGTGGCTGGAAAATGGATTTAAGGGATTATTCTCTGGAGGATCATTCACTGCTAAGGTGTAAAATGCTGCTTTTTTCAGTTTCTCATATATTCATTTTACATTTAAAGAATCAGTTGAATAATTAATTATATTCTTGCATTCAATTTACTAAGTGGTATGAGGTGTATTCAGTTTCTGGGAATTATCATAGTCTTCCCCTCTGGATCAGAGGTACAGAACAATGTAATCATCTCCCAGAATAGTGTGGTTTAATGTGTGAGATACCATTAATGTGAATATAATGTCAAGTTTGTGAAGAGCAAAATCAAAAAAGCCTCATAACATCCTCTTTTGGGCAGGGCAATGGAAAATATTGTTTCAGAGTTTGCTACTGGATTTGCCTGCTCCTCAGCTAATAGCTGCCTGATATCAGCCTATTACCTGACAGGTCTGGCTTGCTTCTGGTTTAGAGGGTCTTTGGCCTGCCCCAAGTCAGTCCAGTCTGTATACAGTTTATCCTCTCAATGACTCATTTGACTGGCTGACTGTGTCCAAACTGATTAACTTGTATCTACCTCTGCATTTAGTACAGTGCCTGGCACAGAGTGAACACTATAGCAAATACCACTCTCTTATCAAGAACCTGATCAGGCCATTACCAAAACTAAGAAGCAACTGGTCTCCTCAGGAAATTCATTCATTCATTCATTCATTCATTCATTCATTTAATCATATTTATTAAGCACTTACTGTGTGCAGAGCACTTTACAAAGAGCTTGGGAAAGTACAGTACAACAATAAACATTGGCATTCCCTGCCCACAATGAACTTACAGTCTAGAGGTGGGGAGACAGACATCAAAATAAATAAACAAATTTACAGATGTATATATAAGTGCTGTGGGGCTGGGGTGGTGGAGGAGAGCAAAGAGAGCAAGTCAGGGTGATGCAGGAGGGAGTGGGAGATGAGGAAAAGTGAAGCTTAGTCTGGGAAGGCCTATTGGAGGAGATGTGCCTTCAATAAGGCTTAGAAGGAGGGAAGAATAGTTGTCTGTCAGATTTGAGGAGGGAGGGAGTTCCAGGCCAGAGGCAGGATGTGGGCCAGGGGTAGGAAGAGGCACAGGCGAGATCGAAGCACAGGGAGAAAGTTAGCACTAGAGGAGTGTTGTATGTGGGCTGAGATGCACTCTAGCCTGCCTGAGCACAAACCAGTGGATACGTATAAGCCCATACGCTGGCAAAGGAATTTGGCCTCTGTGAATGGGGAAGATTAAAGTCTTAAGGGTGAAGCGTGGAGGAAGTTTGGAAGCAAGGAGTAAATGTGGAGACTCGCGTTCTGGGGAGAGGCAGCTGCAAGGCTCCACAAGTGTCTGCTGGGAGCTGACAGTGTTTGCAAAGTCACCAAGAGGTAGACAAGGAAGCCACTGGAAGTGGAGAGGTGCGGGGGAAGCAGGGGCTGAATGTTTGGGGTGGGGGGAATTGGAATAGGAGGTGGAATAGGGCTAGGAAAGCCCTGGAGGGGGTGAGGGTGTGAGGAGGCTAAAGCAAAAGATCAACAAGCAGCAACGTGGCCTAGCGGATAAAGCATGGGCCTGGGATTCAGAAGGACCAGGTATCTAGTCCTGGCTCCACCACTTGTCTACTGTGTGACCTTCGGCAAGTCACTTAAGTTCTCTGTGCCTCAGCTACTTCATCTGTATAATGGGGATTAAAACTGAGAGCCCCATGTGGGACATGAACTATGTCCAACCTGATTAGCTTGAATCTATCCCATTGCTTAGTACATTGTCTGGCACATAGTAAGCACTTAACAAATGCCATTAAAGGAAAAAAGAGTGGTGGATTTAGAGTTGTGGGGAATGAGGGGAAGGAAGTCATGGAAAAGGGGGTGTGGAGGATTTGGTGAGGGTGATTGTAAGCTCTTGAGGGCAGGGATCCCTTCCACTAACACTACTGGACTCTCCCAAGAACTTTAGCACAGCACTCTGCACTCAGGAAGCATCTAATAAATACCACTGATTGATTGGTGGAAAGGAAGTTGAGGCCAGGAGAGTGGCTGACAAATATCAAAAATTTCAAGATGTATATGCTTGTAAATGATTCGTAACTGAAGAATAAAGTGCAGCAGTGTGGAAAGAGGCATGTCCTAGTAAAAAACCAAAACAGAACAACAGTCTGGGAGTCAGAGGACCTGGGTTCTAATCCCAGCACTATTAGTTGCCTGCTGTTTGACCTTGGGCAAGTCATTTAATTTCTTTGTGCCTCAGTTTCCTCAAATGCAAAATGGGGATTCAATACCGGTTCTCCCTGCTACTTAGACTGTGAGTCCCACATGGGACAGGGACTGTGTCTGACCTGATCAACATGTACCTACCCCAGCATTTAGAACATTGCTTGACATATAAAAAGTGCTAACAAGAAGCAGCGTGGCTCAGTGGAAAGAGCATGGGATTTGGAGTCAGAGGTCATGGGTTCAAATCTCGGCTCTGCCAATTGTCAGCTGTGTGACTTTGAGCAAGTCACTTAACTTCTCTGTGCCTCAGTTCCCTCTTCTGTAAAATGGGGATTGACTGTGAGCCCCCTGTGGGACAACCTCATCACCTTGTAACCTCCCCAGTGCTTCAAACAGTGCTCTGCCCATAGTAAGCGCTTAATAAATGCCATCATTATTATTATATATAAACATAATAACAAATATATAAATATATATATATACAGAAAGGGAAAGAAGCAGTGAGGCTTAGTGGAAAGAGCAAGGGCCTGAGAGTCAGAGGTTGTGGGTTCAAATCCCAGCTCCTCCACTTGTCAGCTGTGTGACTTTGGGCAAGTCGCTTAACTTCTCTGTGCCTCAGTTACCTCATCTATAAAATGGGGATTAATACTGTGAGCCCCTCATGGGACAACCTGATTACCTTGTATCACCCCCAGATCTTAGAACAGTGCTTGGCACATAGTAAGGCTTAACAAAAACCATTATCATCATTATTATTATTATTAATAATAAAACAAAGAATAAATGAAGCATTGGAAGCATGAGAGTCAAGCATAGTTTTGATTAGAACATCAGCCTGGAATTCTCTCTCCCTGCCTCTTCATATATGCCAGATCCCCACTCTCCCCACTTTAAAAGCCTTATTAAAGTCACATCTCCTCCAAGAGGACTTCCCCAATTAAGCCCTCTTTTCCCTGGCTCCTTCTCCCTTCTGCATCACGCTCATTCCCACAACACTTATGTTCAGATTTATAAAGTATAAATTATTTTTTATATTAATGTCAATCTCCCCCTCTAGACTGTAAGCTTGTAATGGGCAGGAAACGTGTCTACCAGTTTTGCTATACTGAGAAGCAGCAAGGCTCAGTGGAAAGAGCACGGGCCTGGGAGTCAGAGGTCACGGGTTCTAACCCTGGCTCTGCCACTTGTCTGCTATGTGACCTTGAGCAAGTCACTTAACTTCTCTGTGCCTCAGTTCCCTCATCTGTAAAATGGGGATTAAGACTGTGAGCCCCATGTGGGACAACCTGATTACCTTGTATCTACCCCAGTGCTTAGAACAGTGCTTGGCACATAGTAAGTTCTTAACAAATGCCACTATTATTATTATTACTTTCCCAAGTGCTTAGTACAGTGCTCTGCATACTGTAAATGCTCAATCAATGTCAATGATTGAATGAAGGAAAGAAGTGAGCAAGCAAAGGGAAAAAGCAGATATGTAAGATGGAGAAAGTTGGAGAAGAGCCTTGAAGTCAATGGTAAGGAGCTTCTGCTCAATGAGGAGGCATATGGGTGGCCATTTGAGGTTTTTGGGGAGGAAATATTTGTGCTAAATGATTTCTGAAGATAACCCAGTCAGAAGAGTGCAGTGAATAAAGGGAGTAAGTAACGACTGGAGGCTGGGAGACCAGAAGCAGCATAGCCTAGTAAAAAGGACTACAGCCTAGAGGGACTGGTAGCTTGGATTCTAATCCTGGCTCTGCCACTCACCTACTGTGTGACTGGGCAAATTCCTTAACTTGTCTGTGTCTCAGTTTCCTCTACTGTAAAATGAGGAGTCAATACACAGTCTCCCCTTAGATTGTTAATCCAATGTGGGACAGGGAATGTGTCCAACCTGATTATCTTGTGCCTACCCCAAAGCGTGGCATCTAGTAAGTACCTAAGAAATGCAATCATTACAATTATTATTAAGGAGAAAGCTGATATGGTCATCTAATCACGAGATGGAAACAGGGTGGTGGCCATTTGGGAGGAAAGGAAGGCTTGGGTCCAGGAAATATTGTGTAGTAAAACTGGCAGGATTTAGCAAGAGATCAAATGTGAGAACTGAAAGACAGTGAAGAGGTGAGGGGAACCCCAAGGTTTCAGGCTTTGGGGAAAGGAGGAGGAAGGCCCGCCTCCTGGGAGGTGTGCTGTTGATCGATGCCTACCCCATGCCATCCATGACTCCCTTCCTGCCTTTCTTCAACATGGCCGGGAGAAGACATGGAAAGCTTCGGAAGGCTTTCTTTCTTTTGGAATGTTGCAAGGTTGTGGCAACAAGTTTAGCTGTTGTTACTGCTGGACTTTGTAGAGTCTTTCCTCAGCAGTGAGAAGCGTGAAACTCTGCTCCATTAATTGCAATGTTCTGTACCTCTTACTGTGCCTGTTATTGTCCTTTTGTTCTTATATTCTTGTTTTTGTTTTTTAATATGTCTGTTGCTGATATCTCATTCCACTTCATTTTTAGCTTGTGAGCTATTTGCTGGCCAGTGATGGTATTTAATCCTCATCCTTGTAATTTTTTCCCAGTGCTGGCACAGAAGTTACACATATTAGGTGCTTTATAGATATTATTGAATGAATGGTGATGTTGAATAAGGGAGAGTGAGTTTAGGAAGGAAGTTGGGATTCCTTGGTACAAGTGGGACATCAGGGTGGAGATGCCCTGGAAACAAGGAAATATGAGACTGTAAGGAAGGGGAGAGGCTGGGACTACTGAAGTTGATGTAGGAGTCCCTTTTAGACTGTGAGCCCACTGTTGGGTAGGGACTGTCTCTATATGTTGCCAATTTGTACTTCCCAAGTGCTTAGTACAGTGCTCTGCACATAGTAAGTGCTCAATAAATATGATTGATTGATTGATTGATTGTCTTGAGGCAGTAGCTGAAGTCATGGGATAATAATAATAATAATGATGGCATTTATTAAGTGCTTACTATGTGCAAAGCACTGTTCTAAACGCTGGGGAGGTTACAAGGGGATCAGATTCCCTTAGAAAAGGAGTAGTGTGAGGCAAGGAGAGACAAGCAAGTACTGGAAATAATAATAATAATGATAATTATTATTATCATTATTATTATTATTATTATCATTATGTTGTTTGTTAAGCGCTTACTATTTAGCAGGTACTGTGCTAAGCATTGGGGTGGCTCCACCATTTGTCTGTTGTGAAGCAGCATGGGTCAGTGGAAAGAGCACAGGCTTGGGAGTCGGAGGGCATGGGTTCTAATCCCGGCTCTGCCACTTGTCAGCTGTGTGACTTTGGGCAACTCACTTAACTTCTCTGTGCCTCAGTTACCTCATCTGTAAAACGGGGATTAAGACTGTGAGCCCCACGTGGGACAACCTAATTACCTTGTATTCCCCCCGCCCCAACACTTTAAACAGTGCTTGGCACATAGTAAGCACTTAACAAATACCATTATTATTATTATTCTCTGTACCTCAGTTACCTCATCTGTAAAAAGGGGATTGAGACTGTGAGCCCCACATGGGACAGGGACTGTGTCCAACCTGATTAAATTATATTTACTCCAGATTTTAGAACAGTCCTTGGCACCTAGTAAGCACATAATAATGATAATAATAATAAAGGTACTTGTTAAGTACTTACTATATGTCAAGCACTGTTCTAAGCAGCGGGGTAGATACAAGATAATCAGGTTGGATACAGTCCCTCTCCCACATAGGGCTCACCCTCTTAATCTTCATTTTACAGATGAGGTAACTGAGGCACAGAGAAATGAAGTGACTTGCCCAAGGTCACACAGCAGGCTTATGGTGGAGCTTGGATTAGAACAGATGACCTTCTGACTCCCAGGCACATCCAGTAAGCCATGCTGTTTAACAAATGTACTAATGATAATAATAATATCATTATTTATTAGTGAAACAGCATGGGTTAATGGATAGAGCATGAGCCTGGGAGTCAAAAGGACCTAAACTCTAATCCCAGTCTGCCTCTTGCCTGCACATCACCTACCTTCTCTGTGCCTCAGTTCCCTCATCTGTAAAATGGGGATTAATTCTGTGAGCCCATGTGGGACACTGACTGTGTCCAAACTGATTAGCTTATATCTGCCCCATCACTTAGTACAGTGTCTGGCACATAATAAATGCTTAACAAATACTATAATAATAATAAATGGAACTGGGATTAGAAACGAGGTCCTCCGACTCCTGGGCCTATGCTCTTTCCGCTAGGTCATGCTGCTTCTCAGAAAATGCAGAAGTTCATGGAGCAATAGAAAGACCTCTAAGCTGCTCAAGAACCTTACCAAAACTTCAGACCAGAGCTCTGGCTATGACCCACCAAATTTGATGGCCTTGAGAAGTTCTCCAAGATCCTCAGAATACACCATGTGGTTTGCTTGGTTGAGTCAAGAGTTGATGATGCCCTGCCTCATCCTGTCATCACCATTAGAGTAAAACAGGACTGGACTGCTATCTCTTCCTCACCACTCTGTTGGAGATGGTGAAGGAGCCCCAAGTCTATCCAGTCAAAAGACAGCCACCAACACAGGTATATCTCCACATGATAGTTAAGTGCTGGATCTAATCACCTTGAAACACAGTGCCTTATGTCGAAACTCACCAACTCAGACTTGTCTCTTTGCAACCATGACCTTCTAATCTGGCACCTCATCCACACCCCACACCCCTCAAATTTGGGGCTCATTCATATCCTCTGGACCTAGTCAACCTAACTCAGGCCATTACACCCAGCCTGGATCCACCCCAACAACCTTCCCATGCCAAAAGCTCTCCATCACGTTTCCCCCTCATACTTCACCTCCATTCTCACCTCCATTCTCTCCCAGCCCACACACTCCACTCCTCTTCCGCTAACCTCCTCACTGTGCCTCGTTCTCGACTGTCCCGCCATCGACCCATGGCCCACGTCCTACCTCTGGCCTGGAATGCCCTCCCTCCTCACATCCACCAAACTAGCTCACTCTCTCCTTCAAAGCCCTACTGAAAGCTCACTCCTCCAGGGGGCCTTCCCACACTGAGCCCTCCTTTTTCTCTGCTCCTCCTCCCCTCCCCATTGCCCCTACTTCCTCCCTCTTCTCTACCCGCTTCCCCACCCTACAGCACTTGTGTATATATGTACATATGTATTATTGATTTTATTAATGATGTGTATATATCTATAATTCTATTTATTTATTTTGATGCTATTGATGGCTGTGTACTTGTTTTGTTTTGTTGTCTGTCTCCCTCCTTCTAGACTGTGAGCCCATCATTGGGTAAGGATTGTCTCTGTTGCTGAATTGTAATTTCCTAGAGCTTAGTACAGTGCTCTGCACATAGTAAGTGCTCAATAAATATGATTGAATGAATTAATGAATGAAAAGCATCTGCTCTCTCCTCCAATCAGAATGCATTTTCCCTCCCACCATCCTTCATTGCTCTTGCAACATCAACTCTACTCCTGGCTCAACCCACAGTCTGCTAGCTCCACTCCTGTGCCTGAGTGGTCAAGAGTGCTACCTCTGCTTTTAATAATTCCCTGTGTCCTCTTACAATTTGGCTCTGTTTTCCACTTGCCCACTCTACTATTCCTACCTCACTAATTCCCAAGTCTACGATATCCACCAATTTTTCCAAACCTTCAAATCCCTCTTGTTATCGACAAACATGACGGGGTCCCTTCGTGCAACTGTTGTCGACAAACAGGGTTAACATATGGGTTCATTTAGTCGATGAAGAAACGAGTGACTCTGAGAGAATGAGTCACAGATCAGGGCAGTAGGAAAGTGGCGAGCAGCCCGTTCACCCCGATGGGGTCCGAGTGACTGCAACGCCTGAACGACCAGTGTAAATTGGTGTAAATCAAGTGACAAGCAGCCCTGATCCCGTTCTCACTGTTTCTTTTATTGAGTTACAGCAACATGGGAGTGGAGCAATTGGGAATTTCAGGAATCCAATTAGGACAGGATGTTATAAATTCTCATTATTCTCTGTTTTCACTGTCTTGTGCAGGATGTTGTTACCTGCCCTATGACCTTGCATAGATAGGTGTCACTTGTTACTGGCCTTGAATACATCTGTTGCTAAGCCTTGCATAAAATACAAAAAAAGGAGTTGTTCTCTCGGCCTGCACAAAATGGAGGGTTACTGTCAGCATACACAAAATGGAGTCAGTCATGTCAAGTCTGCTAGTGGACAACACTCTATACTCTAAGTTCCTTGTGGGCAGGGAAAATGTTTACCAACTCTGTTATATTGTACTCCCCCAATAATAATAATAATAATAATAATGGAATTTGTTAAGTGCTTACTATGTGCAAAGCATTGTTCTAAGCACTGTGCTCTGCTTACAGTTAGTTCTCAATAAATATGATTGATTGATCCCTCCAAAAGTCCCAAACCCCTGCTGTCTCTCAACCTATCCCCGGTGGTCTCACCAATTACTTTTCCAGTAAAATTGAAACCATTAAGTTGGAACTCTTCAAAATCTCCCCATCACTCCTTCACTTTTCTAATGTCTCCTCCTCATCTTTCTCTGACTTCCCAGCTATCTCTCAGGAATTTTTCTGTCTGTTCTCTAATTCCACCTCCTTTGCCTATGCCTCTGATCCTATTCCCGCTCACCTTCTATAAACACTTGCTCCCATTCCTCTTCCCTCCCTTATTGCTATTTTTAACTTCTCACTCTCTGATGGATCTTTCCCTTCTGCTTTCAAAAACATTCAAGTCTCTCCCATATTAAAACAGCCCTTTCTCAATAACAGACCCCCTCTTGACATTTCCCTATCTCCCTCCTCCCACTTTTATCCAAAGTCTGCCTTAATAATAATAATAACAATAAGAAGAATAGTGCTATTTGTTAAGCTGTCTTAATTTCCTCTCCGTCAATTCTCTTCTTGACCACTCTAGTCTGGCTTTTGATCCCTTTATTCCATCAAGACTGTGCTTTCCAAGCTTACCAGTGACCTCTTTCTAGCCAAGTCCAAAAGACAATACTCTATCCTATTCTTCCTCAACTTCTCTTCTGCCTTTGCTACTGTGGACCACTCTTTCTTCTTTGAAGCGCTGTCAGCACTTATGTATTGGATATAGTTGATGGCTTGACATGAATTGGAGTGCTGATAGCTAATCAGGGGGAGTTTTGTTGGAAGATGTGGGACTTTAAGAGGGCTTGAAGAGTTATGGTCTGTCAGATGTAGGAAAGGAGGGAGTTCCAGGTTGGGGGAACAGTGTGAGCAAGGGAACAGAGGTGAGAAAGGAAAGATGGAGTTACAGAGTCTGTACTCTCCCAAGGGCTCAGTGTGCTCTGCACACAGGAAGCACTTAATAAATGCAATCATCATCATCATCATCAATCATATTTATTGAGTGCTTACTGTGTGCAGAGCACTGTACTAAGTGCTTGGGAAGTACAAGTTGGCAACATATAGAGACAGTCCCTACCCAACAGTGGGCTCACAGTCTAAAAGGGGAAGACAGAGAACAAAACCAAACATACTAACAAAATAAAATAAATAGAATAGATATGTACAAGTAAAATGAATAAATAAATAGAGTAATAAATATGTACAAACATATATACATATATACAGGTGCTGTGGGGAAGGGAAGGAGGTAAGATGGGGAGATGGAGAGGGGGACGAGGGGGAGAGGAAGGAAGGGGCTCAGTCTGGGAAGACCTCTTGGAGGAGGTGAGCTCTCAGTAGGGCCTTGAAAGGAGGAAGAGAGCTAGCTTGGCGGATGGGCAGAGGGAGGGCATTCCAGGCCAAGGGGATGACGTGGGCCAGGGGTTGATGGTGGGACAGGCGAGAACGAGGTACAGTGAGGAGATTAGCAGCAGAGGAGCGGAGGGTGCGGGGTGGGCTGTAGAAGGAGAGAAAGGAGGTGAGGTAAGAGGGGGTGAGGTGATGGAGAGTCTTGAAGCCCAGGGTGAGGAGTTTCTGCCTGATGCACAGATTGATTGGTAGCCACTGGAGATTTTTGAGGAGGGGAGTAATATGCCCAGAGCGTTTCTGGACAAAGATAATCCGGGCAGCAGCATGAAGTATGGATTGAAGAGGGGAGAGACACGAGGATGGGAGATCAGAGAGAAGGCTGATGCAGTAGTCCAGGCGGGATAGAATGAGAGCTTGAATGAGCAGTGTAGTGGTATGGATGGAGAGGAAAGGGCGGATCTTGGCAATGTTGCAGAGCTGAGACCGGCAGGTTTTGGTGACGGCTTGGATGTGAGGGGTGAATGAGAGAGCGGAGTCGAGGATGACACCAAGGTTGCGGGCTTGTGAGACGGGAAGGATGGTAGTGCCATCAACAGAGATGGGAAAGTCAGGGAGAGGGCAAGGTTTGGGAGGGAAGACAAGGAGTTCAGTCTTCAACATGTTGAGCTCTAGGTGGCGGGCAGACATCCAGATGGAGATGTCCTGAAGGCAGGAGGAGATGCTAGCCTGGAGAGTGGGGGAGAGAGCAGGGGCAGAGATGTAGATCTGGGTGTCATCAGCGTAGAGATGATAGTTGAAGCCGTGGGAGCGAATGAGGTCACCAATGGAGAGAGTGTAGATCGAGAACAGAAGGGAACCAAGCACTGAACCTTGGGGAACCCCCACAGTCAGGGGATGGGAGGGGAAGGAGGAGCCTGCAAAAGAGACTGAGAATGAAGGACTGGAGAGATAAGAGGAGAACCAGGAGAGGACGGAGTCTGTGAAGCCAAGGTCAGATAGGGTGTTGAGGAGAAGGGGGTGGTCCACAGCGTCCAAGGCAACTGAGAGGTTGAGGAGGATTAGGAAAGAGTATGAGCCATTGGATTTGGCAAGCAGGAGGTCATTGGTGACCTTTGAGAGGGCAGTTTCCATGGAATGTAGGGGACGGAAGCCAGACTGGAGGGGGTCGAGGAGAGAGTTGTTGTTGAGGAATTCTATGCAGTGTGTGTAGACAACTCGTTCAAGGAGTTTGGAAAGGAATGGTAGGAGGGATATGGGGCGATAACTAGAAAGTGAGGTGGGGTCAAGAGAGGGATTTTTTAGGATGGGAGAGGCATGGGCATGTTTGAAGGCAGAGGGGAAGGAACCAGTGGAGAGTGAGCGGTTGAAGATGGAAGTTAAGGAGGGGAGAAGGGATGGAGCGAGAGATTTCATGAGATGAGAGGGAATGGGGTCAGAAGCACAGGTGGCCGGAGTAGCACTTGAGAGGAGGGAGGAGAGCTCCTCTGAGGATACTGCTGGGAAGGATGGGAGAGTAGCAGAGTGTTGAGAGCCGGGGGGTTGGAGAAGGGGGGGAAGTGACTTTGGGGAGGTAGGACCTGATGGATTTAATTTTGTTAATGAAGTAGGAGGCCAGATCGTTGGGGGTGAGGGAAAGAGGAGGGGGAGGAACCGGGGGCCTGAGAAGGGAAATGCAATTGACTGAGAAATGAAGAGATGGAGCTAGGCAGTGTCAGGTGGAGAGAACAGTTTACATAAGATGGGGTACTTTGGAGAAGAGCTTTGAAGTCAAGTACCCATCCACTTCAGCATCAAACAAAACAGTCCTCACCATTGTTCTTTCTGCAATCAACCCACTGAATGTAAATACTGAAATTTCTTACAGCACTCTTAGTGCACTGCAAAATTTACCTGTAGTTTAGACACTTCCTCTTCACCCTTCCCTCCCTGGCCTTTAAAGTATTTTGAATGATTAACCCTATTTCAATGTAGCATGAGAATATAATTTTTCATTGACTCCTTTATCAGTGTTTATAAACATATTGAGATTTATAAGGGAAGCAGCGGCCTAGAGGGAGTAACATGGGCCTAGGAGTCAGAGGACTTGGGTTCTAATCCCAGCTCTGCCTCTTGTCTGCTGTGTAACTTTGAGCAAGTCACTTAACTTCTCTGTGCCTTGGTTCACTCATCTGTAAAATGGGGATTCAATACCTGTTTTCCCTCCTTCTTTGACTATGAGCCTCATGTGGGACAGGGACTGGGCCCATCCTGAGTATCTGGAATCTACTCCTGCACTTAGTAGAGTTTTTGGCATATAGTAAATGTTTAGCAAATACTACAATTATCATTATATTGTTTTAGTCCATTATTTGTGTTTGGGAAATGGATTTATATTACTTCCTCTGGGAAGCAACCAAACGATCCTTGGTTGAACACCCTTTAGCTTAACACCCTGTTTTTGTGGAGCCAATTAAAAGTGCTAACTGGGATTCAAAAATATTTTAGGAATGACATCAAAGGTCATGCAGTAATCATTCCACTGAACCTTACAATGGTCCAGGATCCAGATTTTCTCATTGTCCTGCAGAGGAGCAGCAGACATTTTTGAAGGGTTGGAAAATAAGCCATACAAGGAAAGGTCTGAGGAATTAGGGTTGCTGAGCATTTTTTTTTTAACTCTAGAATGTCTAAAGGAAGGTGCAAACCCTGTCTTTAAGACTTGGAAGGTTTCTCAGGGAAAGAGGCTGACCAGTTGTTCTACAGGCATGCCAAGGAGCCAACAAGTGGAAGAGTCTTTATTTAAAGTTGAAGAAATTTGGGTTGGACTCAAGAAAGAAGTTCCAAGCTATCAGGAAGATAAACATTGGTCTGGCCCCCAAGAAAGGGAGCAGATTCTCCTTTCCTGAAAAATTTCAAGAACAATTGGAGATCATTTTTACTGGAATCATTCATTCCCCTTGAGTCAGGGTGCTGGATTAGAAAACCTGCCAATTATCCTCCCACCTCCAGGATTCTGTTATGAATCTTACTGAGGAAGATGCATGTTTGATTTGGTGAGTCATCAGTTCTTCTTCACTTCTGGAATACCTTCTTGAATTGTGGGTGGGCTAACCTCACTGGCCAGGTTCCTTTTCATTCATTCAATCATATTTATTGAGCACTTACTTTGTGCAGAGCACTGTACTAAGCGCTTGGGAAGTACAAGTTGGCAACATATAGAGACGGTCCCTACCCAACAGGACTCACAGTCTAGAAGGGGGAGACAGACAACAAAACAAAACATGTGGACAGTTGCCAAGTCATCAGAATAAATAGAAGTAAAGCTAGATGCACATCATTAACAAAATAAATAGAATAGTAAATATGTACAAGTAGAGTAATAAATCCATACAAACATATATACAGGTGCTGTGGGGAGGGGCAGGAGGTAGGGCGGGGATAGGGAGGAGGAGAGGAAAAAGGGGGGTCAGTCTGGGAAGTCCTCTTGGGGGAGGTGTGCTCTCAGTAGGGCTCTGAAGGGAGGAAGAGAGCTAGCTTGGTGGATGTGTGGAGGGAAGGCATTCTAGGCCAGGGGTAGGATATGTAGGTTGACTGATAGCCACTGGAGATTTTTGAGGAGGGGAGTAACATGCCCCGAGTGTTTCTGCACAAAGATGATCCGGGCACCATTTCTTGTGGGGAGTTGGGGGTAAGCTATTGTGAGGAGGGTCAGCAACGTCATAGTCCTTAAGGATGCAGCTCCTTCTGGTCATCAAATCATCACAACTAACACTGATGACCCTGATGACCCTGTCCAAGCCAGCCACTGGCAAGTTTCTTTGGTCATTACCAGAGTCCAAAAGGACCAAGAAAAATGTCTCCATGCCAGTTGTTTTGCACCCACCATATCTTCTCCTCTAAAGCATTATTTTCTACTCCTGTTCACTGCCTTCCTTCGTCCAGATTATTAGCAAATCCATTCCTTCTGATTGGTCTTTCACCAATCGTTCACCAGACCTATAGGCAGTGTAGTCCACCTTCATTCATAAAAGTTTGGTGGTCAATTGGATATTTTCCTTCCAGCCTTGCCTTTGCTTCACAATGAATCACAAAATTACCGCAGACTTTAGGTGAGTATTAGTGTCAGAAAAACAAATTGCTTTTCAAGGCAACAGATCCCCAACAAGAATGCATTTGTCTACCTCAGTTCTCAAACCAATTTACGATTTAGCAGTCAAACCCCCACAGCCTATGGTGAGTGCTGGCACATGCCATATTTTGAAAGTATTAATGAGGGCGATTTTAAAAGGTGGAAATACACATGGTTTTATTATTACTAGACAAATAGAAATGGACAGGTTAGAGAAAGTATTGAGGCTAATTATTTCAGTTGCAAATGACTAAATAACCTGTAAGCACTACTTAACCGATGCAACTGAAAATCAGATTAATATAACAAAGCTATGCCAATGACACGTATAAAACATATTCACCTCAAGGTAGGCTGAACAGTAATGATTTTGAACAATGTTCTAACAGGCATAAAAATTGGCAGTTGTTTCCAGCTTAGGAAAAGAAGAAATTCCTGTACTTAAGTTTTGTTTTAAAAAACAGGTTAAGTATCTAAACTGAATTGCCCAAGATAGGGGTAGGGTGAAACTGTAATTATCCAGGGCGAGGATAGGGCAATAACTCTCCTGCCTCCTAGTGGTCCCCTCTTGCACTCTACCAGATAGGCATGGAATCCTATGTAGATTTTCAAGCAGAATCACTCAGTCAGATAATCAGTGGTACTTATTGAGATCTTTCTGAATGCAAGCCATTAAATTGAACACTTGGGAGAATACAAGACAGTGGCATAGTAGATACAGCAAGAGCCTGGGAGTCAGAAGCTCATGGGTTCTAATCCAGGCCACACCACTTGCCTGCTGTGTGACCTCGGGCAAGTCTCTTCACTTCTTTGTGCCTCAGTTACCTCATCTATAAAATATGGATTGAGACTGTGAGCCCCATAGGGGACAGAGACTATGTCCAACCTGATAATCTTTTATCTATCCCAGCATTTAGTACAGTGCCTGACAAGTATCAAGTGCTTAGCAAATACCATAATTATTATTATCACTGCCCTCCATGACGTCCATAGGTTCTAGTGGGAACCTATGGTGAAAATGAAAGTTGCTCAGAGTACATGGTAAGCTTCGCCTTTCAGCACTCCTTGAACAATGATGGACCCAGAGGATGTCAGCTTTGATTTTTCTCCCTCCTCCTTGGAATGGAAGAGATTCATACTCTGGCCAGTATGGGCCCAGATGTAGCTGCAACCCAAGACCCAGGCTTTGCCCCAGTGCAATATATGACTTAGGGGGTATCAAACCATATCTGCAGCCCTGAATAAATGTTAATGCAATTAGAAACTTAAGTGTAGTTTTTTTCCGATGACTTGAAGCATTAACCCACAGGTCCAAGACCAAATCCCAAGGTCCTAGGGTGGTGGGTTTGGAATTTCTCATTGTAAAGTGTGAGGATTCCTTCTTCATTTCTGGCCCCAGTCTCCCAATCTCAAGAGCACATCTTGGCTCAATCAATAATTCTCTGTCATTGAAGATCTGGACTGTTTTTTCTTTATCAAAATGTTTAGTAATGGTCCAAGATGTTGATATATTTGTGCAATTCTCTTGTTGGTTAAATGCTAATGAGGCACAGTGCTTTTGCTTACATGTGGTTTTGAGTTTGTCAAAAAGTTCAGCAATAACCAGTGAGTCAAAAATGTGAGTTATGAAGCGCCTGATGCAAATTCAGAGACCAGTATTAAACTTGAAGAGACATTAGTGGAAGTAGCATTACTATGGAATCAACATGGCCTAGTGGAAAGAGCACAGGCCTGGGAGTCAAGAGGACCTCGATTCTAATCCTAACCCTTCCACTGGTCTGCTCTGTGGCCTAGGGCAAGACATTTAACTTCTTTGTGCCACAGTTTCCTCATCCATAAGGAGAATTCTGGAAGCATACACTTCAGACCATGAAGAATAACCAATGTCAATATTCCTTTGCCTTAACCAATCAATCAATCAATCAATCAAAGGTATTTATTGAGCACTTACTGTATACAGAGCACTGTACTAGACAATTAGGAAATTGTGATACAACAGATTTGGTAGATAGGTTCCCTGGACACGAGGAGCTTACAGAGGCTGGACTTCTGATCCCTCCAGTATCAATCAATCAATCAATCAATCATATTTATTGAGCGCTTACTGTGTGCAGAGCACTGTACTAAGCACTTGGGAAGTACAAGTTGGCAACATATAGAGACAGTTCCTACCCAGCAGTGGGCTCACAGTCTAGAATGGGGAGACAGAGAACAAAACCAAACATATTAACAAAATAAAATGAATAGAATAGATATGTACAAGTAAAATAAATACATAAATAGAGTAATAAATATGTACATATATACATATATAAAGGTGCTGTGGGGAAGGCAAGGAGGTAAGACGGGGGATGGAGAGGGGGATGAGGGGGAGAGGAAGGAGGAGGCTCAGCCTGGGAAGGCCTCCTGGAGGAGGTGAGCTCTCAGTAGGGCCTTGAAGGGAGGAAGAGAGCTAGCTTGGCGGATGGGCAGAGGGAGGGCATTCCAGGCCAGGGGGATGACATGGGCCGGGGGTCGACGGCGGGACAGACGAGAACGAGACACGGTGAGGAGATTAGTGGCAGAGGAGCAGAGGGTGCGGGCTGGGCTGTAGAAGGAGAGAAGGGAGGTGAGGTAGGAAGGGGTGAGGTGATGGAGAGCCTTGAAGCCGAGGGTGAGGAGTTTCTGCCTGATGCGCAGATTGATTGGTAGCCACTGGAGATTTTTGAGGAGGGGAGTAACATGCCCAGAGCGTTTCTGGGCAAAGATAATCCAGGCAGCAGCATGAAGTATGGATTGAAGTGGGGAGAGACGTGAGGATGGGAGATCAGAGAGAAGGCTGATGCAGTAGTCCAGACGGGATAGGATGAGAGCTTGAACAAGAAGGGTAGCAGTTTGGATGGAGAGGAAAGGGAGGATCTTGGCAATGTTGCGGAGCTGAGACCAGCAGGTTTTGGTGACGGCTTGGATGTGAGGGGTGATGGTGAGAGAGCAGAGTCGAGGATGACACCACGTTTGCGGGCTTGTGAGACGGGAAGGATGGACGTGCCATCAACAGTGATGGGAAAGTCAGGGAGAGGGCAGGGTTTGGGAGGGAAGACAAGGAGTTCAGTCTTGGACATGTTGAGTTTTAGGTGGTGGGCAGACATCCAGATGGAGATGTCCTGAAGGGAGGAGGAGATGCGAGCCTGGAGGGAGGGGGAGAGAGCAGGGGTAGAGATGTAGATTTGGGTGTCATCAGCATAGAGATGATAGTTGAAGCCGTGGGAGTGAATGAGGTCACCAAGGGAGAGAGTGTAGATCGAGAACAGAAGGGGACCAAGAACTGAACCTTGGGGAACTAAAGATGAAGGGTTGGGATGGTCATGGTGAAAATTTCTGGATCATTTTAGAATTTGATGAATATCCTAAGGGAGAAATTGAGTGAAAACTTTTCTGGGAAAGTTACTTTTAATAGCCTGGAGCGGTGGAATTTCCACTGGGTATATGATTTCTTTCCTCTCTGCATTACACTGAGCCCAGAATTCTGATCCTGAAGTCAGTTCCTGGCAGACTTCCTGCCTCCCATTTGTCCAAGCCCACTTTAAGATGGATTCTGTGGGCTGATGATCTTTTTCCCAAGTGGGCTGCATCCAGATACCTCTGGGACCCTCCTGGGAAGTAATCCCAAAGTTCAGATTGCATTGCTGTGCAGAGAATTCGACTGATGGTTTTAGTCATGAATTATGATTTTAAATTAGATAGAAAAACTTCAAAATGTTGCTTCTTTTCAATCTTTTTAAAGTGTGTTATCACCCAGTGGGACTAAAGGCATTGAATGAATTGTGAATTTTGTGGTGAAATTGAGCTGGTCTGATCAGGAATCAAATACCAGGAGACCAGCCTAGTCGTGATGGGGCTGCAGCCTTACCTCAAAATTGCTGTCAGTCCTAATGCTTAGAGCACACTTTGAGTGCACCACTAGTCTTAAGTGGGTTTGGGAACAGAAGGCAGATCAAAACTGTCAGAAGTGAAATGGCTTCCAAAAACAACATTGTTTTTATTTAGAAGAAAACAGCTCAAAATCATTGTGAGTAGAGCTTTCTAATATTCTGAGACTTAAAATGGCAAGAAATAATTCAGGAAAGGACACTTAGGAATCTGTTTATTTCTGTTGCTTGGGGCCCAGGGACAAACAACCTATGTGGGGGTCTTGCCTGTACTTTCTTCTACCCCTAGGCCAAGGTCTTGCCTGGTGAGTTGTTCATCCATTTGGTATTCTTGGACCCCAGCTGTGTGGGTCCAAGTAGCAGCAGCTGGGCCCACTATGAGAGGGATCAGAGCACAAATAATAGCAAAGGATTGAGCATGTGCTGGGGCTATTATTTTGATTCATTCACCTATGGTGAAGACATTGGGATGTTTTGATTATTGCAGAGGCCACAGAGTGAGGACAAGAGAGCCAGAACTGACTCAAATCATAGTTATTGTGGAATATGTTAAGCCCTTTCTCTGTACCACTGTACTAAACACTAAAAATAAGATAATCAGGTCAGCCACAGTCCCTGATCCAGATGGGGCTCACTGTCTAAGACAGTTGGAGGAGAGACATTTAATACCCATTTTACAGATTAAACCGAGGCACAGAGAAGTTACCTAAGGTCACACAGCAGGCAACTGGTAGAGCTGGAATTAGAATGTAGATCCTCTGATTCTGAGACTCTCTCTACAGATGGGAGATGGTCTAGCCAGATCCCCTTTATCACCACCCATGGGGTGGCCTCCCTCCATCCTCACCATGGAGGCTCTTGTTAGGCAGAATCATTTCTGGATCCCTCTCCCTGAACTGATCTCCTCCATCATGGCCTTTCTGGGAGGTTCACTTCCCAACTCATTTTCCTTTGTAAATTCACAAAGGATAATTGGCCTTGAGGCCCTCTGGAGCATTCTTGCCCTGGAGATCAATCCATTAGTGATCCGGCAACAGAGGGGATGGTGGATAGGGTGCAGGGGGTGAGAACCATTGCAGAATGGGTATCACCTAAAAGGTAGTTGCACAAGTTGACCATTGGCTCTGGGCCTTGGGTTGGTGGGAGTTGGGGAGAGCAAGTCCAAAGGGTTCAGTCTGATCTGAAAAAGCCTGCTCTGGGGCTGGGGACACCCCAGGAACAACTCACTAGAAATGGATTTCACCGTGGCAGCCCTTTCCCCTTCACTGATTTTTTTAAAACTTTTTTTCCTAATGGTACTTGTTATGAGCTTACTCTGTGCCAAGCACTGTATTAACTGCTGGGGTAGGTACATGATAATTTGGTTGAACAGTCCCTGTCCCATGTGCAGCTCACTGGCTAAGTAAGAGAGAGTAGGATTTAATCCACATTTTTCAGATGAGGAACCTGAGGCACAGAGAAATTAAATAATTTGTCCAAGGTCATGCAGGAGACGAGTGGCAGAGTCAAGATCAGAACGCAGGTCTTCTGACTCCAAGATCCATGGTCTTTTTTTTTTGTCCTATGGCATTTGTTAAGTGCTTAATACATGGCAGGAATTGCACTAAGCGCTGGGGTAGATACAAGCTAATCAGGTTGGACACAACCCCTGTGCCACACAGGGCTGTCTCAATCCCCATTTTACAGATGCAATAACTAAGGCACAAAGAAGTTAAGTTACTTGCCCAAGGTCACACAGCAGAGGTGGCAGAGGCAGGACTAGAACCCAGATCCTTCTGACTCCCAGGCCCATTCTCTATCCACTAAATCACACTGCTTTTCTTATTGTGAACCCTCCGAGGGACAGGGACCATGTCTAATTCCCACTTGGGTATTCTCTCCCAGTGCTTAGTACAGTGCTCTAGACCCCAATGTCGCTTTCACACAATCCCTCCTCCCCCTTCCCTTTCCTTCGCCTCCTTTGAAGCCCATATTGTTCGCCTTTACCACCGCCTCTAGATTCTTGTAGCCATTATCTACTGCCCCCCTGGCCCCACCTCCAAATTTTTTAACGATTTTGACCCCTTTCTCACCTTCCCTCTCTCCTTTTCCATGCCCACTCTGATCCTCGGAGACTTCAACATCCACATGGATGTCTCCGGTGACTCCTCTGCTGCCCGCCTTCTATCTCTCCTTGACTCTGCCAACCTCCTGCTCCACTCCACCTCGCCCATTCACCAACGTGGTCACACATTTGACCTCATCTTCTCCTACCGCTATACTATCTCCACCCTCACCAACTCTGAAATCCCTCTCTCTGATCATAACTTTCTCACCTGCCTCCTCTCTCACACTCCTCCCTGCAAATCTATATTACTCCCCTACAGAAACCTCTGCCCTCTTGACCCCATCCATCTCTCTCAGCGCACTACACCCCACCTCGTCTCCCTATCCTCTCTACCCACTCTTGATGACCAGATTACTGTTCCCAATTCCACCTTCTCTTCTCAACTCAACTTGGCTCACTCCTCTTTCCCTTTCACCGCTCTCACACCACTAACCCACAACCTTGAATCACTGCCACTGTCCACCTCTTTCGCTCTTGTGCTCAAGCTGCCGAACTCTGTTGGCGAAAGTCTAAACACCAAGCCAACATTAAATTTAAATTAAATTAAATTTACCCTTTCCTGCCTTAGCTCTGCCCTCTCCTCTTCCAGGCAAAACTATTTTTCTTCCCTTATTGACACCCATGCGCATCACCCCTGTCAGCTGTTCCAGACATTTAAATCCCTCATCAGGCTCCCTGTTCCTCCCCCTCTTCCATCCCTCACCCCCAACGATCTGGCCACCTACTTCATTAAGAAAATTGACTCCATCAGGTCTGAACTCCCCAAAGTCACCCCCCTTCTCCACCCCACCTCCCCTCAACCCTCTCCTCTACTTTCCCATCCTTCCCAGCAGTATCTTCAGATGAGATCTCCTCCCTCATCTCAAGTGCCACCCCATCCACCTGTGCTTTGGACCCCATTCCCTTTCATCTTATGAAAACTCTCACCCCTTCCCTCCTCCCCTCCTTAACTTCCACCCTTAACTGCTCATTTTCCACTGGTTACTTCCCCGCTGCCTTCAAACATGCCCATGTCTCCCCCATCCTAAAAAAAACCCTCTCTTGACCCCATTGCCCTTTCCAGTTATCGCCCTATTTCCTTCTTACCCTTCCTTTTCAAACTTCTAGAATGAGTCATCTACCCTCGCTCCCTCAAATTCCTCAACTCCAACTCTCTTCTAGACCCCCTCCAACCTGGCTTCCATACCGTACACTCCACCGAAACTCCCCTCTCAAAGGTCACCAATGACCTCATTCTTACCAGATCCAATGGGTCCTACTCTATCCTAATACTCCTTGACCTCTCAGCTGCCTTTGACCCTGTGGACCCTTCTCCTCAACACACAATCCAACCTTGGCTTCACAGACTCCATCCCCTCCTGGTTCTTCTCATCTCTCTGGCAGTTCATTTTCAGTCTCCTTCACAGGCTCCTCCTCCCCCTCACATCCCCTTACTGTAGGGGTTCCTCAAGGGTCAGTTTTGATCTTCTTCTGTTCTCCATCTATACCCACTTCCTTGGTCAACTCATTTGCTCCCACGGCTTCAACTATCATCTCTATGCTGATGACACCCAAATCTACATCTCCACCCCGTCCCTGTACTCTCTCCCTCTCTCCAGGCTCATATCTCCTCCTGCCTTCAGAACATCTCCATCTGGATGTCTGCCTGCCATCTAAAACTCAACATGTCCAAGACTGAGCTCATTATCTTCCCTTCCAAACCCTGTCCTCTCCCTGACTTTTCCATCACTGTGGACGGCACTACCATCTTTCCTGTCTCACAAGCCCTCAAACTTGGTGTCATCCTTGACTTCTCTCTCTCATTCACCCCACACATCTAATCTGTCATCAAAACCTGCTGGTCTCACTTCCACAACATCGCCAAGATCTTCCCTTTCCTCTCCATCCAAACTGCTATCTTTCTGGTTCAATCTCTCATCCTATCCTGACTGGATTACTGCATCAGCCTCCTTCCTGATCTCCCATCCTCCTGTCTCTCCCCCATTCAGTCTACATTTCACTCTGCTGCCCGGGTTGTCTTTCCACAGAAACGCTCTGGGCATGTCACTTCTCTCATCAAAAATCTGCAGTGGTTGCCTATCAACCTTCACATGAAGCAAAAACTCCTCACTATTGGCTTCAGAGCTCTCCATCACCTTGCCCCCTCCTACCTTACCTCCCGTCTCTCCTTCTACAGCCCAGCCCGCACACTCCGCTCCTCTGCCGCTAACTTCCTCACTGAACCTCGTTCTTTCCTGTCCCACTTTTATCCCCTGGCCCACCTCCTACCTCTGGCCTGCAATGCCCTTCATCCACACAAACACCAAACTAGCTCTCTTCCTCCCTTCAAAGCCCTACTGAGAGCTCACCTCCTCCAGGAGGCCTTCCCAGATTGAGCCCCCCTTTTTCCTCCCCTCCTCCTCCTCCCCTCCCCATCACCTCCACTCCCTCCCTCTGTCCTACCCCCTTCCCCTTTCCACAGCATTTGTGTATATTCGTGAATATTTATTACTCTGTTTATTTTACTAATGATGTGTATATATCTATAGTTTCATTTATTTTAATGATATTGACACACGTCTACTTGTTCTGTTTTGCTGTCTGTCTCCCCCTTCTAGACCGTGAGCCCGTTGTTGCATAGGGCCTGTCTCTATATGTTGCTGAATTGTACTTTCCGAGTACTTAGTACAGTGCTCTGCACAAAGTAAGCACTCAATAAGTATGATTGAATGAATGAATGAATGAATGACTCAGTAAACACTTAATAAATACTATTACTACTAGACCCTGCTGCTTCTGAATGTTCACTTTGTCTGGATTAGATATGCTCCTTGATTCCCCAGGTCTCTTTCTCTCCCCTCCATGCACTGTGACTGGCATCTCTAGAGGCCAAACCCCTATTTGGACCAGCTAGGACCTAAGTCTGTCCCAAGGCTTCTCACTTGTGCAGACAGAGCAAACATGCCACACTCTGGGCAGAGGTGACATGCAGCCAGCTGCTGAAAGTTTCAATCTACTGCACAGAACTTTGGAAGGACCAAGTAATTATTAGGGCTTCCAGATTCCAGTTGTCTATTCCCTGTATCCTCCCCTGACCTCCCACACCTTATTTAGCTAGCGTGGGGGCGAGGGACACCTTCTGCATTTCTAGCCTGAGGTGTCTATCTAGTGGTTTCAGTAGCAATGGTGGTGTCCCACCCATGCTTCCTAGTTCCGCTTTGCTAGGTTGGGCAGTCATGAGATAGCATTTGACTTTGAGATGGCGGGTGCCCTGGTTCGCCTTGGAACAGCATGCCAAAGCACGGTGCTAAATTCTGGGGCAGATACAATTAATCAAACAATGAATAGCATTTATTAAGAGCATACTGGGTGAAGTACAACACAGTAGAGTTTGTGACAAGATCCCTGTCCATAAGGAGCTTACAGTCTACAGGGGAGAGAGTCATTAAAATAAATTACAAATAGGGGAAATTGTAGAGTATAAGGATATGGACACAAGTACTGTGGGACTAGGGCAAGTATCAAAGTGCTTAAGGGATATACAGCCAAGATTGAACTGCAATCCCACTCACACACAGGATTTATAATCCAAGTTGTAGGGAAAGCAGATGTTTTATCTCCATTCTACATGTGAGGAATCCAGAAGCCACTGCTGACTTGAGAGATTACCTCATTGGTGGTCCCAGACACCCCATGGGCCTTTGAAGACATCATTTACTAAAGGGAAAACCTGAGTGACCTAAAAGTTCAAATCAATGATTCTGCAGTTGACTACTAAAGAACAGATGATTCACAGTGACTCACCCCAGAATTTAAAAAAAAAGATAGAAATAATTTCCATTCAGTGTTTTTTTAATGTTCCTGGCGTCTCAGAAAATGCAAACGGTTCAAAACCTGATTGTTCGCATTCTCCTACCTCCAGGCCCACTCCTCTACCCACTGGAGAACATCAACTCTCATTCCAAGAAGTGGCTTGGTGTTGGCAGGCTAGCCTCTAATCAGCTGGAGCCCAAGTTCCATTCAGGACTGATTGATTTGGCTACTTCATCTTCTTCGCAATCGGGTCCAAACACTGGATGGCCATTGAAACTGGAGAAAACCCTTTTAGGACAAGGTAGATGCCAGCACTGGTTAGTGTGAAGAAGATAAATTACTAATGATAATAACGACTGTGGTGTTTGTTAAGTGCTTACTAGGACCTAAACGCAGTGATAGATCAGACACAGTCCCTGCCCTACATGGGGCTCACAGAAGGAGGAAGAACTGGTACTTTATCACCATTTTTACAGATGAAACAACTGAAGCACAGAGAAGTTAAGTGACTTAAACAAGATAACACAACAGGTGAGTGGCGGAGCCAGAATTTGAACCTAGATCCTCTAACTCTCAGGCCCACATTCTTTCCATTAGGCCATGCTGCTTCTTTCTAACCAGCCCTTTGCTGTGGTGTTTGTTAAGTATTTACTATCTGCCAAGCATTGTATTACGCACTGGAGTATATGTATTACAATCAGATCTGACCCAATCCCTGTTCCATACATGGGGCTCACAGTATAAGAAGGAGGGATAACAGGTATTTTATCTCCATCTAAATCAGTGGAATTTATTAGAACCTACTGTGCACAGAGCACAGTACCAAGCATTTGGGAGAGTACAGTACAATAGAGTTGGTAGAAACAAACCCAGACTACAAGGAGTTTACAGCCTAGAGGGCCAAATAAACATTAAAATATGTATGGAATGGATATATACATAAGTGCTATGAGGCTGGCAGTGGGATAACTATCAAAGTATTTAAAGTATACACACCCAAGTGCATAGGCAACTCAAAGGGAAGGGCCAATAAAGTGGAGAAATGAGGCATTAATCAAGAAAGGCTTCTGGGAGGGATTGTGGTTCTAATAGGACTTTGAAGATGGGAGAGTGGTGGTCCATTGAATATGAAGTGGGAGGGAGTGCCAGGCCAGAGGCAAGAGGTGGGCAGGGCAGGGCATCAACAGTGAGATAGATGAGATTGAGGTATAGTGAGTAGATTGGTGTTAGAGGAGCAGAGTGGGAAGGTTGAATTTTAGTAGGCGATCAACAAGGTAAGGTAGGATTGGGGATAGTTGATTGAGTGCTTTAAAGTCAACTGTAAAGAGTTTCTGTTGGATGCAGAGATAGAGAGGCCACCACTGGAGGTTCTTGAGGAGTGGGGAGATATGGACTGAACATTTTTTTCAGAAAAATGATCTAGGCAGAGAGCAACGTAAGGCCTGGAGAGAGACAGGAGGCGGGGAGGTCATTGAGGAGGCATAGGCTGTAGTCAAGGTAGAGTATGATAAGTGCTTGGATCAGTTTGGTAGCAGTTTAGATGGAGAGGATGAGACACCTGAGACATAGAGAAGTTAAGTGATTTGCCCAAGATTGCACACCAGGCATGCAGCAGAGCCAGAATTAGAACCCAGGTTTTCTGACTCCCAAGTCTGTGCTCTTTCTACTAGTCCATGCTGCTCCTCTAGATTCTACTTCAGCTGACACATCTGCCTTGCCCCATGGTTGGAAACCAACCCTAAACAACTCAAGGCGAATTGTTCATCGGTAACTATAAATGAAGGCAACAGCAATAATGAATTAACTTTCTAAAAATGAGAAACAAAATTAACTTTTCTAGCAGAAGAATTTGTTTCATATAAGAAACAATTTTTCACTTCAGTTCACATATGACAGTGATGAAAGGTTTTGATTAAAATCCTCATTAATAGTTTCTATTAATGATCTGAATTCTCCAACTAGTTACTTTATTTCCCTTCAAAATGTTCATTTCACCTTTTCATTTGTTAATCCCATTTTAGAAATTAATGTCAATGCTGAAATGGCCTAGTCATTACCAACGTTATTTTCCACATCACAGCCCTAATCTCTTATTTTTCTAAACAATTTTCAAAAAGCATTTTAGGAACAGATACTAATACCTTCATTCATTCGATCATATTTATCTTGAGTGCTTACTGTGTGCAGAACACTGTACTAAGCACGTAGCAACCCCAGAACCATAACGCCTCAACTTGGGCGGTGATGCCCAAAATGTTCAGATAAAGTAACTCCCCTTTAGTCAGTGCAGAAATTCATTCATTCTTCTCTCAGCAGTGATTGCAATAGGCAGCTAGCCTGCAGAGAGCCAAACCAAGACCTGGACACTGTCTTGATCAATCTAATAAAGGTTTTAGGCTCAGAAAATAGTGACGACTTGGGGGTCGTTCTTTGAAAGCTGGCCATCCGGAAAAAATTGATAGCATCTCTTGGTCACTCCCATTGGAATAACTGTCAGAATTCTGGATCAGGTTTGCTTCTCAATCCCCTTCAACATTTCAAATTACACCCAGAAAGGCTGCATTGTTGCACCAACGCTTTTTACCACTACGTTCATGACTCTTGGTGACTGCTGAGTTTAGAGATGTGGACTGTGCAGAATCATCTAGATAGTGACCGCAGAAATTTACAGTATCTTCGTGTGATGACAAAGGTGGCCAGGACTCTCAGTTGTGAGGTATTCTTTGTGGTTGACTGTGCAGCCGTGGCTGCAACTTTGTAGGCTTACATCCTGCTCACCAAATGTTTTGCATTAAGTTGTTAAATCCACCCTTTCCTCTCCATCCAAATGACTATCAAATTAATACTTATTAACACTTATTCTAGCCTGCCTTGGTTACTGGATCAGCCTCCTTGCTGACCTACCAGTCTCCTGTCTCTCTCCACTCCAGTCCATTCTTTACCCTGCTGCCCGGATCATTTTGCTACAGAAGCATTCAGGACATGTTTCTCCACTCCTCAAGAAACTCCAGTGATTGCCCATCAAACTCTGCATCAAACAGAAACTCCTTACCACCAGCTTTAAAGCACTCAATTACCTTGCCCCTTCATATCTCACCTTGCTGGATTCCTACTACAGCCCAGCCCACCTACTTGGCTTCTCTAGTGCCGGCCTGCTCAATGTGCTTCAATCTCATCTATGTCACCACTGACCTCTCACTCATGTCCTGTCTCTGGCCTGGAATGCCCCCCACCCTTTTCATATCTGACAGACCATCACTCTCCACACCTTCAAAGCCTTATTGAAGGCACATCTCCTCCAAGAGGCTTCCCCTGACTAAGCCCTCATTTCTTCTTCTCTGTCTCCCTTCTGCATCACCCTTACACTTGTATTTGCATCCCTTATTCATCCTTTATTCTCCCAGCCCCACGGCACTTATGTACATATCGATAATTTATTTATATTAATGTCTTTCTCCACTATAAGCTCGTTGGCAGTAAATATGTCTACCAAGTCCATTAATGTGTATTCTCTCGAGTGCTTAGTAAAGTGTTCTACACACAGTAAGTGCTCAATAAATATGATTGATTGATTAAATGGGGTCATGGGCATTCAAGTGATGATGGCCATCAAGCTCAGCTGCAATAGTGTGTTCATCTGTAAGGATGTACACTAAAAGTATTCCTAAAATAATATTTTATGGATGAACTGACAGCCAACCACCAAATATGCTCCACTGCCCATCCACCTTTGCATTCAATCAGCTGTGTCCCCTTACCTATCATGCTCCTCTTCCACTACATCCCAGACCACCCTTTTCATTTCTTTAACATCAACCTATTTGTTTTGTCTCCATCTCATCTGTATCAGCATCAACTCTCATGCTCAAGTTTTCCTTCCAACCTGGAATCCCCTCCCCCTTCATATCCAATATATCACCACTCTACCCATCCTCAAAGCCCTGGAGGAAATATGATTTGATTTGCTATGATATGGTGAGATATGATATATAATATAATGAGTGTTGATATGAGATTAGATGATATGATATATTATATGATATGTATTGGTCCTGATTATCTTCATTAATCTGTGATTAGTACATTGCATAGCACATAATAAGCACTTATCAAATACCAGTATTAGGAAGCCTTCCCTGACTAAACTCTCATCGCTCAATCAATCAATCAATCCTCTCACCCTATTTTCCCTCCCTACTGACTCACCTATGCACTTAGTTCCATCTCCTAAGCACTTAAATACTGTAACCACCTCCAGTCCTACAACACATATCCTTACATTTCGTTGCTTTCCCCACCTGTAATTATTTTAATGTCGGCTAGATTGTAAACTCCTTGAGGGCAGAGACCCTGCATACTGACTCTAGTGTATTATCCCAAGTGCTTAGTACAGTGCTCTGAACAAAGCAAGCACTCAATGTAGTCCATTGATTGATTGACTGACAGCACTTAAGAACATGGGGCATGAGACAGGTTCACTGAGTGTTAGATCTGCCATTCAGCAATTCAGTAGTTTAAGGACATATGCACTGTAGAGACAAGGGAGGAATATTCCCGATGAAAGGCAGCTTCACACACCATACAGCAATAACTAGTGCAGAACTTCATGTGCCAAATCTATGTTTAGTTGTGTGCCACTCAACTTGGCTTTTGCACACACCTCACAACACAATGGAAGTATCCACTCATTGTTTCACACTCATTTTCAAAAGAAGACTGTGTCATCATCACCATTATCATCATCATTATCATCAGTTTATACTGAGCATCTATGTGCAAGAACACAGTACTGAACACTTAGTAGAACACCAAAATAGAAGGCACAATCCCTTATAAAAAATGAAGAAATAAATAATCTGACATACATGTAAGTGCCAAGGGTGGCTGAAAGACTGGCATGGCTTGGAGAGTTTACTGTTTGTGTTCTATTTTTGCCTGGGTTTGTGCTTCCTTTGCTGAATTTAGTAAGGGTTGAAAGTGAAATTGTGAGGAATCCCACAAGATCTCTTTCCTGAACGAAAATGTTTCTGGAAGAACTGGAGGGCATGGGATCATATCATCTCTTAAGGCATGTATATGTTTCCAGGAAGAAATCAATTCCGTGACCTAGTGTTTTGGAGTGAATGGGATTCAGATATCTCAGGCTGTGGATCAGTGTGGGATTTCACTGTTGTGTGGTACGACAGCGAGACCTGAAGCATGCTTATTTTTCCCCCTTTATGTCTTACTGAGGGCTGAAGAGTGCTTCACTTGATGTGCTCTGAACATTAAAGCCAGTATATCTTAAGGTGGTGTCCAAGTACACCAGGCGAACGAAAATGAAAATTCACAAATAAGAAACTCTGCAACAATGACAAAGCAGCACTTGCATGACCAAGAGTGAGAACCTTTCAGGTCTCTCTCTGCTCTATCCTCCAATTATGAAGATGGCTCTATTAAAGATGAGATTCTTTCCAGGCATGAAGGGTGGCAGAATTTCTTCTTTTTCTTCATTCCTGTGTCTTATCATAGGTGGGGCATATCAGAGGGGCCAGCACAGGGACATCAGTCAGTCACTTAGGTCTCAAGTCAGATTTGAAAGCTGAGAGACCAAGCAGTGTCTGACTGCAAATCCAAAACCGGAGTGATGCTGCTCTGAAGAAGGGAGAATTTTCCAAGAGTGTAGTCTTCACTGGGTGTTCTAGCTTGACTCACTATTGCGTTCTCAACTGCATAATTTCCCAGTTCATGAGTAACAAGCATCCTTTTTCTCTATGGACTACACAAAATAAAAACTCTTCATATTTACACCCAAACACAGCCCTTCCCACGACTTTCCCATCAATATAGACAACACCATCATCCTCCCTGTCTCACAAGCCCACACCCTTGGCAATATCCTCCACTCAGTTCTCTCAGTCAACCTGCCCATTCAGTCTGCCAGCAAATCCTCTCAGCTCTACTTTTCCAATATATCTAGAATCTGCCCGTTCCTCTCCATCCAAACTGCTACCATACTCATCCAAGCACTCACACTGTCCCACTTAGATTATTGTTTCAGCCTCCTTGCTGACCTCCCTTTCTCCTGTCTTTCCCCTCTTCGGCCCATACTTCACTCTGTTGCCTGGATCTTTTTTTTTTCTCGTATTTGTTAAGCACTTACTAGTGGAAAGAGCACAGGCTTGGAAGTCAGAGGTCATGTGTTCTAATCCCGGCTCCACCACTTGTCAGCTGTGTGACTTTGGGCAAGTCACTTTACTGTCACTTTACTGTCCCCGGTGACTCCTCTGCCGCCCACTTTCTATCTCTCCTACTCCACCCCACCTTGCCCACTCACCAACTTGGTCACACCCTCGACCTCATCATTTCCTACCACTGCACTATCTCCACCCACATCAACTCTTAAATCCCTCTCTCTGATCATAACCTTCTCACCTGTCTCCTCACTCACAGTCCTCCCCCCTGTAAATGTATATGACTACCCCACAGAGACCTCTGCTGTCTTGACCCTATCCATCTCTTTCAGCACATCACACCCCTCCTCGCCTTCCTATCCTCTCTACCCACTCTTGATGACCAGATTACTGCTCTCAACTCCACCCTCTCTACTCAGCTTACTCGCTCCCCTTTCCCTTTGTCACTTTCACACCATTAATGCACAGCCTTGGATCACTGCCACTGTCCGCCTCCTTCGCTCTAATGCTCGAGCTGCTGAATGCTGCTGGCGAAAGTCTAAACACCAAGCCAAAATTGTTCACTGTAAATTTATCCTTTCCTGCCTTAACTCTGCCCTCTCCTCTGCCAGGCAAAACTATTTTTCTTCCTTTATTGACACTCATGCCCATCATGCCCGTCAGTTGTTCCTGACATTTAACTCCCTCCTCAGGCTCCCTGTTCCTCCCCCTCCTCCATCCCTCACCCTCAACGATCTGGCCTTCTACTTCATTAGTAAAATTAACACCATCAGGTCTGAGCTTCCCAAAGTCACCCCTCCCCCTTCTCCATCCCCCCCTCCACCCCACCGCCAGCTCTCAACCATCTCCGCTACTTTCCCGTCCTTCCCAGCAGCATCTTCAGAGGAGATCTCCCTCCTCTCAAGTGCCACCCCATCCATCTGTGCTTCAGACCCCATCCCCCCTCATCTTATGAAAACTCTCGCCCCTTCCCTCCTCCCCTTCTTAACTTCCATCTTCAACCACTCACTCTCCACTGGTTCCTTCCCCTCTGCCTTCAAACATGCCCACATCTCCCCCATCCTAAAAAAAACACTCTCTTGACTCCACTGCCCCTTCTAGTTATCATCCTATCTCCCGCCTACCCTTACTTTCCAAACTCCTCGAATGAGTTGTCTACACTCGCTGCCTCGAATTCCTCAACTCCAACTGTCTCCTAGACCCCTTCCAATCTGGCTTCCGTCCCCTACACTCCACCAAAACGGCCCTCTCAAAGGTTACCAATGACCTCCTTCTTGACAAATTCAATGGCTCGTACTCTATCCTAATCCTCCTCGACTGCTCAGCTGCCTTCAACACTGTGGACCATCCTCTTCTCCTCAACACGCTAACCAACCTTGGCTTCACAGACTCCATCCTCTCCTGGTTCTCCTCTTATCTCTCTGGCTGTTCATTATCAGTCTCCTTCGAGGGCTCCTCCTCCCCCTCCCATACCCTTACTGTAGGGGTTCCTCAAGGGTCAGTTCTCAATCCTCTTCTGTTCTCCATCTATACTCACTCCCTTGGTGAACTCATTTGCTCCCATGGCTTCAGCTATCATCTCTATGCTGATGACACCCAAATCTACATCTCCATCCCTGCCCTTTCTCCCTCCTTCCAGGCTCGTATCTCCTCCTGCCTTCAGAACATCTCCATCTGGATGTCTGCCTGCCATCTAAAACTCAGTGTGTCCAAGGCTGAACTCCTTATCTTCCCTCCCAAACCCTGCCCTCTCCCTGACTTTCCTGTCACTGTGGATGGCATTACCATCCTTCCCGTCTCACAAGCCCACAACCTTGGTATCATCCCTGACTCCTCTCTCTCATTCACCCCACACATCCAATCCCTCATCAAAACATGCTGGTCTCACCTCCACAACATCGCCAAGATCTGCCCTTTCCTCTCCATCCAAACTGCTACCTTGCTGGTTCAATCTCTCATCCTATCCTGACTGGATTACTGCATCAGCCTCCTTTCGGATCTACCATCCTCCTGTCTTTCCCCTCTTCAGTCTATACTTCACTCCGCTGTCTGGATTGTCTTTCTACAGAGAAACGGTCTGGGCATGTCACTCCCCTCCTCAAAAATCTCCAGTGGTTGCCTATCAACCTTCACATGAAGCAAAAACTCCTTACTGTTGCCTTCAAGGCTCTCCGTCACCTTGCCTCCTCCTACCTCACCTCCCTTCTCTCCTTTTACAGCCCAGCCCACACACTCCACTCCTCTGCTGCTTACTTCCTCACTGTACCACATTCTCGCTGGTCCTACCATCGACCCCTGGCCCACATCCTACCTCTGGCCTGGAATGTCCTCCCTCCACACATTCGCCAAACTAGCTCTTTTACTTCCTTCAAAGCCCTACTGAGAGCTCACCTCCTCCAGGAGTCCTTTTTCTTCCCTCCTCCTCCTCCCCTCATCACCCCCACTCCCTCCCTCTGTCCTACCCCTCTTCCCCTTCCCACAGCACTTGTGTATATTTATTACTCTATTTATTTTATTAATGATTTCTATATATCTATAATTCTATTTATTTTGATGGTATTGTCACCTGTCTACTTGTTCTGTTTTGCTGTCTGTCTCCCCCTTCTAGACTGTGAGCCCATTGTTACGTAGGAACAGTCTCTTTATGTTGCCGAATTTTACTTTCCAAGTGCTTAGTAGAGTGCTTTGCACACAGTAAGTGCTCAATAAATACAATTGAGCACTTGTATATATTTGTACATATTTATTACTCTGTTCATTTTATTTGTACATATTTATTACTCCATTTTATTAATGATGTATATATAGCTATAGTTCTATTTATTCTGATGGTATTAATGCTTGTCTGCTTGCTTTGTTCTGTTGTCTGTCTCCTCCTTCTAGACTGTGAGCCCGTTGCTGTGTAGGGACCATCTCTATATGTTGATGATTTGTAATTCTCAAGTGCTTAGTGCAATGCTCTGCACGCAGTAAGTGCTCAATAAATATGATTGAATAAATGAATGAATGAATGAACAGAATTAGCAGACACACTCCCTACCCATTATGGGTTTATAGTCTAGAGGGGAAAACAGACATTAATTTATAATATAGAATTCAAAAATATGTACATACATGCTGTGGGGTTGGGGTGGGGTGAATATCAAATGTCCAAAGGTCACTGATCTGGTCACAGATCGTAGTCCATAGATGATGCAGAAGGGAGAGTGAGCCGAGGAAAAGAGGGCTTAATCAGGGAAGGTCTCTTGGAGAGATGTGACCTTAATAATGCTTTGAAGATGGAGAGAGAGGTTGTCTGGAATATATGAATGGGAAGGGAATTCCAGGCTAGGGGAAAGATGTGGGAAAGGGGTCAGCAGCAAGATGAAGAGATTGGGGCACAGTGAGTAAGGTGGTGCTAGAGGAGCAAAGTGTGCAGGTTGGACTATGTAGGAGATCAGTTAGATGAGGTAGAATGGGGTGAGCTGATTGATTGGTTTAAAGCCAATGGCAAAGAGTTTCTGTTTGATGCAGAGGTGAATGGGGAAGCCATTGGATGTTCTTGAGGAGTGGGAAGGCATGGACTGAACGCTTTTGTTGGCGAATGATCCATGCAGCAGAATGAAGTATGGACTGGAGTGGGGAGAGACAGGAGGCTGGGAGATCAGCGAGTAGGTACATGCAGTACTCAAGATGGGATAGGATAAGTGCTTGGATCAGCATGGTAGTAGTTTGGTTGGAGAGGAAAGGGTGGATTTTAGCAGTGTTGTTAAAGTAGAACCAACAATACTGGGTGACAGATTGAATATGTGGGCGGAATGAGGGAGATAAGTTAAGGACAATGCCAAGGTTGTGGGCTTGTGAGTCAGAGAGAACAGTGGTGTTGTCTACAGTGATGGGAAAGACAGGGGGAAGACTGGGTTTGGGTGGGAAGACAGGGAGTTCAGTTTTGGACATGTTTAGTTTGAGGTGTCAGCAGGACATCCAGGGAGAAATGTCCCAAAGGCAGTGGGAAACACAAGATTGCAGGAAAAGAGAGGTCAGGGCTGGAGATTTAGATTTGGGAATCATCTGCATAGTGGTGGTAACTGAAGCCATGAGCGCATATGAGTTCTCCAAGGGAGGGGTTGTAGATGGAGACTAGAAGAGGACCTAGAACTGAGCCTCGAGGGACCCTTACTCTTGTAGGGTGGGAGGCAGAGGAGCCAGCAGAAAAGACTGAGGGGAAGCAGTCAGAGAGCTATGAGGAGACCCAAGGGAGCAGAGTGTCAGTGAAGCCAAGATTAGATGAAGTTTTCAAGAAAAGTGTGGTTCAAGGAAGAGGGGGTGGTCTACAGTGTTGAAGGCAGCTGAGAGGTCTAAGAGAATAGGATTGAGAAGCAGCGTGGCTCAGTGGAAAGAGCACGGGCTTGGAAGTCAGAAGTCGTGGATTCTAATCCCAGATCCGCCACTAGTCAGCTGTGTGACTTCGGGAAAGTTACTCAATTTCTCTGGGCCTCAGTTCCCTCATCTGTAAAATGGGGATTAATACTGTGAGCCCAATGTGGAACAACTTGATAACCTTGTATCTATCCCAGCACATAGAACAGAGCTTGGAGACAAATACCATTATTATTATTATTATTATTATTATTATTATTAGGATAGAGTAGAGATCATCAGATTTGGTGAGAGGAAGACTTCCTTAGAGAGGGATATTTCTGTGGAGTGAAGCCAGTGGAAGCCAGATTGGAGGGGATCTAGAAGAGGTAGTGGAGACACCAGGTGTAAATAACTCTCTTAAGAAGTATGGTGTTCTGGTAGGAGGGAGATGGGGCATTAACTGGAGGGAGCCATGGTGGTCAAGGGAGGGTTTTTTTAAGACAGGGAATACATAAGCATATTTGAAAGCAGTGGGGAAGAAGTTGTTGGAGATTGAGCAGTTGAAGATGGCAGTCAAGGAGGGAAGAAAGGAGGAGGAGAGTGTCTTAAAAAGGTATGAAGAGATGGGGTCAGAAGCATAAGTGGAGGGAGTAGATTTAGAGAAAAGGTGAGAGATGACACCTTGAGTAATTGCAGGGAATATAGGGAGACTCAAATTGGGTGGAAGAGAGTGTGGGGGGAAATGGAAAGGAGCAAGGGAGATTTTAGGGAGATCATGCCTAATGGTTTCAATTTTGTTGATGAATTATGTGGCCAGGTCAGTAGGGGAAAGAGATGGTGGGGGCAGAGGAACAGGAGGTTTGAGGAGGGGAGTTAAATGTCTGGAATAGCTGGAGGGGGGAGTAGGTATGGGAGTGAATTAGAAAGGACAAGTATTGTTGTTGGTTGATGGAGAGCGCCTATTTGAAGCAGATGAATTTCAGGTGGACAGGGACAGAGAGATGGTCTGGATTTCTTGCAACAGCACTCCACAGGTCAGACACAGGAATGGAGGAAGCTTACTGTGGAGGTGATCCAGGTTGTGTGTTAGTGGTATGAGACTGGCGGAGAGATGGAAGAGCAATGGAGTTCAGTACAGTGGTGAGGATGGTGTTGAGTGTGTCGATTTGTGCATTAGGAGAAGGAAAGTAGTTTGGGTATAGAGACCAAATGGAGTAGGATATGTGGGGAGATGCCCCCTAAGTCAGCTGGGGTCGCCAACCAGAGGGTGGCTCCAGGTTCTTTAGAGTGGGCGACGACGAGCCAAAGACCAGACACCAAGCCAGAGTGGTCAGTTCTGCGTCTTTATTGGCTGTACTCACACAGCTGTAGCCTGCAATCAGCAGTGCAGGCTCTGCAGGGCTTGGTCTAAATGCCTACAACTAATAATAGCAGCAGTGCCTCTTGTGTGACCTTGGGCAAGTCACTTAACTTTTCTGTGCCTCAGTTCCCTAATCTGTAAGATGGGGATCGAAACTGTGAGCCTCATGTGGGAAAGGGATTGTGTCCAACCTGATTTGCTTGTATTCATCCCAGCGCTTAGTACAGTGCATGGCACACAGTAAGCACTTAACAAATACCACAATTATTATTATTATTATTATTTTTGTAATATACGAAGCCCCCTTACACCAAGTAGCCCTCCCTGTGTTCCCAGGATGTCTGTCTGACTGGGGCAGTTCCCATTCCACAACCTTTTCATTCATTCATTCAATCAATCGTATTTATTGAGCGCTTACTGTGTGCAGAGCACTGTACTAAGCGCTTGGGAAGTACAAGTTGGCAACATATAGAGACGGTCCGTACCCAACAGTGGGCTCACAGTCTAGAAGGGGGAGACAGAGAACAAAACATAGTAACAAAATAAAATAGAATAAATATGAACAAATAAAATAGAGTAGTAAATACGTACAAACATATATACATATATACAGGTGTTGTGAGGAGGGGAAGGAAGTAAGGCGGGGGGGATGGGGAGTATCCAAATATTCAAGTGTCAGGAGAATGTTGAAGTGACCACCATGGGGGATGTAGTCATTCATTCAGTTCCGTGTCCTTGCTGTGGGTTTCTCAAGAGGAGGGAGGGGGTGAATTCAACAGATACGGCACTCTTCCCACAGATAGACTATTGGAGGGGTTGAAAAAATGAAGTCTGTAGGGGGGAAAGGACAGATTTGGGGGGGGGGGAGAGTGGGAGAAAGCAGGTGAGAAGGTGGTGGTCTTACAGAGGAATTTCAGAATTGGTCAGGGTGGAAATTGCACAGTTACTAGAGATTCTAAAATCAAGTGTGTGCCCAAATTGGTGAGTGTGTTAAGTGGGGTGGAGCAGAAGGTCATTGGAGTAGAGGAGTGAGAGTAGGTGGACAGTGGAAGAATTGTCAGGGACATCCACGTGGATGATATTGAAGTCTCCAAGGGTCAATGCAGGAATGGAGAATGAGAGAAGGAATGTGAGAAAAGGATCAAAATGGTTCAGAAAGTTGGAGGTGGGACCTGGGTAAGGTGGTAGATGACTGTGACTAGTAATTGGAGTGGGTGGTAAAGGTGGATGCTATGGACTTCAAAGGAAGCGAAAGAGGGATGGAGGGGGGGATGGTGAAAAAAGGGGCATTGGAGAGTGAGAAGGAAGTAGATTTCTCCTCCTTTTCCCAGTGAGTCTGGGGGAGTGGGAGAAGATGAGGCCCTCTCTAGAGAAAGAACGCGGAGGGGAGACTATGTCATCTGGGAAGTAGTTGCCAGTGATGGCAAGGAGCAGTGCTTGGTCAGGAACAGGTCAATGATGAAGGGAAGCTCCCCCATGATGGAGCAGGGATGCACATGGGTGAAGCTGTGGGGAGAGTGCGTGGGATGGGGCATGTACAAAGGGTAGAAAGGGGGTGAGTTGGGGTGAGTTGGCAGAGAATAGAATGGGGATGGGGATGAGAGGCGGCATTGGGACAGGATGACAGGGATGGGGGAAGCGTTGTGGAGAGTTTGGATGGGAGTGCACCGAGGAGAGCCGGCCTGTGGGGAGGGGATGAGAAAGGCTGTTGGGGGTGGGGAGGAGGAGGGATCAGAGGGAGGGGACTGAGGCACATGGGGGGGCTGGGGGAGGGCGAGTATAGGAGAAAGAAAACCCGGAGCTGCAGCAGCTGATCTGTAGACTCCGTGGCTAATGCAAGTTCATCTAGTTGGTGGCGACTCAGCAGCTCTCAAATGGGGAGAGGGGTGTAGAATCCACAAGTTCTGAGCAGCGATTAGCAAGTCACTAAAGCGTCTGTCCAGACTGAGTAGGCGAGCAGCGCTACCAAATCCTGAGTTGGTGATGGATCGTTGTTAACACGTTCTTCTCTCCTTGTTGAGTCACAGCCCTACTTCTTTGGTCGGGGTCGGGGATCCCCGTGTGCGGAGGGGGTGGGGGGATTAGAGATGCTTCCTCGTACAGGCTCCAGGCCTCGGTGCACGGTTGGGGGGTGTGGGGGGGCCGTGGGGGGGCCGGTTCTCCTCTCCCTGTGCAGTTCCAGGCTCCTGGTGCCTGGGGCCTCTTTCCTCTGGATAGTCCCGGGCCTCCGGCGGGTAGGGCTGGGGAAGGGGACGACCCTCCCCTTTGCTCAGTCACGCACCCACGGTCAGTGGGCAACCCTTCCGGCGGGATCCTAGGCCTCCGGAGTTGGGGAAGGGGCCGGGGTGCTCAGCGCCCTTTCCCCTGGAGCGAGTGTAGATCCCTCGAGGTGGTGGTGGTGGTGGTGGTGGTGGTGGTGGTGGGGAGGAGGTGGCGGAGACGCTCCCCTTGCCTCAGTTTTCTGGCCCGTGGCTTGCAAAGTGGGCGCTGGGGAGGTCGACAACCCTTCCTTCCGGTATGAAGGGAGGGGAGGGACTGGAGGGTTCGACTTCCCTCCCTCCACTGCGATTCTAGGCCCCCCTTGGTGGGGGGAGGGTGGCGGAGACCCTCCCCTTATCTCAGTTTTTGCCCTCCGTGGCTTGCGGGTGGTCTGCAGCCCTTCTCTCTGGCATGGTCATAGGTGTGCTGCATGTAAAATTATGCCTGTTCGTTGCCTTGCATGGTCTCCAAATTTTATTCTGCAGAGTGGTCAAACACCACACCTCGGGAGGTGATCAGTGTAAGACTCCGAAGACACTTTCTAGATTACATTTATACGCAGGCCCCCCACCCCTCCCGTGCAGGCACATTTCAATCTCTGACATAGGCATCTTGAGTCTCAGGTACAGTCATCTTAGCTGCCAGGGTTTGTTAACACACTCTCAATGGTCAGCAGTAAAATTCAGCCACTACAAAGGATTCTCTAAACCAGTCAGAACCTTTTCAACTTTTCGTATTAACATTTTAAAAGTTCTCTTCGAGTTCCTCAAAAAGGTGTTACTTCAGCCAAGGGCTGTATTTAGCCCCTTGTTGGGTAGGGACCCTCTCTTTATGTTGCCAACTTGTACTTCCCAAGCGCTTAGTACAGTGCTCTTGCACACAGTAAAACGCTCAATAAATACGATTGAATGAATTGGTGGAATGTATTTCCACCAAATGGTGGGGTCTTGGCTCAGGTATGGCAGTTTACATCGCTTTTCAGAGGTGTGTGTGTCGAGGGGGAAGGGTCCGGAGGGCTCAGCCTTCCTTCTCTCCAGGGTGATCCTAGGCCCCTCCGCGATGGGGGGAGGGGCGGGGTGGCGGAGACCCTCCCCTTGGCTCAGTTTTCTGGCCTGTGGCTTGCGAAATGGGTGACCTTCCTTTCATTAAGGGGAAGGGGCCAAAGGGGGTCTCAGCGTCTCTTCCTTCCATCGTAGTCCTAGACCCACCCTCAGGCTGGAAGGGGGCACGGGGGTAGGGTTCAGCGACCCTTCCCCTTCGGAGTGGTCCTGGAGGAGTTGCCCCACTTCAGGCCTCTGGCGCTGTTGCTACCGCCTCACAGCCCTGCCTCCACCTCTGCCATCTTGGGGCAAAACTGTGCCACAGCGAGCAGGAGGTGGAGCTGCGATTAGAACCTCGCTCCCGTGACTCCCCGACCTGTGCTCTTCTCACTAGGCCACCCTCCCGCGCTGAATCCATCCCAATAATAATCGTGGCATTTGTTAAGCGCTTTTTATGTGCCAGACACTATACTAAGCGCTGGGGTAGACGAAGGTGATTGGGTTGGACTCAGTCCCTGTCCCACATAGGGCTCACTGTCTCAATCCACATTTTACAGATGAGGGAATTGAGGCCCTGGGAAGTGAAGTGACTTGCCTAAGGTCACACAGCAGACATGTGGGAGAGCTGGAATTAGAACCCATGACCTTCTGACTTAACTTTCGCAGCTCAAGAGACCCCATCATCCTCCCTGTCCCAGAAGCTAGCAGCCTCAGTAAACCTCGATTTTTGGCTCTCAGTCCTCAGCCAAATCCTGCCTATCTTTATCACTCAGCATCTCCCAACTAGCCCCCCCGCCCAAACCAACACACACACGCATGCACACGCTCACATCCACACACACCCTCTTACCCACGCTCCTTCTTACCACTCACCCTGGTCCCAGCTCTGGTCTCACCTCGGTACCCACACAATTGCCCCTTCCCCCCCAGCACTGGTACCGACTCTCACCCACTCCCCCTGGCACCAGAGTCTACTCTCCCCTGGGGGTGTCACTACAGGAGGGGGAAGAAGACTCTTTGAACCCCTGGGAAGTTGGCCCATACCCCTCTGCCGGCAGGTGGTCCAGGGGACGGCCAGAATGCTGCTGCTGCTGCTGCTGATGATGGCATTTCTTAAGCACTTACTATGTGCAAAGCACTGTTCTAAGCGCTGGAGGATGCTGAAGGCCAGTGTGGTATGATGTGGGGCTCAGTGGGCCTTTATCATGTCTGGAGCAGGTTGGGCAGTGCCTTCAGAGCAGGCAGGATTATGGGCACGAGCACGGGGGCTGGGCAGGGGGAGGCGGGGAGTGGGTCTTGACAAGCTTCACAGCTTTGGCACTGCCAGAAGAGGAGAGGAAATGGGGGAAGCAGGTCACCAGGTGGGTAGCACTGCAATCTTTCTGTCACTTGGCTGAGGGTCAGGACAAGGCCAAGGCAAGGATCTCATGGGGGTCTTGCTCCATTAAAAGCAGATCTGCAAGAAATCTTTCCAAATCTTCACCTCCCCACTCTATTTGCCCTCTCTTCCTCCATCAACTATAAACTTGGGTCTGTAGCCCTTAAGGACTTTGATACCCCACCCTCACTGTATCATCATCATCATCGTCAATCATATTTATTGAGTGCTTACTGTGTGCAGAGCACTGTACTAAGCGCTTGGAAAGTACAAGTCGGCAACATATAGAGACAGTCCCTTCCCAACAGTGGGCTCACAGTCTAAAAGGGAACAAAACCAAACTTACTAACAAAATAAAATAGAATAGATATGTACAAGTAAAATAAATAAATAAATAAATAAATAGAGTAACAAATATGTACAAACATATACATATAAACAGGTGCTGTGGGGAAGGGAAGGAGGTAAAATTGGGGGGTAGAGAGGGGGACGAGGGGGAGAGGAACGAAGGGGCTCAGTCTGGGAAGGCCTCTTGGAGTAGGTGAGCTCTCAGTAGGGCCTTGAAGGGAGGAAGAGAGCTAGCTTGGCGGATGGGCAGAGGGAGTGCATTCCAGGCCCGGGGGATGACCTGGGCCAGGCGTCGATGGCAGGACAGGCGAGAACGAGGTACGGTGAGGAGATTAGCGGCAGAGGAGCAGAGGGTGCGGGCTGGGCTGTAAAAGGAGAGAAGGTAGGTGAGGTAGGAGGGGGAGAGGTGATGGAGAGCCTTGAAGCCCAGGGTGAGAAGTTTCTGCCTGATGCGCAGATTGATTGGTAGCCACTGGAGATTTTTGAGGAGGGGAGTAACATGCCCAGAGCGTTTCTGGACAAAGACAATCCGGGCAGCAGCATGAAGTCTGGATAGAAGTGGGGAGAGACACGAGGATGGGAGATCAGAGAGAAGGGTGATGCAGTAGTCCAGACGGGATAGAATGAGAGCTTGAACGAGAAGGGTAGCTGTGTGGATGGAGAGGAAAGGGCGGATCTTGGCAATGTTGCGGAGCTAAGACTGGCAGGTTTTGGTGACGGCTTGGATGTGAGGGGTGAATGAGAGAGCGGAGTCGAGGATGACACCAAGGTTGCGGGCTTGTGAGACGGGAAGGATGGTAGTGCCGTCAACAGAGATGGGAAAGTCAGGGAGAGGGCAGGGTTTGGGAGGGAAGACAAGGAGTTCAGTCTTGGACATGTTGAGTTTTAGGTGGTGGGCAGACATCCAGATGGAGATGTCCTGAAGGCAGGAGGAGATGCGAGCCTGGAGAGAGGGGGAGAGAGCAGGGGTAGAGATGAAGATATATACTGTATATACTGTACAGTGTATACAGTTATATACTGTATAACTGTAGTTATATACTGATCCTTATATTTTGCTACTTCCCCTCTTTGTAATTTGATTTCAGTATGTGTCTCCCTTTGTAATGATGACATTTATTAAGCACTTACGATATGCTCCTTGAGGGCAGGGATCATGTCTATCAACTGTATTGTATTGTACTCTCCCAAGCATTTAGTACAGTGCTCTGTACACAATAAGTACTCAATGAACATTATTATGTCTCTGTTGCCTCAGTTTCCCCATCTGTAAAATGGGAATAAGATACCTTTTCTTCCTCCCACTCAGACTGAGCCCCAAGACTGAGTCTGATCTGATTTCATTCCATGTATCCCAGTGCCTAGTTCAGTGCTTAGCATTTACTAACTGCTTAACAAATACCACAGTTATTAGTATTACTAATGAAAAAGGAGTAGGACAACCCAAGCAGATACTGACCTGAGAATCTAGGGTCAGAGTGCACATCATTGGTCATAGTACACATCAGAACTTTCTTGAAAATGATCTTTTCAGCTCTACCCTCTCTTTGCTCTTAAATACCCTTTTTAAATAGTCATGGAAAGGGTGGACCCCCTTTAAACAAGGCATATATTCCAGCATTTAAGGTTTTAGGCCAACTTTGACCCTGAAAATCCAAAAGCTGAGGAATAATACATTCAGGCCCCATAAGGACCCAGTCTCAGAACAGGTATGACTGCTGTAACTAAAACATTTGAGGGCCCCATTGCAATTCTTACCTCTGGCTTTCCAGTGAGAGATATTATTGTTATTGTTATTATTATTATTGTCTTTATTAAGTGCTTACTATGTGCTGGGGTTAATCAGGTTGGACACAGTCCCTGTTCCATATGTGCCTCACAGTCTTATTCCCCATTTTACAGATGAGGTGACTGAGGGCCAGAGAAGTTAAGTGACTTTCCCAAGGTCACATAGCAGACAAGTGGGGGAGCTGGGATTAGAACGCAGTTCCGTCTGATTCCCAGGCCCGTGCTCTATCCACTAAGCCAAGCTGCTCAGATATATCTGCTTCTCAGATATTGATGTATACACATAAGTAACAATTCCCACATCATCCTACTTTCCTTGTTGATTTTCTTTTTCATTACACCCCCCACTCCTGCCATTCATAAAACTAGCATTACCCAAGTTACAAAAGTTTTTAAATGAAGTAGGCCCCTTGGCCATTTCAGTCCTCTGGTTGTTGATGTTACTGTCCAAGATTAGACAATTAAAAGGCATCACCTTCTTTTAAGGAACACAAACTGAAAACTTTATTTTAAATGGGAAAAAATCTGAACATTTGTATTACCTCTGAATATTTTTTGAAATGAGGGTCAGAAAAAGTACAAATTCCTATTGTTAAATATATTTCCCTTTCATTTTCCGACCTACTTGCTGTTTAGTGGGAATCAATTTGCACATTTCTAGTTTTACTCATCAGAGCACCTGCCCCCTTATAGAGATTATGGGATGTGTAGACAACCAGGTTATGACTATTTTCAAAGAAATGGGAAATTTCTTTAAAAAAAAAAGCAGGTAAAAGTTAAAGCTCAATAATATGAAGTGAGAAAAGAATTAAGGATGATGTTTTGGTCACAGAGTTTATAGAGAGCTTTTCCCATTCCACATGGCCAATAATTTATTAGTTGGATATCTGCCTCTTTCTACCACTTCCAGATTTCCATATTCTGGAAATCCCATTTAGATTTCTAACCAATGGTAACCTTACCATCTGAGGTGTCCTGTTCCTTTTTCAGCATTCCCTAACTGCTCTGAGGAACTTGATTTTTAATTTTTATAAATGAGGTGGAGATCAATTAGGCTGATGTTAAGATAAGCAGCAGAGTGTAAGGATATGTACATAAGTACTGTGGGACTGAGGGTGGAGTGAGTATCAGAGTTCCAGACGAAGTGCATAGAGCATACAGAATGGAGGGAAAATAGGGTAAGGAAATGAGAGGTAAGTCAGGGAAGGCTTTTTGTAGAAGATGTGATTTTAGCAGGGGTTGGAAGATGGGTTGAATAGTTGTCTGTCGGGGATGAAGGAGGGAGGGAGTTCCAGGCTGGAGGGAGGATGTGAGCTAGGGGTCAAAGGTGAAAGAGACAAGATTGAGATACAATAAGGACATTGCCATTAGAGGAGCGAAATGTGCAGGCTGGGTTATAGTGGAAGATAAGGAACATTAGGTAGGAGGGGGAGAGTTGATTGAGTAACTTAAAGCCTAGGGTAGAGACTTTGTTTAACGGATGGGCCAACCATTGGAGGTTGTTGAGGAGTGGGGAGATGTGCGCAGAATGATTTTTCGAAAAAATAATCCAGATGGCAGAGTGAAGTGGGGAGAGACTAGAGGCAGATAGGTCAGAGATCAGGCTGATGAGGTAGTCCAGGCAGGATGTGATAAAGTAATCTTTGTAAATCCCTTGAAATAACAATAGTAATAATAATTGTGATATTTGTTAAGTGCTTACTGTGTGCCAGGCACTGTACTAAGTGCTGTGGTGGATAGCAAGTCGGGTTGCTGTCTATCCCATTCTATCCCACATGGGGCTCACAGTCTCAATCCCCATTTTACAGATGAGGTAATTGAGGCACAGAGATGTCAAGTGACTTGCCCAAGGTCACACAGCAGACAAGTGGTCTGACTCCCAGGCCTGTGTTCTATCCACTAGGCCATGAAAATTTAATTGGGGTTCAACCATTTCTTACTGGTTTTTATGGAAAGAAGAAGAAGAATGATTCTCTAGAGGTGTATGGACTGAGTGACCAGAGACGGAGAACTAGAGGAAGGGGCAAGTCCAAGAAATGTGGAGAAAAATTGGCTACAGATTGACTGCGGAGTTAAAAGACAAAGAGGAGTCAAAGATGGCACTGGCTGAGAACTACTTGGACAGGCAGGATGCTGCTGTTGATTGTGGATTGTGAGGAGAAAGTTAGGCAATAAAGAGAGTTTCAGTTTTAGATATCATCAGCAGAAGGTGCTGGCAGAATATCCATGTTGAGATGTCTTGGAGGCAGGAGAAAATGAGATTTTGGGCTGGTTAGTACTGGTGAGGTAGATCTGAGAGTCAAGTGCAGAGAAAAGTGGGATCAATCAATCAATCAATCAATCGTATTTATTGAGCACTTATTGTGTGCAGAACACTGTACTAAGCGCTTGGGAAGTACAAGTTGTGTGAAGTATGAACTCCGAGAGCTAATTACCTGACATCTAGACGAGTAGACCAAAAAACTCCCATTCTGTCAGGCAGTGCAGGGGTTTGTCTGGTTAAATTCTTAAAATGATTTTCTCTATGCTTGTGATTTTACTTTGGTGACTTCAGGCTGCTAAGTGGCGGCTAATATTCATTCATTCAAAGCAATGCCACATAGTAGGTGCAAACCCTGCCAGTAAGGAGCTTCCAGTCTATCCTCTCATAACTGGACAGAATGCGCTAAGCATTTGGTTAGAGACATTTCTGGTTGGCCTGTTCCAGGAATGTGGGATGCCAGGAAAAAAACAATTGCTTGTCAATCCTGATGACTCTAGAGAATCTAAAATGACCTGCATGGAGTTCAGAGAATGGAGAATGGCATCAGTGTGGCTCAGTGGAAAGAGCACGGGCTTGGGAATCAGAGGCCATGGGTTCTAATCCCGACTCCACCACTTGTCAGCTGTGTGACTTTGGGCAGGTCACTTAACTTTTCTGTGCCTCAGTTACCTCATCTGTAAAATGGGGGTGAAGACTGTGAGTCCCATGTGAGACAACCTGATTACTTTGTATCCCCCCAGCACTTAGAACAGTGCTTTGCACATATTAAGCACTTAACAAATGCCATCATTATTATTATTATCCCCTGGTTTCAGTAGGATGATGAACCAGGCCTGTTAGGGAGGCATCCATAGAGAAAATGATTTTATGAGTGGATTCTGTGAATGGGTGACCCTTTGATCAGTTCTCCCAAAGGGTCCCTTTAGGTGGCTGAGGAGATTTCATGAGTCATCTTGACCTTATAAAACAGAGGACTAGTAGTAAGGATCCCTTCTGAAGGTTGTGGCCTCCATGAGATGTACAGGTAGGCATGCACTTGTTGAGACATAGTTCTTTGTTTTGAAGCTAGGAATGAATGATGGGGCATTCGGAATCCTTTTGCTGGGCAGAATCGTGTTCTTCTGGGTGCCCCAGTTGTCTACTATGGTGTCCAAAGATTTAGGAGAAACTAGTCTGGACATCAGTAGGTTGAGCAGAGAAGCAGTATGGCTTAGTGGAAAGAGCGTGAACTTGGCACATCACTGAAGGAGGCACCACCACCCTCCCTAAGAATAATAATATTATTACTAATAATTAATAATAATTATTATTAATAATATGGTGATATTTGTCAAGGACTTACTATGTGCCAAGCACTCTACTAAGCACTGGGGTGGATACAAGCAAATCGGGTTGGACACAATCCCTGTCCCACACGGGGCTCATAGTTTCAATCCCCATTTTACAGAGAAGGTAACTGAGGACCAAAGAAGTGAAGTGACTTGCCCAAGGTCACATAGCACACAAGTGACAGATTAACTCTCTGGGATTAGCCTTATGACTCTATCCGCTAAGTCATGCGCCCTGTCTCACAAGCCCCTAACCTTGACTTATCCTCGACTCATCTCTCTCCTACAACCCACATATTCAATCTGTCACCAAATCCTGATGGCTTTACCTTCACTACATTACAAACATCCGCCCTTTCCTTTCCATTCAAACTGCTACCCCATTGATCCAAATACGTCTCCTATCTTGGCTTGACTACTGCATCAGCCTCCTCACTCACCTCACTGTTTTCTGTTTCTCCCCACTCCATTTTATACTTCACTTTGATGCCCAGATCATTTTCTAAAAAAAATTTAGTCCATATTCCCCACATCTCAAGAACCTCCAGTGGTTGTCCACCCACCACCACATCAAACAGAAACTCCTTTGAATTGGCATTAAAGTAGTCGATCACCTTTCTCCCTCCTACGTTTCCTCACTGATTACCTACTCCATTCCAGCAAGTTCACTTCACTCCTCTAACACAGCTAAAGCTGTACTCACTGGACCTCTCAACCTCATCTGTTGCCAACTTGTACTTCCCAAGCGCTTAGTACAGTGCTCTGAACACAGTAAACGCTCAATAAATACGATTGAACGAATGAATGAATGAATCTGTCAGCCCCTTGCCCTTGTCCTACTTTTGGTCTGGACCTCCCTCTCTCTTAATATCCAACAGATGATCACTTTCCCTACCTTCAAAGACATAATAATAATAATAATAATAATGGCACTTATTAAGTGGTTACTATGTGCAAAGCACTGTTCTAAGCACTGGGGAGGTTACAAGGAGATCAGGTTGTCCCACAGAGGGCGTACAGACTTAATCCCCATTTTACAGATGAGGGAACTGAGGCCCAGAGAAGTGAAGTGACCTACCCAAAGTCACACAGCTGACAATTGGCAGAGCCAGGATTTGAACCCATGACCCCTGACTCCAAAGCCCGGCCTCTTTCCACTGAACCACGCTGCTTCTACTTGGGATTCAGCCAACACCTCAAGCTTAACATGCCCAGACAGAACTCATTTTTTCCAAACCAAACCCTGTCCTCCCCATGATTTTCATGTTACTGTAGACAGCACCACCATCCTTCCTGACTCACAGGCCCTCAAACTTGGTGTTATCTTCGACTCATCTCCCTCATTCAACCCACATAATCAATCTGTCACTAAATCCTGTTGGTTCAACAGGGTTCACAACATCACTAAAATCCTCCCTTTCCTCTCCATCCAAATTGCTACCCGACTGATTCAGGCACTTATGCTCTCCTGCCTTGATTACTGTATCAGCCTCCTTTCTGAACCTCCTGCCTCCTGTCGCTCCCCAGTCCAGTTCATATTTCACTCTGCTGCCTGGGTCATTCTTTCTACAGAAACGTTTGGGCCATGTTTCCCCACTCCTTAAGAACCACAAGTGGTTGCCCAACCAGCTCTGTGTCAAACAGAAACTCCTTACCATCAGCTTCTAAGGCACTGAGTCACCTTGGCCTCTCATACTGTACCTCACTGTTCTCCTATTACAACCAGCTGGCACATTTTGCTCTTGTACCTTAGTGTACCTTCATCTTGTCTATCTCTCTGACGACCTCTTGCCCACATCCTGCCTCTGGCCTGGGATGGCCTGCGTCATATCCAATAGACAATTACTCTCCCCACCTTCAAAGCCTTATTGAAGCCACATCTCCTCCAAGAGGCTTTTCTCGAGTAAACCCTCATTCCCTCTTCTCCCACTTCCTTCTGCATTGCCCTTGCATTTGGATTTGCTCCCTCTATTCATCCCTCCCTCGGTGTCACAGCATTTATGTACATATCCGTAATGTATTTATATTATGATTAGAGAAGCAGCGTGGCTCAGTGGAAATCAATCAATCAATCAATTATATTTATTGAGCGCTTACTGTGTGCAGAGCACTGTACTAAGCGCTTGGGAAGTACAAGTTGGCAACATATAGAGACGGTCCCTACCCAACAGTGGGCTCACGGTCTAGAAGGGGGAGACAGAGAACAAAACAAAACATTAACAAAATAAAATAAATAGAATAGATATGTAAAAGTAAAATAAATAAATAAATAGAGTAATGAATACGTACATATATACATATATACAGGTGCTGTGGGGAAGGGAAGGAGGTAAGGCAGGCGGGATGGAGAGGGGGAGGAGGGGGAGAGGAAGGAGGGGGCTCACTCTGGGAAGGCCTCCTGGAGGAGGTGATCTCTCAGTAGGCCCTTGAAGGGAAAGAGCACGGGCTTGGGAGTCAGAGGTCATGGGTTCAAATCCGGCTGTCCCAATTGCCAGCTGTGTGACTTTGGGCAAGTCACTTAACTTCACTGTGCCTCAGTTACCTCATCTGTAAAATGGGGATTAAGACTGTGAGCCCCACGTGGGACAACCTGATCACGTTGTATCCTCCCCAGCACTTAGACAAGTGATTTGCACATAGTAAGCACTTAACAAATACCAAAGTTATTATTAGTCAGTGCTTAGAACAGTGCTGTGCACATAGTAAGCGCTTAATAAATGCCATTATTATTATTATTATTGTCTGTCCCCCACCCCCCAAGACTGTAAGGTCTTTGTGGCCAGAGAATATGCCTACCAACTCTGTTATATTTTATTCTCCCAAGTGCTTAGTACAGTGCTCTGCACACAGTAAATGCTCAATAAATCCTACTGACTGATGGGTTGATTGATTGATTCAAAGCCTTACTAAAATACCATCTCCTTCAAGAGGCCTTTCTTGGCTAGACCCTCACTTCCCCCTCTCCTTTCTGGGTACTCTTGTACTTGGATTTGTACCCTTTATTCAGCCCTTTCTCAGCCCCACAGCATTTATGTATATATCTGTAATTTATTTTAATGTCTTATCTCCCCTTTGAGACATTGTGGGCAGGCAACGCATCTACCATGTGAGCAGGCAACATATCTACCAACTCTGCTGTGTTGTACTATCCCAAGCATTTACTAGAATATTCTGCACACAGAAGGGCTTAATAAATATTATTGATTGATTGATTGAATAAGAATCAGAGAATAAAGATGATCCAGGAGCAGGGTGTTGTATTATTGTATTGTATTAAGGCTGGGAGCCCCATGTGGGACAGGGACTGTGTCCAACCCGATTTGCTGGTATCCACCCCAATGCTTAGAACAGTGCTTTGCACATAGTAAGTGCTTAACAAATACCACAGTTATTACTTTTATTATTATCATTATTATTATTAGTAGTAGTAGTAGTAGTTTACAGACTGAAGAGGGGAAAGGCTAGAGGGAATAATCCAGCAGGGAGGTACCTCAGTCTCGTCTATCTCACTGCCGACCTGTCATCCACGTCCTGCCTCTGGCCTGAAATGCCTTCCCTTTTCATGTCTGACAATTACTCTCCCCACCTTCAAAGACTTATTGAAAGTACATCTCTTCCAAGAGGCCTTCCCTAAATCTGCATTTCCTCCTTCTCTCTTCTTCTTTGCCCTGATTTGCTCTCTTTATTCATTAATTCATTCAGTCGTATTTATTGAGCGCTTACTGTGTGCAGAGCACTGTACTAAGCGCTTGGGAAGTACAAGTTGGCAACATATAGAGACAGTCCCTACCCAACAGTGGGCTCACAGCCTAGAAGGGGGAGACAGAGAACAAAACAAAACATATTAACAAAATAAAATTAATAGAATAAATATGTACAAATAAAATAAATAAATAAATAGAGTAATAAGTATGTACAAACTTATATACATATATACAGGTGCTGTGGGGAGGGGAAGGAGGTAAGGTGGGGGGATGGGAAGGGGGAGGAGGGGGAGAGGAAGGAGGGGGCTCAGTCTGGGAAGGCCTCCTGGAGGAGGTGAGCTCTCAGTAGGGCCTTGAATGGAGGAAGAGAGGTAGCTTGGCGGATGTGCGGAGGGAGGGCATTCCAGGGGATGACGTGGGCCGGGAGTCGACGGCGGGACAGGCAAGAACGAGGCACGGTGAGGAGATTAGCAGCAGAGGAGCCCGAGGGTGCAGGCTGGGCTGTAGAAGGAGAGAAGGGAGGTAAGGTAGGAGGGGGCGAGGTGATGGAGAACCTTGAAGCCGAGGGTGAGGAGTTTTTGCCTGGTTCACCACCCTGACCCAGCCCCACAGCACTTGTGTACATATCTGTTATTTTATTTATTTATATTAATGTCTGTCTTCCCCCACTAGACTTTAAGCTCATTATGGGCAGGGAATATGTCTGTTATATTGTACTCTCCCAAGGTCTTAGTATAGTGCCCTGCACAAAGTACTTGATAAATGATTGATTGATTGCTCCACACACAGTAAACACGCAATAAATACAATTGAATTAGATGAGAGAGATGAGTATGAGAGAGATGAGTCAAGGACAACACCAAGGTTATGAGGTATATTCTCTACAGTGATGGGAAAGGCAAAGAAAGGACACGGTTTGGATGGGAGGATCAGGAATTCTGTTTTGGACATTTAGGTTTGAGGTGTAGAAATGTCCTGAAGGCCGGAGGAAATAAAGAGCTACAGAGAAGGAGAGAATTCAGGATTGGTTATGTAGATTTGGGATCATCAGCATAAAGATGGTACATAGTCGAAGCCATGGGAGTGAATGATTTTCCAAGGGAGTAGGTGAAGATGGATAATAGAAGGTAACCCAGAACTGAGCCACGAGCTACTCCCACAGTTAGAGGGTGGGAGGCAGAAGAGGAATCTGAAAAAGAGATTGAGAATCAATCAGTCAATAGTATGTGAGCCCACTGTTGGGTAGGGACTTTATATGTTGCCAACTTGTACTTCCCAAGCGCTTAGTACAGTGCTCTGCACACAGTAAGCACTCAATAAATACGATTGATGATGATGATGATTTACTGAGTGCTTACTATGTGCAGAGCAATATACTAAGCGTTTGGGAGAGTACAATACAACAGAGTTGTCAGACACGTTCCCTGCCCACAATAAGCTTACAGTCTAGAGGAGAAGACAGACATTAATATAAATACTTTAATGTATATAATGTAAAAATAGGCACATAAGTGGTAGGGGGTTGAGGGTGGGGCGAGTATCAAATGTCCAAAGGACAGAGATCCAGGTGTAGCCAGCAGGAAAAAGTGCTGTCCAACTTTTATGGTGCTTTTATTGCAAACTCCAGAAATGAGTGCTTTTCATCGAGAATACGATCGTCACGCAGGTGCTGTCCGTAAATTGAAGCCTAACAGCTAAATTATTTGAAACCAAATCCGAATTTGACGATTCCAATACTCACGCCCCAAACCGGGTAGCGTTTCAAACCTCCCAACTCTTCAGCTTAGCAACCATGTCTTGGGAGACAGTGAAGACGCTGCTGCAAGAAGAACCGTTCTCGCGGTTCCTCGACCCCGTTGCCGCCTGATCAGTCGGGGTCTGGGGCTTCGAGCCTCGCAAACGTGGGTGATCCGTTATTAAGTCGGGCGGCTGCAGTGCGGGAGCCGTGGCCGAGCCAACTCGGCGGCCAGCTGCCCCCCCCCCCCCCCCGCCCTCGCCCCCCGCGGCGGCAGTCTCTCGGGCCGGATCCGGACAGGGGGGATCCGGGCCTCCGGAACGATTCTTGGAGCGGGGAAGTAGGGCTCGGCCGTCCCGACTGAGCCAGGGGAGGACGACGAGGAGGAGCCCACGTGGACGCGCTGCAAGGGAAATCGCGCCTTTTCAGCGGAGTCCAGTGAGAAGGGAAAAGCGAAGCCCGACCGGTCCTTGGCCCGAGGTGGACCGGCCCGGGGTCCAAACCACAGTCACCGTGACCCCCCCCAAAAAAAGATTGGGGGTGTGGGGGAAGGCTGGCTGCCGCCCCGTTGCCAACATCCTGCGGACCCTGCCCACGACCCTCCCAGGGCACTGCCCCTACCACCCCGTCCCCATCTTTCCCTCCCCCGCCCTGCCCGCACTCCCTCCCCTCACGCCCCCCCATCCCATCCTTCCTCACACTTGGCCCCCTTCCTTCTTCCCCTCCCAACACCCCCCAGGCTCTTCACTTTTTCCTCCCTGTCCCCCGTGCGCCCTCATTCCGCCTTTTCTTCCTGCCGCCCCTCTCTGCCCCGCCCCGGTGCCCCTCCCCGTCCCCGTCCCCGGCCCGGTGCCCTGCCCCTCCCCGTCGGGCGGAGCGCGGTTGCGGCTGGGAGCGCCGGTCCCCTGGGGCAGGAGCCAGACCCTCCCCGGGGGATCCGCGGTCCCCCTAGCAGGCTGAGCCCCAAGTTGGGCCGGGAACGAGGGTCTGGAGCCCCGCAGAGGCGGGCTGGATCTCGGGGAGACAGCGGGAGGGAGACCCTCCCCTCACCCCGGGACCCCCAGCCATGGCCCGACTGCCGCCCCTCCGGAGCTGCCCGGTCCCGGTCCCGGCCCCGGCCTTGGCCCTGGCCCTGGCCCTGGCCCTGGGCAGCCGCCTCCGCGCCGGCGCCCAGGTGAGTGGCACCCACTGGGGGTCTGGGGCGGGGAGAGGCGGACATCCCAGGAGCGGCGGCAGCTGGGGTCGCGGGACCGACCGAGGGGCGGCTAGATAACGGGGGCCGGGGAGCGGAGAAGCGGGGGCCGGGGCCGCGGGAGGGATTGGGGGCTCCGGGTTGGGGGCTTGGGAGTGGGGGCAGGACAGGCGAGGAGCGGGGGACGCTGTTGTCCCCCTCAGGACCGGCCGGAAGCGAGACGCGCTCCAGTCTGGTCCCATCCCGGTCCAGGCTTGGCTGGAGGGTGAAGCCCGGTGAGCCAGAGTCCCTGGAAGCCCCGGAGCCGCTGGAGAGGCTGGGGCGGCGGCTGCTGGGGTTCCAGCGGTCCGCCCAGCGCTTCCACCTCGGGCCGCCCCTCGCCGCCCCTGACCGCTGCTCCTTCCCCAAGCCCGCACTCCCTCCCCAACGCCCGCCCCGACGGCCCCACCGTCTCCCGGGGCTGAATTGCACGTTGGGCTGAGTTTAATCGTGGGCTGGGAGAAGTTGGAGCCTTAGGGGTGGGGCTTGAGCTTCATCCCGAATTCATCTTTTGAACCGGGATCCTCTCCCGGGCGTGAACTCCACCGGGAAATGGGAAAGAGAAGAGGACCGGCGGGGGGGGTGGGGGTGGGAGGGGTGTGTGTGTGTGTTTGTGTGTGTGTGTGTTGGGGGTGGAAGGGTGGGGAGAGGAGAGTCCACACTGCCAGGTTGGACAAAACAGAGCTGGATTTGTGTACTCCAGGAAGCAATGGAGGGTTGAATTTAGAGCCGGGTCTAAGGCGACTGTGAGCTCGTTACAGGCAGGGATCGTCCCTCCTTATTTCTGCATTGTACTTTCCCAAGCGCTTAGTGCAGTGCTCTACACACAGTAAGCACTTAATAAATACGATTGAATGAGTAGGTTGGGGGAACTCGAGAATGAGATCTGTAACGTGTCTTCTCTCTCTGCTGCACAGCACGGGGCACCTCCTCCCACCCCCCCATTTGACGCCTCTGCGCGACTGTTCCCCTGAAGGAAATTCTTGGACACCTATGCCCCCTGGTTCGCTTGATGCTATTATTAATATGAATTCCGACTCTCAGGGGAGAATTCCGAAATGCAGGAATTGCACAGTAGCCATAATGTCCCAGTTTACGTGACATAACTTCATGCATCAGGATATAAGAGGAGCACTCCTGTAAAGTTTCCCATTGACTGGAAGGTGTATTCTTGGAGTATGTCACTTCAGTTGATATTTTGAGTGATTTTGTCTATCAAATCCCAAATCTGCCAGGAAGTTTGGAACCTTTTATGGAAGGATCACCCAGAATTTTATTTTGCCTGAATTATGTCAACAGGTGAGCAAGCGAAGAGTTTGGGAACAGGAAATACCCAACAAGACTCTGCAATGTCAGGTTTACTTTAATGGAATTCTTCTTATTTCCTTTGAGAGATGTGAATTATTCATTAACAAACACGGCTTCCTCGCCCATAGTTCAAGGAAATTGCAACCAGTTGTTCTGTTTGTCAAAAAGTATTGCTAGTTTGTTTTTCTTGAGCTGAGAAGAGAATGAGGGTTGCAGGCTAGGGGAATTCCAAACTCCCCTAGGCCATAGCTTGATTGGATTCTCATGAGTAGCTACATCCCCTAAATTCAAGTAGCTTTAAAAATGTCAGACCATTTGATTTTATAGCAAGACAGCAATTCTATCACATCAGTGTTTTCAAACCCAATTGATTTCTAGCAGGGCTCCAGTTGTAGAGATTGTTTGGAGACAGCTTTTCGATGACCACTGAGGAGGATGGGCTAAATTTACCTTTGCTAAAAGGAAAAAAAATGTTAAATTCTAGTTGCAAATTCAGGTATGAGGGACAATTTGCCTATTCCACATTTGGCTAATCTGGGTGTTTTCCCCTTCTAGAGGACTGTTTTTCTCCTTTCTGTTGGAAACTCCTGCAATTTGGCCTCTGGCTCCTGGGGAGTCACTTATTTCGGATGTGAAATTTCTCTTGGGTAAAATGGCCACCTTCCGCCCTAGTGCTATCTCACTGGCAAGATTCATGATCTAGAGGATGTGAGTCTCTACTAGCACACAGAGCATTTGCTGTCTGCTTTGAGAACCTTTAACATGGAGAAACGTCCTTCCGGTAGGTAGTTCCTCTGCATGAGACATTAACTGGAAGCAGTCTTACTGCCATCAGGAAAAGAATGACTTTTTTTGAGCAAAACCTTCGTAAGGAATGAGAGACAAGATATAAAGGGGAAAACAATACCAGGCACTGCACACATTAAACCTGACAGCACAACAATATGTTAATATGTTTTGTTTTGTTCTCTGTCTCCCCCTTCTAGACTGAGCCCCCTTCTAGACTGAGCCCACTGTTGGGTAGGGACCGTCTCCATATGTTGCCAACTTGTACTTTCCAAGTGCTTAGTAGAGTGCTCTGCACACAGTAAGCGCTCAATAAATGCAATTGAATGAATGAATGAACAAGGGATGGCCTTTACATGGGCACAGTGGGAATTTCACCATCTCTCCTCTCTTCAAACACCCAGGACAAGGGAAGCAGCTTGGCCTAGTAGGAAGAGCTCAGACCTGAGAGTCAGAGGACCTTGGTTCTAACCTCAACTGTACCACATACCTGCTGTGTGGCTTTGGACAGGTCACTAAACTCTCTGTGACTCAGTTCGCTCATCTGCAAAATGGGGCTTCTCAATCTGTTCTCCCTCCTACTTAGACTGTGAGCCCCATGTGGGACCTGATTATCTTGTATCTACCCTACCCTGAACTAGGGTTCAGTGCTTGGTGAGAACAGAGGCAGGAGGAAGCTTTGATGACTTTCTTTTTCTGGAGGTGTTTCCCTAGAGGAGTCAGTCTCAGAAACAAGACAAAGCTGCTATTTCCAGCTCCGAATAGACACATGACTCCTCTCCCCGGCCCAGCTGTCCGGCCCTCTCAATCCATCCATTAAGAAACCAAAACCAACACTGATGAATCCTTTTTCCTTTTCCCGTTTTGGGCTTGTACTCATTTTGGAAGCCTAACACACATGAAGTGCTAATTGAGAGGCTTTATTATTTTATTTTTCCTCCTTTCTTTTCTCTCTTTAAATCCTGGATGCAGACAGTCACATCTTTCCCCTTTTGCCCCACTGTCATTGTGCAATCTTTCTGAAGACTTGGCGGTCAACAGATTAAGGCAAGCAAATATTTTTTTAAGATGTTCTGACCTGAACAGCTCTGTTAGCTGTCCTCTTTCATAACAAGGCTGCAAATGCAAACAGGTGACTGTTTACATTAAAATGTAAACATGAAATACTCATGTTTACTCATGAGTTTACTCATGAAATACTCTTTTCATTGCATAATGTGGTTGGGATGGCAGTCATCAATAGAACCATTTAGCCACTTCCTTGCACTTTGATTCAATTCCACTTTCAAGATGTCATCTTTGAATCTGGTCTTTTTCATGGAAATAGCCACAGTTGGCACTCCAGTCATTCATTCATTCAGTCATATTTATTGAGCACTTACTGTGGGCAGAGCACTGTACTAAGCGCTTGGGAAGTACAAGTTGGCAACATATAGAGACGGTCCCTACCCAACAGTGGACTCATAGTCCAGAAGAACTCTGATTCCCAGGTCCGTGCTCATTCCACTAAGGCCAATTGCTTTGCAAACTGTACTAAGCATTTGGTAGAGGATAATCTAGTAAGTGGAAATGATTCCAGCCTCCAAAGAGCTTACAATTTATCAATCAGGGGACATAGGTGTAAAAATAAATTACAGATAAGGGAAGCAAACTTGTGTTAGCATAGCCAGGTGGAAAGAACACAAGTCTGGAAGTCAGAGGACCTGTGTTCTAATCCCTGCTCTGCCACATGCCTGCTGTGTTACCTTGGGAAAATCTCTTAACTTTCCTGTGCCTCAGTATCCTCAATTGTAAAACAGGGATTCAATACCAACTCCTCTCCCTCTCCTTTAGACTGCAGGTCCCATGTGGGACCAGGACTGTGTCTGACCTGATTATCATGTATTAACCCCAGGGTTTACAGCCATGCTTGACACGTAGTAAGCGCTTAACAAATCCCATAAAAAAAGGATGTGCATATACAGTGTTGTCGGAGTTGGGTTGGTATAAGGAAAGCAGCGTGGTGTAGTGGATAGAGCATTAGCCTGGGAATCAGAAGGTCATGGGTTCTAATACTGGCTCTACTGCATGCCCGGCACATACTAAGCACTTAATAAATACCACAATTATTATTATCACATAGCACTTGACCAATACCATTATTATTATTATCATTGTTATGAATAGTAGCGAAACATTTTAGAGTGGAAAACTCAGAGAAAAAGAGCCAGCTATGAAATTTAGCATCTTTCTCATAACGTTTCATTTACTTCTAAACTGCCCTAATCAAATCCCAATCCAGACATGAACCCAAACTCTCTCCCATCTCCCTCTCCCTGACTTCCAGCCCAGCAGCCCATCATCCTGGATTAGCTTGGTCTGGTGAAAAAAGCACAGGACTGGGAGACTAGGGCGCCGGAGACTAGGGCTTTAATCCTTGCCCTTGACTTCTTTGTGACCTGTGACTCAGTTTCTTCACCTGTAACAGGGTTAAAACATCTGTTCTCCTTCCCTGTCAGACCGTGCACCCCGTGTGGAACCGGAACTGTGTCCGGTAGGATTATCTTATACCTATCTGCCCTGGTGCATAGCATAGTACTTAGTACACAGTAAGTGTTTAAAAAATGCCACTGTTATGGAAACCGCAGTGGCCAAGGGAAAAATCACATACCCGCCCCTCCCCAATTAGCTTGTGACTGTTGACTGTTTTCCCATTATCCTCCATTCCAAGCAGGGAACGTCTCTTGTAGGAGCTTAAGCCATCCGACTTCCACCTTCACCTTCCCATCCCATCTCTTCCCATCCCGGCTCGTCAATCAATCGATCAATTGTATTTATTAAGTGCTTACTGTGTAAGGAACACTGTATTCATTCAGTCACTCATTCATTCAATCGTATTTATTGAGCGCTTACTGTGTGCAGAGCACTGTACTAAGTGCTTGGGAAGTACAAGTCGGCTACATATGGAGATGGTCCCTACCTAACAACAGGCTCACAGTCTAGAAGGGGAAGACAGACAACAAAACAAAACATGTAGACAGGTGAAACATGTAGTCACTTGGGTGAGTACACTATAAAAGAATTGGTAGACATGCTCCCTTCCCACAACGAGTGTCCTGGTGCCCATCCTGCCTCATCCCCATCCCGTCCCTATCTCCAACCCAGCCTGTCCCAACTAGTCCCTAATCCATCCCAGGGAATCCCCATCCCATCCAGTCCATTCTGCTCTCACTCGTGGTCAAGGAGGATGTGTCCTGTCCTCTTCTATGACCTCTGACCCAAATCTGCGTGGTGTTTGTTTGTTTTATGGTATTAAATGCTTACTATGTGTCAAGCACTGTTTTAAGCACTGGAGTAGATACAAGTTTATCAGGTTGAACACAGTCCCTGTCTCACATGGAGCTCACAGTCTGGTGGTCCCCCAAACTGAACCTGTGGCTGACAGTTCCCACAGCACAGCACAACTGTGTGTGGCAAATACACTCTGTATGGGGAAGGAGTTGGATTTGTGGCCAACAAAGGGGTCAAACCACGGAATGGTGCTGAACCAATACAGGCCAGGTCTCACAAATATAACAGACTTGGTATTTCAGCATCTATTCTGCCAGTTTATTTCGCATATCAGGAAATCTGCTAGGAGAAAGGCCTGGTCTCCTGCGGAGGTCTTAGGATCCAATGCTTTGGTTGGATTTTTATGGGTATGGATGAATGCTGTCTGGAGATTCATTCATTCATTCATTCAATCGTATTTATTGAGCGCTTACTGTGTGCAGAGCACTGTACTAAGCGCTTGGGAAGTACAAGTTGGTAACATATTGAGACGGTCCCTACCCAATAGAGGGCTCACAATCTAGAAGGGGGAGACAGGCAACAAAACAACACATATTAACAAAATAAAATAAATAGAATAGTAAATATGTACAAGTAAAATAGAGTAATAAATCTGTACAAACATATATACAGGTGCTGTGGGGAGGGGAAGGAGGTAGGGCGGGGGGGATGGGGAAGGGGAGGAAGGGGAGAGGAAGGAGGGGGCTCAGTCTGGGAAGGCCTCCTGGAGGAGGTGAGCTCTCAGTAGGGCTTTGAAGGGAGGAAGAGCGCTAGCTTGGCGGTTGTGCGGAGGGAGGGCATTCCAGGCCAGGAGGAAGACGTGGGCCGGGGGTCAACGGCGGGACAGGCGAGAACGAGGCACAGTGAGGAGGTTAGCGGCAGAGGAGCTGAGGGTGCGGTCTGGGCTGTAGAAGGAAAGAAGGGAGGTGAGGTAGGAGGGGGCGAGGTGATGGAGAGCCTTGAAGCCGAGAGTGAGATAATCAAAGGAGCATGGAATCTAGAGGCTCTTTGGGACTAACCTAGAGTAATGCAATTAAATGTATAGGTGATACTGGTGAAAGTGGATACATCTCCTAGAACAGTCCCTGGTCTCCCAGCCATATACAAGGTGAGACACACAAGAATCTTATATAACTTCCACTTAATAAAGAAGATGATAATGTATCGTCCTCACTCCGTCTCCATCTCCCCAGGAACATATTGGCATTTTAGCTTCAGTTTTTTCTTCATAAGAATGTTTGACAGTAAGCAACTCCACTCCTGAGCCAAACCAATGACCCATTAGCCCAGGATCTGGTCTCTGAAAGTGGCAAAATGTGAAAAATCTTGTATAATATTGAGGAAAATCCTGGACATTGGTTAAATTTAAGTTTTCCTGTGCAGGGCTGTCTACCATAGGGGCAAACCAGGACATTGTCTTGTGTGCCATTTGTCAACAGCTGCTCTCTGCCCTTTCCAACTTCTTATTTATTTATTTATATTAATAACTGTCTCCCCCTCTAGACTGTATGCTTATTGTGGGCAGGGAATGTGTCTATTTATTGTTATATTGTACTGTCCCAAGCACTTAGTACAGTGCTCTGCACCTGGTAAGTGTTCAGTAAATACAAATGAATGAATGAATGAATGCTTCTAACTCCATCACTCACATGCTTTTCTCATCCCATTTTCCCACTTTTGACAATCACACCATCGGGTGGATGAATCACAAGAAAGACTGATCCAGTCCACAGGGGGACTTGATCTAGTTAAGTCTCTATTCTTATGGGTCCCTAGCAGCCGGTGCATGACAGATCAATCAATCAGTTGGTCAATTTGCTAAGCACTTGCTGTGTGCAGAGCACTGGACTAAGTACTTGGGAAATTATAATGTAATAGAGTTAGTAGACACAATCCCTGCCCATAGAGAGCTTAAATTTTATCACCCCGTCCCACACTGCACCACGACACGCTAGAATGAAAGGAAAGAAATCTGCCTTTCATATTTGATAAACATTTTTATAGACTATGAATAAATTTGGTAAAGTATTTTTTACATATAGTAATAATAATGGCATTTATTAAGTTCTTATGTGCAAAGCACTGTTCTAAGCACTGGGGAGGTTACATATGTAATGCTGATAAGTATATTTTGTGGGGAAAATGGAATAATTCTGTAATGTTAACTTCAACTTCCTATATATGATGGCAAGGTTGCATGTTTCGATTTTTGACTGGATTCATTAATTATTCATTATTAAGTCAAATTAGTAACTATTATTTGACTAAGAAACTTTACTCCATGACTACTGCAGCAGTATTTCCTCAAGGGGTACATTGTGATAGGTAATGCAGGGAGGCAAAATGTCTTGAGTCATCCTTGGAGGTTCAGTCTCAAGGAGCTCGGCCTAATGGAAAGGGCAGAAGCCTGAGACTCAGAAGGACCTGGGTTCTAATCCTGACTCTGCCATGTGCCTGCTGTGTGACTTCAGGCAAGTCTCGTAACTCGCCTGGGCCTCAGTCTCTTCATCTGAAAAATGGGGATTCAAGTACCTGATCTCCCTCCTGCTTAGACTATGAGGTCCACCTTGCCCTTTCCAACCACACCTCGTTATTTTCCTAGTACAACCCAGCCCATAATCTCCCTCCTGATATCTGACTCTCTCCCACTTCAAAGGCAGATCTCCTCCATGAGACCTTTCCTGATTAAGCCCTCCTTTCCTCTTCTCCTATTTCCTTCTGCATTACACTGCTTTGCTCCCTTTACTCATCACCGCTCCCACCCCCACAGCCCTCATATACATATCTATAATTTATTTATTTATATTAATGTCTGTCTCCCCCTCTAGTCTGTAGGCTTGCTGTGGACAGAGAATGTGTCTGTTTATTGTTATATTGTACTTTCCCAAGCACTTAGTACAGTGTTCTGCACACAGTAAGTGCTCAATAAATATGACTGACTGCATGAATGAATAAATGCTACAGGGATTGTGTCCAACTTGTTTATCTTGTATCTATACCCTGTGCTTGACACATAGTAATTATTATTGTTGTTCTACAATGGGGAATGTAGGCACTTAGGGACCTCTTAATGCAATGGATTTTTTCACTGGTCTCTGCCCCTTTCTTCCACTCCCACCACTGGGCCTCTCTTGAGATAAGTCCATAGTCATCAAGGGGGCCATTCCTTTAGACTGTCCTGACAGCTGCTTCCCTGTTTCCCCAGGGCTCTCTTTCTCCTCTGCTACCTAGTTCACTGGCCATACACTCCCCCTGTAATATTTTCCTGATCACAGCCTTGCCTCCTCCCATTAGCCTCTGTCTGGCTATGGCTAATGATTAGAAAGACCCCAGTTATTTATGCAGAAGGAGTCCTACAAATATTCTGTTTTTGCCATCATATTCAATGATTTTTGAAGTCTCTGGCAAGTAGATCCATATTGTTTTACATTTGGCATTCTTAATTCAATATTTGCTTATTAGAGGAGTTTCTACATGGTGTTTTGCTTATGGGAAAACTGCCTTGAATGTTTGGGAATCTTTATATGCTTTAAATTGCTGAGGCATTAATCCAAAATTCAATAAGCAGTAGTTCATACTTTTTTCACAGATATAGCTTACTTCAAGGAACTCTATCTATCTTGGTGGGGTACAATGTTTTGTATATCTGAATGTTCATTATTTTTAAAGATGGCGCTACTAAAGGTGAGAGTCTCTTTGTGGATAAATGTGATTGAAAAGACTGATGTGAGGCAAACACTCCCTATTGGTGTTCTTTGCACATCAAAAAAGATCCTTGCTGTGCTAATGGGTTTGTCTCTTATCTGGCCTGTCTCTGGTCTGAGTCTGCCTCTTGGAATCCCATTCTTCTCAAAGCTTTTTCCTGAAGAAAGCAACTTGTTCCATGATGGCTAACCACAAGGCTGGCCTGTCTGCTGCAGAGGTTATGATAATGCTAATAATAATAATAATAATAATAATTGTTAAGCACTTACTCTGTGCCAAGCACTGTACTAAGTCCTGCAGTAGAGGCAAAATAACTAGGATAGTTACAGTCCCTATCCAACATGGGAAACTAAGTCTAGTATTTCCCAGCAGTCCACAGTATTTTGTCATGACTTGAGATTGGGCTTCATTGTGTCTTTAAACCATACACTTTGTCCTTGCGGCTTTACAGTTCACCACACAGTAGCTGCTTGGGTATATGGTCAGTGTTCATTTTCCTCACAGGTCCCATCCAGTGTCACTATGAGCTTAGTCACAATGCAGTTGAGCTGACTTCATTTCATGGCTTTGCTTGGGTTACCGTCTCCTCCCATACAATGTGACTCGAAGGTAATACCAGTGAAAAAATTCTAAAAACTGGACATCATGTCTACAGAAGGAGCTCCATTTAGAGTGTTGGACCCAGACACAGGCTTAACTACTGTCAATGTCATGTGCAAATTGAGGCACCACTGTTTCCATGCTGTGAAGTGCAGAATGTTGAAAGCCATGCTGGCCTTTAAGAGTAAGTTTTCTACTTTGAAATGTTGGAAAGTCTACTGCCTAGGTAGTGGAATTCAGTGACAGCTTTAAATTATTTTTTTAATGATATTTGTTAAGTACTTATTATGCTCCAGGCACTCTACTAAGCTTTGGAGTAGATACAGGCTAATCAAGTTGGACACAATCCATGTACCCATTTTACAAATGAGGCAACAGAGAACAGAGAAGTGAAGTGACTTGCCTAAGGTCACACAGCAGACATGTGGCAGAACCGGAATTAGAACCTCTGACTCCCAGGCCCATGAATTCTATTTGTTCTGATGATTTTGACACCTGTCTACATGTTTTGTTTTGTTGTCTGTCTCCCCCTTCTAGACTGTAAGCCCGTTATTGGGTAGGGACTGTCTCTATATGTTGCTGACTTGTACTTCCCAAGTGCTTAGTACAGTGCTCTGCACACAGTAAGCGCTGAATAAATATGATTGAATGAATGAATGAATCTTTCCACTAGGCCACGCTGATTCTCTAGTTCTGCATTGCCAGTGAAAATTTAGGTTGTGTGTAGGTGTATGTAACATCCATCTTCTTCAAATGTATTGTCAGTCCACAACAATGTACCGAGTCTGCAAATCAATTCATAATCATGTGCATGACCGTCCCCAAGAATGCAATAATTCAGTTCAGTTCCTGAACCACTGCCTCAAAGACTTTTAATTATGCTCTTTAACCTTTTGAGCTAGAAGAGTTTCCTGGTGAATTATAAGATTATTTAAGGCTCCATTTACTAGACCTACTGTATCCTCGAGTCTGGCTGCATAGAATAAACTGAACAGGTATGGATCAACCACTATTGATTGACTGATTTTTTTGTGATGTGCTTCAGTGGTGTGTAAGGAGTGTGTATGACAGCTTAAAGTTTCTTTAATGAAGGGTCAAAGTTCTTAGTTTTGTAGCACTTAACCTAACCCTTGGATCTCTTCAGCTTTAGCATCCTTCCACTGATAATTGTTTCTTAATTTTATCTGCAAGTTCTGTCATGGATTTTGGTAGATCTCCTATTTACTACTGTCCAGAGGAGGTGTGAAAGGATGTTGCTTCATTTCTTGCTTGTCTGAAATAGTTTTTAGATATGAGTTGTTGTCTTATTATTATTATTATTGATGATAATAATGGTATGTTAGGTACTTACTTTGTGTCATACAATGTTCTAAGCGCTGGAATAGATACAAGAATATCAGGTCTCATGGGACTTGCAGTCTAAAAGGGAGAGAGAACAGGCATTCAATCCTCATTTTACAGATGGGGAAACTGAAGTGCAGAGCTGTTAAGTGAATTGCCCAAAGTCACACAGCAGGCAAGTGGTGGAGCTGGAATTAGAACCAGGTCCTCCGATTTCCTGGCCCATGCTTTTTTCACTACGCCACGATACTTAATTGTATTGTACTCTCCCAAGTGCTTAGTACAGTGCACTGCACATTAATACAGTGCTCTGTACACAGTAAGCACTCAGTAAATATGATTGAATGAATGTATGCTAAGAACTCAATAAATACAACTGATTGGTTAGAAGCTACTGGTGTCCTTTTTTGGAGAAGGAGTGTGGCTCACTGGAAAGAGCACGGGCTTTGGAGTCAGAGGTCATGGGTTCAGATTCTGACTCTGCCAATTGTCAGCTGTGTGACTTTGGGCAAGTCACTTAACTTCTCTGGGCCTAAGTTACTCATCTGTAAAATGGGGATTAAGACTGTGAGCCCCCACTGGGACAACCTGATCACCTTGTAACCTCCCCAGCACTTAGAACAGTGCTTTGCACATAGTAAGTGCTTAGCGTGGCTCAGTGGAAAGAGCACGGGCTTTGGAGCCAGAGGTCATGGGTTTGAATCCCGGCTCCGCCACATGTCTGCTGTGTGACCTTGGGCAAGTCACTTAACTTCTCTGAGCCTCAGTTCCCTCATCTGTAAAACGAGGATTAAGACTGTGAGCCCCACATGGGACAACCTGATCACCTTGTATCCCCCCAGCGCTTAGAACAGTGCTTTGCACATAGTAAGCGCTTAACAAATGCCATTATTATTATTATTAAATAGACATTTAACTCAATAATTTGATGTAGCTCTCTGGACAATCAATCAGTCAAAGAATGGTATTCATTGAGTGCTTATTTTGTGCACTGTACTGCACTAATAAGCATTTGGGAGAGTCTAGTAGAATGAATGTAGCAGAACCCTATCCTCAAGGAGCAGATGGGGGCAGATGGGCATTACATTGGCTTGTTTGTCCCCAGGGATAATTCATCTATGGAAGTTTGGGAGAGTAATAGAAAATGGGGAAGTGCAAAGTGCTACCAACTTGGACATAAATATGAAAATTCAAAGGTCCGTGATTCCAGGCTTGAAGGAGTGGGGTTGGTGATGTATTCCCACCAAATGAGGACTATTTCCAATGGGAGCCCTACACCCAGTTTCAATAAACAAGCACCTAGACTTATGTTTGTTCTCCAACACCACTAGCCAAGACACAACTGCTCTCTTTGCTCAAAGGGAAAGCCAGCTGCAGTCTCTGGGAGCTGCTCATTACCAAGCAGAAGAGATTCCTTTGACACAATGGGGATGGAGAGCCCCCTCTTACCAAGACATAAGTGCTATTCTTCCTTGAAAACAATCACTGTTACTTTCATCAGGTGATATTCTGATGTTCCATGCCACAGTGTTTTTTTTCCTATTTCTTAATTCTATTTGTTAGTACAACTTGTTTATTGGGACATAGTCTCCTTTCACTCAAAACCAAAGTTTAAATTATCTTTATCTTTTTTATCCTACTCTTCTAAAGTAAGTAGAAATGTATTGTGTGTGTGACTCAGTCTTACATTTCCTTGGAAAAATGTAAACTCGCTTTGCAAACAAAACTTTCCAAATTGGAATCACTTGAATCTGAACCTATTTCCTGGTGAAAACCTTCACAGTTCCCACACTCATTTTTCTCTCCCCTTCAACCTCATTTCCTAATCTTTTTTCTCCTTTTTATGCAGTGGTCTACTTTTGCTCAGTGGCTAAGGTAAATGTCAGCTAATAATCACCAGCACTGCCTTTCCCTTTCCAAATAAGAGGAAGACAACATGGAAGCACCTCCAGTTCTAAAGAGTAACTTTTCACTGACTATATCTTTTGATTGTAAACTCCATGAGGGAGGGGACTGTAACATCACTAAAATCCACCCTTTCTTCTTTATCCAGACTGCTTCCATGTTAATCCAATCCTTCCTTGATTACTGCATTAGTCTCCTTGCTGAGCCCCTGCCTCCTGTCTCTCCCCACTTCAGTCCATATTTCACTCTGCTGCCCAGATCATTTTTCTACAAAAACACTCAGTCCATGTTTCTCTACTCAAGAGCCTCTAGTGCTTTGCCCATCCACCTCTACATCAAACAGAAACTAGTGCTTGCCTATCCACCTCTACATCAAACAGAAACTCCTTACCATATGCTGTAGTGATTTCATACAATCCATCCTGGTAACGCCAATCTACTCACTGTACCTTAATCTCATTTATCTTATGGCTGACCCCTTGCACATGTCCTGCTTCTGGCCTGAATGCCCTTCCCCTTCACATCTGACAGAAGACCACTGTCCCCACCTCCAAAGCCTTATTAAAAGCCCATCTCCCCCCAAGAGGCTTTCCCTGACTAAGCCTTCATTTTCTCTTCTCCCACTCCCTTCTACATCACCCTTACACTTGGATTTGCTTCCTTTTTTCACCCCTCCCTCGGCTTTGCAGCACTTATCTAAGTATGTGTAAATTATTTATTTATATTAATGCCTGTCTTCCGTTCTGGACTGTAAGGTCACTGTGGGTAGGGAACGTGTCTACCACTTCGTTATATTGTACTGTCCCAAGCACTTAGTAAAGTGCTTTGCACACTGTAAGCTCTCAATAAATATGATTGATTGATTGTATTTTCTACTCCTATTGAATACTCCAGTGTTCAGCACACAGTAGGCTGTCAGTGCCTACTGGAGATGATCATGGAGATGATCTAAGAGGATCACAGGAAATGAAACCTGTGGGTTTTGCAGGTACACGAGGCACCCTGTGTTGAACTGACCATTGACTCATTCGTGTTCCTATCTCAAGATAACAGTGGAATCCATTTCCAAGAGCAGCATCCAAATCACTAAGAGACTTAATGTCCAACTTCTGAAAGACCCTTTAAAGTGATCTGGGGTACCATTACCCCAGCCAACCTGGAATAAGGAACCCCAGCTTACAAGTAGCATGGTGAACAGCCAATGGACACTCCCCAAAGGCGGTGTCACTAAGGCAGTCATTGAGGCCATGGGCATGGCAAGGAGACACCAGTAATACTGGGAAAATCAAAACAACTTACAGATGGAAATACTGTTTGGCACAAGGCAAGAAATGCACTATCAACATCTTGAGCTACTTGTGATCATAGCAAAATGGAGGCTTAAAAAATCTGCAACACGATATGTAGATCAAGCTAAGAATCATATGTGACTAGCTGTGGGATGTCAAGTCTAAATAAATCTATTCACCTGTTACCTCCAATTCCACTCCTCCAATTCCCTTCCCGATCCTCTACAACTCAGTTTTCACCCACTTCAATCCACTACGATCCCTCTCTCCAAAGTCACCAATGATCTCCTCACTAACTCTAATAGACCATACTCTGTCCTAATCGCCTTAAATATCTTGGCTGTCTTTGATTTTGTGGAACACTGTTTTCTTTTGAAAACACTGTCTAACGTTTTTTACTGACAGTTCTGTCCTGGACCTTCTCTTAATTCTGTGGCCAATCATCAGTCTCTATTGCCAGCTCTTCCTCTGTCTCTTAACCCCCAGTTTGGATACAGGTCCCTTTCATTTATTTATTTAAATTCACTTGTCTTGGGCACTCACCCACTCCCACAACTTCAACTGCCACCTCTATACTGGTGACTTCCAAATCAACATTGCCAGCCCTGGACTCCCACCTTCTTTGCAATGTTACATTTCCATGTGCCTCCAGGACATCTCTAGGTGGCTGTCCTGCTGGTATTTCAAGCTCAATATGTCTAAAATGGAATCTTCTCTTCCACCTAACTTTATCATCACAGTCAACAGCACCACCCTCCTTCCTGTCTTCTCAAGCCCAATTCCTTGGCATTACCTTTGATTCCACCCCCTGTCTTTCAACCCCCATTATCAGTCTGTCCTCAGATCATGTTATATTTTTCACAACATCTCTAGGGTCTGCCCACTACCAAAACAACACCTGTCCATTTCCACCCACTCCTCAAAAGCTTTCAATGCTTACCCACTTCTCTCTACATTCAAAAACTCCTTTCTATAGAGTTGAAGACTCTTAATCAGCTCCCTCCTTCCTATTTATCCCCTCTCTTCCCCATTACACATAAACTCTTTGCTTTCATCCCTCTCAAGCTAACATGCTCACTGTGCCTCATTCTCATCTCTTCCACCTCTGACGTTTTGCTCAAACCCACCCCTGCTGCCTGAAACTCAATCCCCTTACACATCTGATGGCCCCATCTTCAAAGCCCTTTGAAATCGCATCTCTTCCTTGAGGCCTTCTCCAATGAAATACTAAGTTCCCCACTTTATAATCCCCAATTATCTTGACAGTAGTTTCATGCCACTCAAGACCTGAAGTACTGAAAACCCCTCTTAGCTCACATATGTGCCTATCATTTTCACAGGGAGTTCCACTTGCCCCGACACTTAGGAGAAGGAGGAGGAAGCCAGGAGAGTCACTCCTCAGTGTCCCTCACTGAGGGAAGTGTAAATACTTCAATCAATCATATTTATTGAGTACTTATGATGTGCAGAGCACTGTACTAAGTGCTTGGGCGAATACAATGTAACAATATAACAGAGTGGGTAGACACTTTCCGTGCCCATAGTGAGCTTACAGTCTAGAGGGGGGGACAGACATTAATGTAAATAAATAAATGATATGTAAATAAGTGCTGTGAGGCTGTGAATAATGGGTGCAAATCCAAGTGCAAAGGTGACACAGATGGGAGTGGGAGAAGAGGAAATGAGGGCTTAGTCAGGGAAGGCCTCTTGGAGAAGGTGTGGTGTTAATAAGGCTTTGAAGGTGGGGAGAGTAATTGTCTATTGAATATGAAGAGGGAGGGCATTCCAGGTCAGAGGCAGGACTTGGGCAAGAGGTCAGCAGTGGGATAGATGAGACTGAGGTACAGTGAGTAGGTTGGTATTAGATTAGGAAACTGTGTGGGCTGGGTTGTACTAGGAGAGCAGTGAGATGATGTATGACGGGTCATGGTGATTGAGTGCTTTAAAGCCGATGGTGAGGAGTTTCTGATTGATGTGGAGGTAGATGGGCAATCACTGGAGGTTCTTGAAGGGTGGGAAAACAAGGACTGAACATTTTTGTGGAACAATGATCCAGGCAGCAGAGTGACGTATGGGCTGGAGTGGAGAGAGACAAGAGGGAGGGAGGTCAGCAAGGAGGCTGGTACAGTATGCTGAAGCAGCATGGCGTAGTGGCTAGAGCATGGGCCTGGGAATCAGAAGGTCATAGGTTCTAATTCTGGCTCCTCCACTTGTCTGCTGTGTGGCCTTGGACAAGTCATTTGACTTCTCTGTGCCTCAGTTACCTCATCTGTAAAATGGGAATTAAGTCTGTGAGCCCTCTGTGGGACAGGGACCATGTCCAACCTGATTTGCTTGTAGCCAACCCATCACTCAGTACAGTGCCTGGCACATAGTAAGCACTTAACAAATACCATAAGTATTATTATTATACAGTAATCAGGACAGGCTAGAATAAGTGCTTGGATCATTCGGGTAGCTGTTTGGATGGAAAGGAAAGGGCAGATTTTAGCAATGTTGTGAAAGTTGAACCGTCAGGATTTAGTGATAGATTATGTGAGTGGAATGAGAGAGGAGTCAATACTTAACTTAGCCAATCAGAGAGAAGAACTGGGGAGGAGGTGGAGACCCTTGGCCATCTTGGAGGTGAGAGGTGGCAAGCTGTGTACCTCTGACCTCCCCTTGGTTCCCATCACCCCTGGAACTGGCTGAGGTCCAAAAGCTGTCATCATCACCATCATCATCATCATCATCATTACCATCACCATCAATGATATTTATTTAGAGCCTTCTGAATGTGAAGCAAAAGTACAAATAGAAGAAAAAATGATTTACAAGTATTCAGAGTAACAGAAAGACAAGATTATAACAAGAATTAGTACAAATTTGCATTTGTTAAGCACTTACTACGTGTGGGGCATTGTTCTAAATGCTGGGGTACATACCAACTAATCAGGTTGGACACATCCCAGGTCCCACATGGGGCTCACAGTCTTAATCCCTGTTTTACAGATGAAGTAACTGAGGCACAGGGAAGGAGCATGGCCTAGTATATTGAACTTGGGCCTGGGAGTCAGAAGGACCTGGGTTCTAATCCTGCTCCATCACTTGTGCGCTGTGTGACCTTGGACTGGTCACTTAATTTCTCTGTGCCTCACTTATCTCAACTGTAAAATGGGAATTAAGACTATGAGCCCCATGTGGAATATGGACTGTGTCCAACCTGATTAGCTTGAATCTACCCAGTGTTTGACGCATAGTAAGCACTTAACAAATGCCATTATTATTATTATTTGAAGTGACTTGCCAAAGGTCACACAGCAGTCTAGTGGTAAAGCCAGGATTAGAACCCAGGTCCTTCTGGCTCCCAGGCTCATGCTCTATCCACTAGGCCTTGCTGCTTCTCAAGTGTTGCCACACTTTCTGGGCAATGAATTCTCTTTATCACGCAGGGCCCTGATCACAGAACGCCTGGTCCCCATGATTCTTCAAAAGCTCCTCTTTTCAGAATTTGGTCAGTGGAAGGACAAATAGACAGAGATTCAGGCTCTCCTGTTTCCTGGATCCAGTTCGTACATAACTCATTTCCAATGTCCAAACCATTGGTGACCACAAGGTATTCAGTAATGGAGGTACCAGCTGTAGTCAGTGAATGAGTGAGGAAAAGTCACATAAAAGACATTCTAAAATATATGGAAAGGAGAAACCAGTAAGAAAGCCAGTGGGAACACAGACAACTTCACATTGCTCTCCATTTTAACCAGGAGGCTTATGTATTCGGAATAAGAATGAAATGTATATGTGCTAAGGGTGGGGAGGGGTTGATAATAATATTAGTAATTATAATAACAATAGGTGAAAGGATATGGGAGAGAGTCAGCTGAGTTCAGTAGAGAGGGAGCAGCGGCGTGGCTTAGTGGCAAGAGCCCAGGCTTGAGAGTCGGAGTATGTGGGTTCAAATCCCGGCTCAGCCACTTAACAGCTGTGTGACTTTGGGCAAGTCACTTAACTTCTCCGTGTCTCAGTTCCCTCATCTGTAAAATGGGGATTAAGTCTGTGAGTCCCAAGTGGGACAACCTGATTACCTTGTATCTACCCCAGCACTTAAAACAGTGCTTGGCACATAGTAAACTCTTAACAAATACCATTGTTATTATTATTATCATTGAGGGTGTCAATTTGTGTATTAAGGGAAGGTAGTTTAGGTATGGAAAGCAAATGAGGCATGATGACCTGAGAAAATTGGATGGGGTCTTGAGCAAATTGTCTACACCTGCTGTCTCCATTTTCTCTCCTCCAACTTTCTCTTTGACCACTTCAGTTGGGCTTACATACCCTTCACTCCACCAAAGCTGCCCACCCAAAGGTCACCAATGATTTCCTTGCCAAATCCAACAGCCTCTAGTCCAACCTAATCCTCGTTGACCTTTCAGCAGCCTTTGACACTGTTGACCACCCCCTTCTTCTGGGAATATTATCTAACCTTGGCTTCACCAATACTGCCCTCTCCTGGTTCTCCTCCTACCTCTCTGGCTGTTCATTCTGTCACTTTCACAGGCTCTTTGTCTGCCTCCCACCGCCTAAACTGTGGAAGTCCCTCAAAGTTCAGTTCTGGGTCCCCTTCCTGTTCTCCTTATACACCAATTGCCTTGGATAATTAATTCACTCCCAGTAGCAGCATGCCCCAGTGGAGAGAGTACAAACCTGCAAGTCAGAAGGACCTGGGTTCTACTCCCAGCTCTGCCACGTGTCTGCTGTGTAACCTTGGTCAAGTCACTTAACTTCTCTGTGCCTCAGTTACCTTGTCTGTTAAATGGGAATTAAGACTGTGAGCCTCACGTGGGACATGGTCTGTGTCCAACCTTGCTTGCTTGCATCTACCCCAATGTTTGGTACACTGGAATATGGTAAGTGCTTAACAAATGCCATAAAAAAATGACTTCAACTACCATCTTTATGTGGATGATTCCCAAATATATCATCATCATCATCAATCGTATTTATTGAGCGCTTACTATGTGCAGAGCACTGTACTAAGCGCTTGGGAAGTACAAATTGGCAACATATAGAGACAGTCCCTACCCAACAGTGGGCTCACAGTCTAAAAATATATCTCCAGTCCTGATCTTTCTCCTCTGCAGTATTGTATTTCGTTCTGCATTCAGAACATCTCTACTTGGATGTTCTGTTGACACCTCAAAGTTAACATGTCCAATACAGAGCTCCTCATTTTTCCACACAAACCCTGATCTCCCACTGACTGCACCACCATCCTTCCTGTCTCTCAAACCCATAACCTTGGAGGTATCTTTGATTCCTCTCTCTCATTCAACCCACATGTTCAGTCCGTCCTTAAATCCTGTTGGTTCCACCTTCACAACATTGCTAAACTCTGCCCTTTCCTCTTCATCCAAATGGCTTCCATGTTAATCCAAGCACTTATCCTATGATGCCTTGGTTACAGCATCAGCCTCTTTACTGACCTCCCTCCCTTCCGTCTCTTTTCACTCCAATCCATACTTCATTCTGCTGTCCAGATCATTTTTGTACAAAAATGTTCAGTTCATGTTTTGCCACTCCTCAGGAACCTCCAGTGGTTGCCCATCCACTTCCACAGTAAACATAAATGCCTTACCATTGGCTTTAAAGCAGGCAATCACTTTGCCACTCCTCTCTTACCTTGCTGATTTCCTACTACAACCCAGCATGCTCGCTTGGTTCCTCTATTGTTTGCCTACTGACTGTCAATCGTATCTATCTCGCCACTGACCCCTCCCCCACGTCCTTCCTCTTGCCTGGAACTCCCTCCCCCTTCATTTTTGACAGACACTCATTCTCCCCACTTTCAAAGTCTTATTAAAATCATATCTCCAAAAGACCTTCCCCTTCAAAGCCCTCATTTCCTCTACTCCCTCTCTTTTCTATATCATCCTTGTACTTGTATTTGTACCTTTTATTTACACCCCACCCACAGCCCCACAGCACTTATGTACATATTTGTAATGTATTTTAATATCTGTCTCTCCCTCTGGACTGTAATGTCATTGAGAGCAGGGAACATATATGTTAACTCTGTTATCCTGTATTCTCCCAAGCACTTAATACAGTGCTCTGCACACAGGTAGTAATCAGTAGAATATGAATGATTGATTAGATTAATAATAATGATTTTTATTAAGCTCTTGCTGGGGGCCTGGCACATGCTAAACACTGGGATAATAATAATAATAATGATGGTATTTATTAAGTGCTTACTATGTGCAAAGCACTGTTCTAAGCACTGGGGGGCATACAAGGTGATTAGGTTGTCCCATGTGGGGCTCACAGGCTTAATCCCCATTTTACAGATGAGTTAACTGAGGCACAGAGAAGTTAAGTGGCTTACCCAAGGTCACACAGCTGACAAGTGGCAGGGCCAGGATTTGAGCCCATGACCTCTGACTCCCAAGCCCATGCTCTTTCCACTGAGCCATGCTGCTTCAAACACAGGATAATTAGATTGGTCATATCACCTGTTCCACACAGGGTTCCCAAGTTTGGCAGAGAAGTTAATGTGACTGGGGTGCTGTTGATTAATCAGAGAAAGCTTCCTGGAGGACTTTGGTCCCTTGTTTTCAGAGGACTTTGGATGTGGGAAGAGCTGTGTTAGTACATATTTGTCGGGAGAGGGAGTTCATTCATTCATTCAATCAATCGTATTTATTGAGCACTTACTGTGTGCAGAGCACCGTACTAAGCGCTTGGGAAGTACAAGTTGGCAACATATAGAGATGGTCCCTACCCAACAATGGGCTCACAGTCTAGAAGATTGACTGGGTATGTAAATGAATCTCCTCTCCAGTAAGTTTTACTTCACCTGGCAGAGAGACCTGCATTTCAACTGTCTCCATGGATATGATTCTGTTCTATTCAGTCCATGTCATGCTATAGCATTTAAATTAATGCTCATTTACTGTAGCTTTAAGACACTCAGTCAGTTCTCTTCTATCTTGTCTCTTTGATTTTCCACTTCAACCTAATCCTCACAACCTGCTCCTCTAATGCCAACCTACTCTCTGTACCTCAGCCTTCTCTACCCCAGCACCAACTACATGCCTACATCCTCCCTCTGGCCTTGGAACTCCTTTCCCATTCAAATCTGACAGACCATCATTCTTCCCTCTAGACTGTAAGCTTATTATGGGCAGGTAATCTGTCTGCTAATTCTGTTGTATTATACTCTCCCAAGGATTTATTACAGTGCTCTACACATACTAAGTGCTTAGTAAATACCATTGATTGATCTTACCAACTTCCAAGCACTCCTAAAATCCCATCTCCTCCAAGAGGCCTTCCCTGACTAAGCCCTGATTTCCCCTCTCTCCCTCTCATCTATGTCACCTATGCACTTAGATCTGTACCCCTTAGGCATTTGATATTCAACCCACCCTTCACCCCAAAGCACTAATATGCATATCCTTACACTCTGCCATTTCCCTTATCTGCAATTCTATTTTAAAGCCTGTCTCCCACCTAGAATGAAAATTCCTTGTGGTCAGGGCTCATGTCTACAAATGTCTACAAATTCTACTGCATTGGATTCTCCCAAGTGCTTAGTACAGTGCTCTGCATGCACAAAGTGCTCAATAAATACCAGTGATTGATTGATTCATAAACATGGACAAAAATCCTAAAAAAAAGAAAAAGAAATAATTCTAATTGGATTAAAAAAGTTAGCTCAGCGAATGAGATTGTTAGTTAAATGGACAGAGCCTCCTTAAATTCCCAAATGATGGTAGACCTGTTTGTTTCTAAGCTGGCATTAGTGTATTCTGCAAATTAAATTATTATATTCTGCAAATTATATATTTCTTTCTACAGTTACTGATACAAATTGTCTTATTCTGACATTTTCCTGAGGTGGTAATTATAGCTCAGTGCTTTTGAAAATGAGGACCTTTCTGCCTGGTTAGGATCTCAAGTTTGTCGTCATCTTCAGAAATGGGAGCCAGGTAGATGCAGCTATGTAGCCATGTAAATTTACACCTGGGCTAGCTACTGTGAAGATATTGTTCCTCATTTATTTTTCAAATTCATTTTGGCAGAGAATGACAATTTGTGAATGGCCTTTGGGTAAAGGAACGTGAAGGGCAGTCTTTCTCGGTTTTGTCTGTGCACTGAGGAGCCTGGATAGAATGACATGTGCGTGGCACTTCTTCCCACCTTGCTTACAGGGAAAGGTAGTCCCTTGTTGCACTACTAAGTTTTTTCCATGCACGATCAGTCTGTGTTTCCTTATATGCCTACTGACTTCCCTTTTTTAAATGTCATTTGTTATGTAGATACAAGATAATCAGGTTCCACATGGGGCTCACAGATTAGACAAAATGAGGCATAGTGACTTGCCCAATGTCACACAACAGGCAAGTGGCAGAGCTAGTATTAGAACCCAAGTCTTCTGACTCCCAGGCCTGTGCTCTATCCACTAAGACACATTTCTTTTTCCTGGAACATTTGTTTAAGAGTGAAATCCTTGTAATCCAGAAAACCAGTATGGTCTGATGGAAAGAGCTCAGGCTTGGAAGTCAGAAGACCTGATTTCTAAGCATGGTGCTGTGGACCTAAATATCCTGTATCTACTTCAGGGCTTGGAATACTGCTTGGCCTTGGGAGTCAGGGGACCTGGGTTCTAATTCTGGCCCTATCCTTTCCTGCTGTATGATCTTGGATAAGTCACTTAACATCCCTGTGCCTCAGTTTCCTCATCTATATAGTGAGGATTCAATGCCTGATTTCCCTCCTACTTAGACTGTGAGACCTAAATGGGACAGGGGCTGTTACTGATCTGCATACTCTATATGTACTCAAGCACTTAGTTCAGAACTTGGCATATAGTAGAGAAACAACGTGGCTCAGTGGAAAGAGCACGAGCTTTGGAGTCAGTGGTCATGGGTTCATATCCCGGCTCCACCAATTGTCAACTTTGTGACTTTGATCAAGTCACTTAACTTCTCTGTGCCTCAGTTACCTCATCTGCAAAATGGGGATTGACTGTGAGCCCCCCATGGGACAATCTGATCACCTTGTAACCTCCCCAGCACTTAGAACAGTGCTTTGCACATATTAAGCACTTAATACATGCCATTATTATTATTATATAGTAAGCACTTAACAAATACCACTATTAATAGTATGAGCACTTAACAAATGCCATTATTGTTATCATTATTATTATCATTCAAGCTGGAATATGACAAGTGCCTGGATCAGAATGGTGGCCATTTAGATGGAGAGTAATGGGAAGCTTTTGAAAATGTGGAGGAAAAACTAGTAGGATTTGGAAATAGAGTGAATATAGGGTTTGAAAGAGGAGAAACCAAGGATAATGCCAAGGTTGCTAGAATCAGAGGCAGAGAGGATGGAGGTATCAACTGTGATTTTAGAAATGGTCATCTACCCCTCCCAGGTCCCACTTCCAACTTCTTTAACCATTTTGATCCCTTTCTCACATTCCTTCTCTCTTTCTCCTTGCCTACATTGATCCTTGGGAACTCCAATATCCACATAGATGTTCCTGATGACCCTTCTGCTGTCCACCTTTGATCACTCCTCAACTCCACAGACCTCGTGCTCCACTCCACCTCACCCACTCGCCAACTTGGACACATGCTAGATCTCATCATCTCTAGCTATTGCACAATCTCTACCCTCACCAAGTCTGAAATTCCTCTCTCTGACCACAACCTTCTCACCTGCCTCTCTCCCACACTCCCCCTCCCATAAATCTCTACTGTTCTCCGACAGAGACCTCTGATCTTTTGACCTCGTCCAATTTTCTCCAGTCATCATGCCCATTTAACCTCCATACCCCAACTACCAAACTGCTTGATGACCAAATGGACACTCTCTCTATGAATTCAACTCACTCACTCCCTTATCCCTTTGTTGCTCTTGTACCACAAACCCACAGTCCTAGATCACACCTACATTCTTCCTCCTTCACTCCTGTGCATGAGCAGCGGGGTGTCGCTGGCAGAAATCTATATATCAGGCCAATTTTGTCCACATTAAGTTTATCCTTGCATACTTTAACTCTGCCCTCTCCTCTGACAGCAAAACTCTTTCTCCACCTGTATTGACACCCAGGCTCATTGCTCTCTCCAGTTGTTCTGAACATTTAACTCCCTCCTCAGGACCCCAGCCCCCCCGCCTCCTCCAGCCCTTGCCCCCAATGACCTGGTCACCTACTTCATCAACAAAATTGACATGATCAGGTGTGATCTCCCCAAAATCTCCCCTGCCCCTCTCTAATCCCTCCCCTCTCCTTCCCCTTCTTCAACTCCTCAATCTTTCCCAATACAATCTCTAATGGAAATCTCCTGCCTTCTCTCAAAATCTGCTCCCTCCATTTGTGCATCCAATCCCATTCCATCACACCTCATCAAAACATTTTCCCCTTCCCTTCTTCCCTCCCTAACTGCTATCTTCAACTTTTCTCTTTTCAATGGCTTCTTCCACACTGCTTTGATCTCACGGCCTTGATCTCACGGCTCCCTCCAGTTATTGCCCCATTTTCCTCCAACCATTCCTTTCCAAAGTCCTTGAGCGAGTTGCCTACACCCGCTGCTTCAAGTTCCTCTCCTCCAATTCTCTCCTTGACCCCCTCCAAACTGGCTTCTGTCCCCTTCATTCCACAGAAACTACCTTCTCAAAGGTCACCAATGAGCTCCTCCTTGCCAAATCCAATAGTCTTTACTCTATCCAAATCCTCCTTGACCTCTCAGCTGCCTTTGACACTGTTGGTCTCTCCCTTCTCCTGGAAACATTATCCAACCTCAGCTTCATTGACACTGTCCTCTCCTGGTTCTCCTCTTGTTTCTCTGACCACTGATTCTCAGACTCTTCCATGGGCTCCTCCTCTGTCTCCCATCCCCTAACTGTGGGTGTCCCTCAGAGTTCAGTTCTGGGTCCCCTTCTTTTCTCTATCCATGCCTACTAAATAATAAATACGATTGATGATGATGATGCCTACTACCTTGGAAAATTGCAGTCTCACATTTCCTCCTGCCTTCAAGACATCTCTACTTGGCTGTCCTCCTGTCACCTCAAACTTAATATGGCTAAAACTGAACTTCTTATTTCCCCATCCAAACCCTGTCCTCCCGCTCACTTTCCCATCACTGTTGATGGCACCTCCATTCTTCCTGTCTCAGAAACCTCTAACCTTGGCATTATCCTTGACTCCTCTCTCTCATTCCACCCACATATTTAAGCCATCATTAAATCCTGCCAGTTCTACCTTCACAACGCTCCCCAAATCTGCCCCTCCCTCTCTGTTCTAACTGCTACCACATAAATGCAGGCCCTTATCTTATCCTGCCTTGATTATTGTAGCAGCCTCCTTGCCGACCTCCCTTACCTCCTTTTTCTCCCCAGTCCAGTCCATACTCCAATCAATCAATCAATCAATCAATCGTATTTATTGAGCGCTTACTGTGTGCAGAGCACTGTACTAAGAGCTTGGGAAGTACAAGCTGGCAACATATAGAGACAGTCCCTACCCAACAGTGTGCTCACAGTCTAGAAGGGGGAGACAGAGAACAAAACCAAACATATTAACAAAATAAAATAAATAGAACAGATATGTACAAGTAAAATAAATAAACAAATAAATAGAGTAATAAATATGTACAAACATATATACATATATACAGGTGCTGTGGGGAAGGGAAGGAGGTAAGACGGGGGGGTGGAGAGGGGGACGAGGGGGAGAGGAAGGAAGGTGCTCAGTCTGGGAAGGCGTCCTGGAGGAGGTGAGCTCTCAGTAGGGCCTTGAAGGGAGGAAGAGAGCTAGCTTGGTGGATGGGCAGAGGGAGGGCATTCCAGGCCTGGGGGATGACGTGGGCCAGGGGTCGACGGCGGGACAGGTGAGAACGAGGCACGGTGAGGAGATTAGCGGCAGAAGAGCGGAGGGTGCGGGGTGGGCTGTAGAAGGAGAGAAGGGAGGTGAGGTAGGAGGGGGCGAGGTGATGGAGAGCCTTGAGGCCGAGGGTGAGGAGTTGCTGCCCTAATCATTTTCATTCAAAAATATTCAGCCCATGTTTCCCCACTCCTCAAGAAACTCCAGTGGTTGCCCACCCACCTCCATATCAAACAAAAGCTCCTCACCATTGGCTTTAAAGCACTTAATCACCTTGCCCCTTCCTACCTTACCTCACTACTCTCCTTTTACAACCCAGCCCACACATTTCATTCATCTAATGTTAACCTCACTGTACCTCAGTCTCGTCTATCTCACTGTTGGCTTCTCACCCATATCTTACTCTGGCCTGGAATGCACTCCCTCCTCAAATCCAAGAGACTATTCTACCCCACTTCAAAGCCTTATCAAAAGTACATCTCCAAGAGGGCCTTTCTGACCAAGCCCCCCTTTCCTCTTCTCCTAGCCCCCCTTTCCTCTTCTTCTAGCCCCCCTTTCCTCTTTTCCCACTCCCTTCTGCTTTGCCTTGACTTGGTCCCTTTGCCCTCCCAGTCCCACAGCATTTATGGACATATCTGTAATTTATTTATATGTATTAATTGTCTGTGTCTCCCTCTAGACTATAAGCTCATTGTGAGCAGGGAATGTGTCTGTTTATTGTTATATTGTACTCTCCGAAGTGCTTTATATTGTGTTCTGCACACAGTAAGTTCTCAATAAATATGAATGAATGAATGAATGAACTGTGATGAGACTGTTAAGAGGAGAAGAGGATTTTAGAGGGGAAAAAGAGGAGTTCAGTTTGGGACATATTGAGCTTGTGGTGCCAGCAAGACATCCCTGTCCAGATGTCTTGAGAGCAAAAAGAAGCATGAGATTGCAAAGGAAGTTATATCTAGGACTAGTGGTGTAGATTTGGGAGTCATCCATAGGGAGGTTGAAGGCATATGAGTGCATGAGTTCCCTAAGGAGTGAGTGTAAAGTGAGAAGAGAACAGGGCTCAGAGGAGAGTCTTGAGGGACACCCACTTTTAGGGGGTGAGAGGTTGAGGAAGAGTCAGTGAAACTTTTGCTGATAAATACCACTGATTGATTGACTGAGAGGCTTACAGTGTACAAGATGATACCGACATTAAAATAAATTATTCCTAGGGAAAATAGTAGATTGTATTTACATTAGTACTGAGAGATTGAGGTGATTATCAAAGTGCTTAAGGGATAGACAGGCAAGTACATAGTTGACAGTAAGGAGAGGGCAGATGGGGAAATGAAGGCTTAGTCAGAAAAGACCTCTTGGAGGCTATCCAATGCACACAGCAGTCCATATTGAGCACTCTATCAAGCACCTGGGTGAATACAGTAACAGTAAATGATGTGGTTCCTGCCCTGAAGGAGCTTACTGTCTAATGGGAAGACAAAAAGACACAGATGATTTATAGATAGTGAAAGCTGAGAGAAGACATGGAAATACAGGTGATAGCCACCAGAATATGGAAAGACAACAAATTGAATAAATGAATAACTATTTAAAGTACATGACTCATTAGATATGTATGTGCTAATGATGGCCTGACCGAGGGTAGTAGAAATTAAACAAGGAATCCTTGGTTAGAACCTCACCATCAACACCACTGTCTTCCAAAATGAAGGACAGCTGGTTATTCTTAGAGTCTAATGTGCTTCGGAGTGGCCTCATTCTAGGTGATGGAAGCCACATTTATCAGATTGTTAAAGAGATGTTGCTATCCTGCAGGATTCCCTCTTTGTGTCTTCTTGTATTTCAAATACAGTTGTTTCTCAGGAGTGGCCTTCACATTCACTGCACAAATTCTGGGACCTCTATTGCAAACTCAGTATCTGGGGCTCTATATGTAACAAGCTGGATTTCTGCATGGTGGTGGTGGTGGTAGTAGTAGTAGTAGTAGTAGTAGTAGTAGTAGCAGCAGTAAGTACAACTGGTATTTATTTAAAGCATAAAGCATAAAGTACTTGAAGTACTGGATTGAATGATATTTATGGAGCACCTACTGTATGCAGAGGACCATTCTCAGTACTTGGAAGACTACAAAAGTGTTAGTAGACATGATCTATGTCCTCAAGGATGGGAGAAAGACGCTACAATAAATTACAGATAAGAGGACATGATAGAGTGCAAAGCTATTTAAGATATATACATAAGTACTAGTGGGGATGGAAGGGGGAAAACACAACTGCTTAAGTCAGTCAATCAATTGCATTTATTTAACTGCTGATTATGTGCAGAGCACTACACTAAGTTCTTGGGAGAGTACAACACAACAATATAATAGGTACATTTCCTTCCCACAACTAGCTTACAGTCTAGAGGGGGAGACAATGTTAACATAAATAAATAAATTACAGAAATGTACATAAGTGCTGCGGGGCTGAGAGGGGTGGTGAGAAAAGGGAGCAAGTCACAGTGACACAGAAAGGAGTGGGGAAAGAGGAAATGAGGGCTTAGTCAGGGAAGGCCTCTTGGATGATATGTCCTTTTGATAAAGCTTTGAAAGTGGGGACATTAATTTTTTGTCTGATATGAAAAGGGAGGGCATTCCAGGCCGCAGGCAGGATGTGTGTGAGAGGTTGGGGGCAAGATAGGTGAGATTAAGTTACAGTGAGTAGGTTGGCAGTAGAGGAGTGAAGTGTGCTGGCTGGGTTGTAGTAGGAGAGCAGCAAGATGAGGTAGGAGAGCACAAGGTGATTGAGTGCTTTAAAGCTCATGGTAAGCAGTTTCTGTTTGATGCAGAGGTGGATAGATAATCACTGTAGGTTCTTGAGTGGGGAAACTTAGCCTGAATGCTTTTGTAAAAAAGTAATCCAGACAGCACAGTGAAGTATGGACTGGAGTAGGGAGACACAGGAGTCTGGGAGGTCAGCAAGGAGGCTGATACAGTAATCGAGGTGGGATAAGTGATTGGATTAATATGGTAGCAGTTCAGATGGAGAGGAGAGAGAAGATTTTAGTGATGTTGTGAAGGTTGAACTGACAGCACTGAGAACTGACTGAGCTGAGAAGCAGCACGGCTCAGTGGAAAGAGCACGGGCTTTGGAGTCAGTGGTCATGGGTTCAAATTCTGGTTCCACCAATTGTCAGCTGTGTGACTTTGGGCAAGTCACTTAACTTCTCTGTGCCTCAGTTACCTCATCTGTAAAATGGGGATTGACTGTGAGCCCCCCTTGGGACAACCTGATCACCTTGTAGCCTCCCCTACACTTAGAACAGTGCGTTGCACATAGTAAATGCTTAATAAATGCCATCATTATTATTATATAGGGTTTTGTGGTAGAATGAATATGTGGGTTGAATGAAAGAGAGGAGGCAGGGATAACATGAAGATTACAGACTTGTGAGACAGGAAGGATGGTGGGTGCCATCTACAGTGATGGGAAAGTCAAGGGGAGGACAGGATTTGGCTGGGAAGATAAGGAGTACTCTTTTGGACATATTAAGCCTGAGGTGATGGGAGGGCATCTAAGTAGAGTTGTCTTGAAGGCAGGAGGAAGTGTGAGACTGTGGAGAGGGAGAGAGATAAGGGCTGGAGATGTAGATTTGGGTTTCATCTACCTAGAGGTGGTAGTTTGCTGAAGCAACAGTAGGGAAGAGAAGTAAGGTGGGGAAATTAATTGGGCAAGGCCTCCTGGAGAAGATATGACTTCAGAAGGGCTTTCAAGATGGGGAAAGAAGTGATCTCTGCCAGATATGAAGCAACATGCAGCAGGATGGCCTAGTGGAAAGAGCATGGGCCTGGGTGTCACAGGCCTTGAGTTCTAATCCTAGTTCCACCACTTACCTACTTATGACCTTGGGTAAGTCACATAACTTCTTTGTGCCTCAGTTACCTCACCTGTAAAATGGGGATTAAGACTAAGCCCCACTTGGGACATGGACTATGTCCAATCTGATTATCTTGTATCTACCCCAGTGCTTAGTACAGTGCCTGGCACACAGTAAGCTCTTAACAAATACCATAAAAAGTGTGAAGGCAGAATTACAGGCAAGAAGAAAGGGAGTGAGCAGTGCTAGCCATTGTTAGTACCCATTGGTTGTCTTTATTGAGGGTATCCTTTGGTCTGTCTTAGATGTTCATGTCCACTTGGAAGAGATGAGTTTAGATTCATTTGAATGAAAGAGAAAAATTGTGAAAAGGAATTCCCTTCTAACTGGGAATGAGTTTCCCTTACTCTTGCAGTCCAGCGTAAGAGGAGAGAAGCATCAGAGGTACGAAGAAAAACCTCAAAAAAGGGTGGATGGGAAAGGAAACAAGCACCACAGACAAGCTGTTTTTCCCCTAGCACCACTCTAGCTAAACACAAACCCATCAGACCCTCCAGTGTAGCCTTCTCTAGAGCAAAAGTAGGCAAGACACCCCATTGCATCAGGTGTCCCCCAGTCCAGATGGGGTCAGCTGAGTTATAATAAGCAGCACATTCTCCCAGGTCTGGTTTAAAGATCCATTTTTCAGTTGAAATGGGTCCAAAATGACTGTGGACAGCTGGGTGACAGAACTCCCCATCAGCTGTTGGAAGGTCAATGGGACTCTAGAGGTCAGTGACAGCGATTTCATCAGGCACAAACACCAGTGAGCACACTGTGAAAGATCACGGACTGGTCCTTTAGTCCAGCCTATTGAGATTTTGCTATCTACACTTCCCTCTTTGAAACATGTCAAGGAAACTCACTAATAATAAGTGAAACAGAAGCAATACCTCTTGAATAAGAGAGAATATTTTTCATGGCTCTTCCATAACATTTTTGAACACCATGGCAGTAGTAGTAATAGTATTTATTAAGCACTTACTGGGTGTAGAACTGTGTACTAAGCACTGGGAAAGAATACACAGATGAGAATCAGTCAGGGTTTCTGGCCCTCAAGGAGCTTGGGTCCTAACAATGTGGTAGAAGGTTGCTGGCAATGGACACATAAGGATGAAATAGAACTAGAAAAGCACGTGATCAAAATAAAAGATGACATGGATAAATAGAAAACAAAATAAAAGCTGTATGGGGAGTGTGGCTGGAAAAGCTGAGTTTCAGGGTTTTCGCAGCTCAGAGTCTGACCATTTTAGCCACAGTGATTGCCACTGTTAATGGATCAGGCTTACCTCTTGAGATTTCCCGTCATTAGATAGCCTTAACAAAGTCACTGTCCTCTCCTACACAGATTAAATTCAAATCCAGGAAATTTTTACAGCCACCAAACATGGTGGCATATCCACAAAAGGAAGTATGGTTTCCCCAGGCCCTTTCCATCATGCCCATCTCCCTCTTGTAATTCAGCACACACTCCCTTCCATTAAGGACAATGCACCTTGATGGGGCTCAGTGAGCCCAGTGCCTCATGCACAAAACCATTTATTTTCAACATCAAGGCCCAGTGAGTTCAAACCATCTCACCCTGTCGACAGACTCCCCCTTTGTCTCTAGCCACATTACAGCCAAACCACAGTGAATATTCAGGGACTGCATATAAAGAGAGAATAAATTAGCTGAATATGAGAATAGATTATTCAGTAAAGCAGTATGGCCTAGTGGATAGAGCAAGGGCCTAGGAGTTAGAAGGACCTGGGTTCTAATTCCGGCTCCGCCACTTGTCTGTTTTGTGACTTTGGGCAAATACCTTAACTTCTCTGTGCCTCAGTTACCTCATCTGTAAATGAGGATTAAGACCATGAGCCCCATGTGGGACATGGACTGCATCCAAACTGACTAGCCTGTATCTACCCTAGCACTTAGAACAGTGCCTGGGACATAATAAGCGCTTAACATATACCCTTAGAAAAAAGATTAAGTCCAAGGATGGTGCTCCTTGTCAATCAATCGATGCTATGTATTGAGTGCTTACTATGCATAGAGCACAGCTGTTAGCATATGGGAGAGTACAACAAGCTCACAGTCTAAGAAAATCAATCTATATAGACTCAGATCTGTAAAATATCAGTTTCTTCATCTGGAACAAGGAGACGAGATTGTGAGGTCCATGCAGGGCTGTAAAGGACTTGAGGCATGGCTGTCTGCCCCTCAGTTTCACTTCCCACAGGTCCACTGAGCAAAATCACTGCGAATTCCTGTTGTCTTCCCTATGTGCCTCCCATCATCATCAATCATCAATCGTATTTATTGAGCGCTTACTGTGTGCAGAGCACTGTACTAAGCGCTTGGGAAGTACAAGTTGGCAACATATAGAGACAGTCCCTACCCAGCAGTGGGCTCACAGTCTAAAAGGGGGAGACAGAGAACAAAACCAAACATACTAACAAAATAAAATAAATAGAATAGATATGTACAAGTAAAATAAATAAATAAATAAATAGAGTAATAAATACGTACACACATATATACATATATACAGGTGCTGTGGGGAAGGGAAGGAGGTAAGATGGGGGGATGGAGAGGGGGACGAGGGGGAGAGGAAGGAAGGGGCTCAGTCTAGGAAGGCCTCCTGGAGGAGGTGAGCTCTCAGCAGGGCCTTGAAGGGAGGAAGAGAGCTAGCTTGGCGGATGGGCAGAGGGAGGGCATCCCAGGCCCGGGGGATGACGTGGGCCGGGGGTCGATGGCGGGACAAGCGAGAACGAGGTATGGTGAGGAGATTAGCAGCAGAGGAGCGGAGGGTGCGGGGTGGGCAGTAGAAGGAGAGAAGGGAGGTGAGGTAGGAGGGGGCGAGGTGATGGAGAGCCTTGAAGCCCAGGGTGAGGGGTTTCTGCCTGATGCGCAGATTGATTGGTAGCCACTGGAGATTTTTGAGGAGGGGAGTAATATGCCCAGAGCGTTTCTGGACAAAGATAATCCGGGCAGCAGCATGAAGTATGGATTGAAGTGGGGAGAGACACGAGGATGGGAGATCAGAGAGAAGGCTGATGCGGTAGTCCAGACGGGATAGGATGAGAGCTTGAATGAGCAGGGTAGCGGTATGCATGGAGAGGAAAGGGCGGATCTTGGCAATGTTGCAGAGCTGAGACCGGCAGATTTTGGTGACGGCTTGGATGTGAGGGGTGAATGAGAGAGCGGAGTCGAGGAAGACACCAAGGTTGCGGGCTTGTGAGACGGGAAGGATGGTAGTGCCATCAACAGAGATGGGAAAGTCAGGGAGAGGGCCAGGTTTGGGAGGGAAGACAAGGAGTTCAGTCTTCGACATGTTGAGCTTTAGGTGGTGGGCAGACATCCAGATGGAGATGTCCTGAAGGCAGGAGGAGATGCGAGTCTGGAGAGAGGGGGAGAGAGCAGGGGCGGAGATGTAGATCTGGGTGTCATCAGCGATGACAGATCCCAAGATCCCAGGATCTTCACTCCCACCTCGACTGCACCTGCAGGGCCACGAGACACCCAAGTTGCAACCCAGATGGTCTCTTCCCAGGCTAGAATGATGGCAATCTTCCATTGTGACTGGGCTGTCGGGGCAGCACTATGGAACCACCTCAGATCCTCGCTACCATGGAAACTATTGGACTCTGAGTGCTGTATTTTATGTTGTTTTAAGGTTTCTGTTGTTTTCAGCTTTCCTTATGTGTCTGTCAAAAAACCCCTTCCACCTCTGGAGGGCCAGGGGACTGTGTTTAATTTTCCCCCATGTATTTTTACCAGTGTTTAGTATAGTGCTTTGCATGGAGTAAGTATGTTACATATACTACCAGTATTACTACTTTATTAGGATTGTGTCTGATCTGATTATCTTATATCCACCTCAGGCTTAATCCAATGCTTGGCTCATAGTGAGCATTTAGTAAATGTCATTATATACGTTTTTCTTACATTATTAACTTCACATTGGCCTTCACCTATTCCACATTAGTAATCTATCTCAGAAGAGAATGTGTTCCACATAGATTTAATGATTGGTTGTTTGATGTGAGAAATGATGTCATCACCTTGAAAGATACCTAGGCCCTTAGGTAAGCTATAGACTGGGGGTCAGAAGTAGGAAGGAGGAAGTCGGGTCAATGAATGGTGGTATGGGAAAGCCATGAAGCAGCATGGCTTAATGAATAAGGCAAGGGTCTGGAATTCAGAAGCCTTAGGTTCTACTTCTGGTTTCACCACTTCTCTGCTGTATGACCTTGGGCAAGTCACTTAATGTCTCTGTGCCTCAGTTACCTCATCTGTTAAAAGAGGATTAAGACTGTGAATCTCATGTGGACATAGACTGAGTCCAACCTGATTAGCTTTTATCTTCCCAACATTTAGTTCACTGTCTGGCACATAACAAGCACTCAACAAATGCAATTTGTTTAAAAAAGCCAACTACAGCGACATTCTCCACAAACAAGCCCCTTTCAGCTGCTACTGGCTCATCATGCTATCTCTCCTTGCAGGAGAATTCCTAAATCATAGGTTGGATCTTGGCTGGTTAAAAAACTTTTTAGTTTACTTGTTAATACTTTCCAATTTAGTTCTAGTTCTGCTGACATCCATTTTCTTTTCATTTTTATTCCCGTGGCTAAAAAAAAAATGCACAAGCTGGAATTGCTCTCAAGCCAGAATTGCTCTCAGAACAGAGGTTTGTGCTTGGATTCAGGTGAAGGAATGCTTTATGTTGGTTTTCCGGAACTATCAGAAGTTTTAGTGCATCCCCAACCATGTCTTCAGAGTGAAAATGTGGTCCTTTAGGAAAACTTTAATCTTTTGACAGTGACAGTTTTCTGCTGATTCTCTTTGAAATGAAACTCAGTGCACCTTAAGCCCAGCAATGTGCAGAGGAGGTGGGGTTAGGAATGGGATGAGCTTCTGTTTTGCAGGTGGATGCTGATGGCACCATTACCATGGAGGAGCAGATTGTTCTGGTCCTGAAAGCTAAAGTACAATGTGAGCAGAACATCACAACCCAGCTGCAGGAGGGAGGTAAGGTAGAGAAACTAAATGGCTAAGCTGCTTCTGCCTCCCTTAAGAGAGAGATGAAGGGGATGGGGTGAGGGCAGAAGGGAAGGGGGAGGAGGGGGAGAAGGGAGGGAAGGGGGAGGTGTGGAGAAGTTATGGTCAGATACTCAAAGCAGGGATAAACTACTATACTCTAGTAATAATAATAATAATAATAATGACAACAGTAATAATAGTAATAATAATGGTATTTATTAAGGGCTTACTATGTGCAAAGCACTGTTCTAAGCGCTGGGAAGGTTACAAGGTGATCAGGTTATCCCACGGGGGGCTCACAGTCTTAATCCCATTTTACAGATGAGGTAACTGAGGCACAGAGAAGTTAAGTGACTTGCCCAAAGTCACACAGCTGACAGTTGGCAGAGCTGGGATTTGAACCCACGACCTCTGATTCCAAAGCCTGTGCTCTTTCCACTGAGCCACACTGCTTAATCTTAACTGGGTCAATGGAAATAGAGTATTACTATTATTACTGTTATTATTATTATCATTGTTTTGTGGCATTTGCTAAGTACTTACTATGTGTCTAGCAGTGTGCTTAACTCTCAGGTAGCTACAAGATAATCAGGTCAGACAAAGTTCCCATCCCAGCTAGGGTTCACAGTCTAAGTAGAAGAGATAATAGGTCTTTCAACCCTAATTTCACAAATGAAGAAACTGAGGCATAGAGAAGTTCAGTGACTTGTCCAATGTTGTACGGCAGACAAGGGGGCCGAGTCAGGATTAGAACCCGGGTTCTCTGATTCCAAGGTCTGTGCTCTTCCCATTAGTGTTAAGTGAAAGAGCACCAAACCAAGTATAGTTTTCCAAAGGAAAAACCCAAAGACCCCAAAATTTGACCAATACAGTGTACGCATATTAGGAAAGAGGGTAAAGACACAATAAACATAGTAGTTAGTATTTGCTAAGTGCAAATCTATCAGGTCAGACACAGCCCCTCTCTGTGATTTGCCCAAGGTCACAAAACAGGTAAGTGGCAGAGCTGGGATGAGAACCCAGGTCCTCTGACTCCCTAAATTGCATTGTAAATATACATATACATTTTATTCCATAAGAAAAGTGCCATCATGATTGTAGTGGTCTAGTTCATCATTGGTACTGGGACATTTACAAATAAATCGTCAGGCACATGCATATATCTGTAATATATACCCCAGTGATAAAAACATTTTGAATTTTTTACATGCACATATAAGAGGATCTTTCATTGTGGACAGGCAATGTCCACAATGTTTACTGTTATACTGTACTTTCCTAAGTGCTTAGTACAGTGCTTTGCACCCAGTAAGCTCTCAATAAATATGATTGAATGAATGAATCCTATTCAGCAAGAAATTACCTTTATGCTAAGATACTACAGGTCCTTTTCCTACTCCTCCTGCTCTTTCTCCTAAATATATCTGTCATTATCTAATGCTAAGTTGTAGTGGACTTTCCATCTTTGTTTTTCAATTAGAATACTTTGGAAGTAGAGGGGGAAGGAAAGGGAACAGTTTATGCCCAGGTAAACTTTGCAGGACAATCTTGAAGTGAGAGAGTACTGTAAGAAATTCCACCATTAAAATTAAATTGCTCCATCATGAAAGAGTACTAAAAGAAGCATCATAAATGGACCTCCCTGTCTATTAGGTAGACATTTGTTATGTTTTAGGGACATAGATACTTAAAGATGTGCCTCCTCTCTACTGCCAGGAAACATCCACAACATTGGAGAGTTTTAGGGAAGATTCAGGCAAAACTTTGGGAGGGCTGAAAAGATTTTCTTGAAGTGATTAAAACGACCTAGAAATCAAGTTTACCACTGTCTGGAGAATAGTGGCTTGTAACCATGATATTCCCCCACAGGTTGGAAAATCTTAATCACACAGAAAGAGGAATGGGACTTGATCTAGTATCCTTCAAGAAATAGTAGAGAATTGTCCCAGAAGAAAAATCAAGAATAAGCCCAGAAGAAATAGTCAAAACTTGAACATAAAAAAATGTCATTTGCCCACCGCCTTGAATTTCCCATTACCATGTTAATGGACACAAACAAGAAGCGATAGAATCAGTTTCACACAATTAAGTAAAAGCCAATTAGATAAAACATTGGCCAATTGAATAAAAACTAGGGTTAAATGAATTGAGTAATAGAAATTAGAAATGAAAATTTACTCTGACCTCATAAAATGAAACCGAATCATAAACAAGCCACCAAAATGGAGAGACCAAAAGAACTCCTCATCCTGGCTCTGCTTTAATAAAACGTCTGCCCACCTGGGTTATTTGTAATTACCCTGACAGCAATAATGAACCAGACCACTACAAACACGACTGCACTTTGCTTATGGAATGAAATGAGAGACAAGTAGAAACTCAATCTCGGTAACTCCAAAGTTTAAATTCACTCCAAATGCCACAGCTCAAAAAAACTCCAGTTAATTAGTTTGGTCCTGGCCCGCACAAAGGATTTGGAAACAGTAATTAATAGTGTTCATTTGGAAAGAGAGATTGGGGAGTTCATCATTCAATTAATTGGAAGTGGAAAGTCATCCACTTTTCTCTTTGCCGTGCAATGAAACCCAGTTTTCCTCTAGAACAGAGGTTGGATCAGTGCTGGAATAACAGCCACTCACTCAGGCCCACCTTCAGAGAGTCCCTGTGCAGCTGAAACGTCTGGGCCTAACTGCACCCCACTACTGTCTACCACCACCTGCCAGGTCTGAGGGTCTGAGTGGCCACTGGAGGGATAAGGATTTACAGGGAGCATCCCACTGAAGAAGGTGCTGACAGCCTCTGGGACCAGATGTTTAAGGGTGTTCAAGGACTGCTCGTGAGCCACCCTAGGTGGCACTTGAATACCTCTGCCAAGAGGGATTTTGGCTGGACAGGGCTCCTTGTACTGTCTGCCTTGCAGCCCTGAACTGACAGACTCTCAGAGATTAAGGGTCTCAGGGTGGTGTTAAAGATTGGGACAGTGGGTTGTGGCAAACTGGAGTCGAAGTAGGATCCAGGGATTGTGGGGAAAGAGACATATATGAAATGAGAAGTAGCATGGCTTAATGGCTAGAGCACAGGCCTGGGAGACAGAGATCCTGAGTGCTAATCCTGGCTCTCCTACTAGCCTGCTGGGAGACCTTGGGCATGCCACTTAACTTCTCTGTGCTTCTGCTTCCTCATTTATAAAACGGGGATTAAATTACCTGGTCATCTTCCTACTTAGACTGTAAGCCCCATGTGGGATGGGAACTGGGTCCGATCTGATTATTCCAAATCTAACCAGGCAATTAGTACAGCCCTGGGAAGGTAATAAGGGTTTACCAAACCATAATTATTAATTATTGTTGTTATTATTAGAACCTATCATTTTGGGAATGAACAAAAGTTTCTACTTTGAGACAAATTGCCCTAGTTTCTGAGCATACCCAGGTTGCTCTGTGATGCAGTCCAGCCCCAGTCTAGCCCAGTCCCACCTGCTTCATCCTCTGCTTAGTCCTAATTCCAGCCCTAATCCAACCCAGATCAGTTCAAGTCTCAACCTCCCTCCTTCTCTTTGGTTCCCCATCACCCTCACTCCCCAAAAAGAAGGTTGAGGACAGCTGAATCTTTGAAAGCTGAAGTTTCAACAGTGTGGGCAAGAAGGCCTGGGGACAGGAAAGATGAAGGAAGGAGAGACTACAATAGATGCAGAGTGACAGAGAGGGAGATGGACCTCTCCCAAGGTAATGAGAAGCAAGTGGCAGTATGAGAGTCAGTGAAGGACAGCTACATTGGAAAGACAGGACTGAGGTAGGCTGGTGGATGAGAGAGGATGGAAGCCAGAGCTCTCTGGGTTAAATTCAATTGGTGCTACCCCCATATTAAAGCTGGGGCCCTTTCCAATGGCCTGGCCAAATCAGAGTTTCTGGATCTTGTTCCGAGGAAAAAATGCATTACATCTGGGATCAGCTTTCATTTTGAAACAGGGCAGAATGACTGAGGCTCTGAACAGTGGCAGGCTGGACAGGGAGAGGAGTAATGGGGTAGAGCCCGTACCACAGAATTCAGCAGCAGTGGCAGCAGCAATAGCAATAGGGGGAGGGAGAAAATGCAGAGATAAAAAAGAATGGGAATCCTAGAGGTGGTATGTCATAGCACTTTTAAGCAGGAAAAAGTGTGGATGGAGCATTCATCAAGAGAATGTGCTTTCTTAGAAGGACATGATGACCAGGATCCCAGGAATAAACATAAGAACACCCACTTGTTCAGAACATTAACTGGTCTTCATGGAAACCGTCCAAGATTTGTGATGTTGGAATGAACCTGGTGAGGAGGAGGGGCTGATTCTTGAAATGGGACTGAATTTGGGGACAATCAGAAGCTAGGAGAGGAGCAGAACAAGGTGGGAGGGCATAAATTGTCCAATGCCTCCAGGGGGCTTTGAGGTCTTGATGGCTGTGTGATGAAGGCAGTGGGAGTGAAATCGGGAGTCTCGCTGCCAGGTCCTGTATAAGAACTCTGCTGTCAGGACATGGGCAAAGAGGCTGTGCCAGACTCTCTAAAATTAAGGGTGCCACCAAATGTGAAATTCAGCTCTTGCTGCCGACTTGTCAAATCCACTTGGTCAGGGAGATGGGATTCCTGTAGTGAAGTGTCTTGGAGGTAAAAAGGCAGACAAAAGAGAAAAAGACAGAGAGGGTAAAAGAAAGAGAAGGGAAAAGAGGGAGCAAAACAGAGGAGATGGACAATATCCATAAAGAGGTACACACACATATACTGAGAATACACATGCATGCAGACAGACATGGACCTTGGACAGAATTGGTGGAGAGACTTATTAATAATAATAATAATAATAATATTAAAAATAAGTGCTAACTATGTGTCAAGCACTGTTCTAAGCACTGGGGTAGATACAAGTTAATCAAGTTGGGCACAGTTCCTGTCCCATATGGGGCTCACACTCTTAATTCCCATTTTACAGATAAGGTAACTGAGGCCCAGAGAAGTGAAGTGACTTGCCCAAGGTCACACTGCAGGCAAGTGGCAGAACAGGGATTAAACCCCACGTCATTCTGACTCACTGGTACATGCTCTATCCACTAAGCCACACTGCTTCAGTACTGACTTGAAGTCAGTAGTCAGGAGTTTCTTTTTGTTGTGGAGAGAAGTGGCTTTCTTTTGGAGCTTCCTAAGGATAGAAGTGAGTAGGATAGAGCAAAGAGGGAGAGGCTGGAAGCAGGAAGATCAGTAAGGAAGTGGTAACAAGAGCTTGGACCATAGGGTGGAGAGGAAGGAGCAGAGTTAGGAAACACTGAAGAAGAAAACAACCTCCATTTCACTGCTGGGTCATCATCACAGCACAGCCATAGCTGTTTCAATCCTCTTCCACCACCAGGCCACAACAGTCCCACTAGAGGAGTCAAAGCAGCCCCAGATTTCAGGATCATCCTGTATAATTCCAGTCCCCCAAGCCAGATCCCAAATCATTTACAACGGGGTTCCACAGGGGTGCTAAGCTTGCCCAGAAAGCACTTCTGGCTTGAGCTAGAAGACTTTTGCAAAGGCCAGGCCCAGTGCTCTAAATTTGAATTTCTCTCCAGCTCTCCTGGGGAGTCTTCAGTGGTTTTTCACATTTACAAGAGCAACATAGCCTAGTGACCACAGCATAGGTCTGAGAGTCAGGAGACCTGTATTCTAATCCCTGAAACCTCCACTGCTTGTAGCATGACTTGAAGTAAATCACTTCTTTGGGCCTGTTTCCTCATCTATGAAATGGAGATACCTATGGATACCTATTCTGCCTCCTCCATAGACTGGGAGCGCCATGTGGCATAGATCTGATTGCATTGTATCTAGTACAGTGGTTGGCACATAGTAAGCCATAAATCTTAAAAGTTAACATTGACAGTACAGCCAGAAAAGACACTGACTTCAGGTCACATGTAGACCTCATTTTTCCTCCCATATTTCTTTCTTCCATCTTCACTGAGGCTTTGAAACAGCTGAGATTGGAAAAACACCGAAGAAAAGGTTTAATGGGCAATGTCTGCTTAGCTGTGTCTGTAAACTCGTCTCTCTTCCCACTTCCTTCTTTCAGAGGGAAGCTGTCTTCCAGAATGGGATGGACTCATATGTTGGCCCAGAGGGACCGTGGGACATATGGTGGCTGTCCCCTGCCCTGCCTATATCTATGACTTCAATCACAAAGGTACTTCATGCATCCTTGTGTGGTGTCTCCTCTAGCAACAGGTCCCCATTGATTGATTGATTCATTCATTCAATTGTATTTATTGAGCTCTTACTGTGTGCAGAGCACTGTACTAAGCGCTTGGGAAAGTACAATACAACAATAAACAGTGACATTCACTGCCCACAACGAGCGCACAGTCTAGAGTGGGGGAGACAGCTATCAGTACAAGTAAATAAAATAACAGATGTGTATATAAGTGCTTTGGGGCTGGGAGTGGGGAGAGCAAAGAGAGCAAGTCAGGGTGACACAGAAGGGAGTGGGAGCTCAGAAAAAGTGGGGCTTAGTCTGGGAAGACCTCTTGGAGTAGATGTGCCTTCAATAGGGCTTTGAACCTGGGGAGAGTGGTTGTCTGTCAGATTAGAGGAGAGAGGGTGTTCCAGGCCAGAGGCTGGATGTGGGCTAGTGGTTAGCGGTGAGACAAGCGAGATCTGAGGCCCAGTGAGAAGGTTAGGACTAGAGAAACAAAGTGTGAAGCCTGAGTTGTAAGAGGGAAGTAGGGTGTGGTAGGAGGGGGCAAGGTGATTAAGTGCTTTATATCCAATGGGGAAGAGTTTTTGTTAGATACTGAGGTTGATGGACAACCACTGTAGTTCTTTGAGGAGCAGGATGATGTGCCCAGAACATTTTGGTAGAAAAATGATCCGGGAAGCAGTGTGAAGTGTGGACTAGAGTGGGAAGAGACAAGAAGCTGGGAGGTAAGCAAGGAGGCTGATGCAGTAATCTAGGCAGAATAGGATGAGTGATTGTAGTAACGTGGTAGCAATGGAGTTGGAGAAGAAAGGGCGTATTTTAGCAGTGTTATGCAGGTGGAACCAACAGGATTTGGTGATGGATTAAATTTGTAGGTTGATTGAGAGAGAGGAGTCAAGGATAACACCAAGGTTATGGGCTTGTGAGACAGGAAGGTTGGTGGTGCTGTCTAAAGTGATGGGACAGTCAGGGGGAGGACAGGGTTTGTTTCCACCAAAAAATGTGATTTCACAACTGAAATATGGGAAGAGAAAAGGTAAAATTGTGGGAACTGATATTGATTTTTTTTGGAAATTGGGTCTCTGGGAAAGGAAAATATTGATTAACAGCAATTGAAAGTACCACACTAAAATCAAGATCCCACATAAAATCAGGTTCTGAAGGAAAAGAACATCTTCATTCTAGTTAGAGCATATTCCTTTAAGTGGGAGACAGGCAAGCTGAAACAGTAGAAAAGCCTGGGAAACCTTTTCCCAAGAGCAAAGCTTTGAGTCAAAGAGGAAAATGAACCCCAAAGAAGAATTTCTCTTAGGAATCATATATTTTGTCATGGACAATCAAGTGAGAGAACCAATCAAAGAAAAGGAAGGAAGTGAATTAGCCAGGAGAAAGGGGTAAATATTGTGTAAAAATGAGACAGAAAATGGAATCTAGATTTGGGGACCAGTGAGTGGATTTATCCTCCATAAATCCTTGTTCTAAGGAACTGGAGTGTGAATAAAGGAATGCAACCCTGAGCTGCTGGATGTGACCAGCGATGCTGCCAGCTGCAAGCAGGAACTGACCAGAAGGATTTTGAGATGAATGGCTCCAGGAATTCATAAGGAATGGTGGAGGGACTGGGATAGGAGGGAAGGCTGTACCCCTTCTCAGGGACTGTGCAGACTGGGGCTAGGCAGTTCTTGAGCTCTGACTTTTGTTCTGCTCTTTCCTTGAGAAGTGCATGTCACGAATTTGTCTATTAAGTGCTTATATCAGGGTGCGTAGTTGTGTGCCTTCAGAGAAGTGAAAAAGAACCTAGGTTCACTCCTCTAGTGCCAACCTATTTTATCTTACCCCTTTCCCATATCCTGCCTCTGGTCTGGAATGCCCTTCCCTTTCATAACTAACAGACCACTACTACACACCATAAGTATTCATTAAACAATAAATGCAATTGATTTAGCATTTATTAAGGGTTTACTGTGCACAGAGCACTGTACTGAGCTCTTGGGAGAGTGTAAAACAATTGAATTGGTAAACACAATACTGGCCCACAAGAAGCTTACAGACTAGAAGGGTACAGACATTAAAATAAATTACTGATGGATATGCACATAAGTGCCAAGGGGTTCAGACCCAGGTGCCCAGGTGGCACAGAAAGGAGGGCTTAGATAGGAAAGTGAGAGCTTGGTCAGGGAAAGTCTTTTGGAGGAAAGGTGCTTTTTGTAGGGATTTGAAGATGAGTGATGGTCTGCCTGATATGAAATGGGAAGGAGTTCTAGGCCAGAGGGAGCACATATGCGAGGTGTCAGTGATGAAATGGGTGAGATCAAAGTAGGTAGACTGGCAGTAGAGGAGTGAAGTGTGAAAGTGGGATTGAGAAGATCAGCAAAGTAAGGTAGGACAGTACTCTCCCAAGTGCTTTGAACAGTATTCTGCACATATTAAGTGCTCAATACATGCCATTGATTGATTGAGAGATGATTGAGTGATATAGCAAATGGTAAGGAGTTTCTGTTTGATGCAGAGATGGATGGGCCAGTCATTGGAGGTTTTTGAAGAGTGGAGAGTCAGAGACTAAACAGTTTTTTAGAAAAACGATCCTGGCAGCACAGTGAAGTATGGACTGGAGAGGTGGGAGTTCAGTGAGGAGGCTGATGCAGTAGTCAGGGTGAGATATGATAAATGCTTGAATCAGTGTGGTAGCTGTTTGGAAAGGAAAGGGCAGATTCTAGAGATGTGGTGTAAGTCGAACAGACAGGATTTGGTAACAGGATGATTGGTGAGAGAGAGTTGGCTGATTGAACCTTAAAATATCCACTTGCCTTTTTAGGAGTGTTTGTAGGCAGTGAAACTGGTGGGGCTTGATTTCAGAGTCCTGACACAGTTCCTCTCCTGGGGAATGATAGGGAGTTTGGGGCCCTGGGGAAATCCAAGTGTGAAAAAGCTCACACCCCTACTCCCGACAATGGTCTTTGGGGTTCCCCTTATTGGGTGAGGAGCTGTAGTCTCCCAAAATATCACATTCCTGAAATGCCTTCTCTGGCAGTGGGTGTGTTCCCCCCCTAAAATGCTTCCTTTGTTATGATATATGTCCCCCAAGTCCTACTCTAGTTCCAGTGAAGAGAGAACTGCTCTTGGAAGAAGGAGAGCTGGATCTGCCTATGATGGCTATGCCATCAGCACTGAAAGTTTCTGAACAAATAAATACCTAGGGGTTACTGCGAGGTGGACAGGGGTAAAAAAAAAACAGCTGGCCAATATGGGAGGTTACAGACTGCAGCTGCTCCTGAGGTAACTCCCTTCTGGTTCATGGTTCTGTGGCACAGCTACAAGCAGCTAAAGCAGGGAAAAATAAGTCTTGCCCATAAAAGATCTGCCATGTGCAATCTGTAATATGCAGCACCCCATTCTCCCGGTAACTCATTGCACTCCAGGCTGGCAGTGAAGTACATTGCACTGTGCAAACTATAATCAATTCCTTTGGGCAGGGCCTCAGTCGGGTAAGTCTGATGGCTGAGGCTAAACCATCAGTCTCAATGGGAGACTACCTCAAACACCTCCCCTGGAAAGAATGGAAAGTGGAGTTGCATTCAGCTTGCAGTCAATCTGAAGAGAACTGCTCCCACATAATGTCTTCTTTATCTTCACAGGATTTGCCTTTAGGCACTGCACTCCAAATGGATCATGGGATTTTATGCCAGGTTTAAATAAAACCTGGGCCAATTATTCAGACTGCCTTCACTTAGTCCAGCCGGAAATCAGCACCAAAAAGGTAGTGTCTTAGTGATTTGGGGTCCTAGAGAACATAAATTTCTTAGTTCTGGTCCTTTGAACTCTATGGTATGCATCCAGTTCTTCTGGAGAATCTTTTCCACTTAGTACTGAGAAATAAGTGAGATGTAGCAAGAAGAAAAGATGGATTTTGGTTTTAAGGTATATCCTAGGCCTGGATAATTCTGAGCAGCATGGCCCCCGTTTCTGCTCCTTCTGCATCCCACCAGCCTAGTCACTCGAGAGATTGACTTTTTACAGCTTCAGAAGACCACCAGCTCCTGAGGAAATTGTCATGGCACTTAGTTATACTCTCCATGGCTGGTAAGATCATAGCCAGTGCCCTTATGGATGGGATGCCAAAGAATTCCATTGACTGCAGGCTCCCAGAATCACAATATGCCTTCGGATCACAGCAAGGTACAGCAAACATTGCAGCATGTTGAATACAGAAGTGAAGGTAACAGCACTGATGATCGCTATTCAGCTTGCATAAACACTCCAAGAGCATTGGACTCCACCAGTAGATCCAGGTTTTGGAAATTGTTTAGTTACTGTGGTGGTCTTGAATAGTTCATTAAGGTTCTGAAGCTGCTTTGTGATGAATGTCAGAATGGGGGTACTGTCTAATCTATTGCCCATTGCCAGTGGGGCAAAGCCAGGAGTGAAGGAGATCCAAGTCTACTAATAATAATTAGGGTAATAACTGTGGTATTTGTTAAGCACTTACTATGTGTCAAGCAGTGTTCTAAGCACTGGGGAAGATATAAGTTAATCAGTTTGGACACGGTCCCTGTCCCATATGAGTCTTCGTAGGAGGGAGTAGGATTATTCTATTTATTATGCACATCCATGCTAGAAGATGCAACAGGGAACCTGGGTTCAAGAGTTAGAATACTCTTCTGATCCAACAGGGAGCTCTTCCACATCAATATCCAACTATAAACATCTTTCACCATTCTAGAGACAATAATTCAAGAGCTGCTCTATGTACAAGATTGCATCCTTGAGCTACAATTCCCAGAAGAGATACTAATAATCTTAAAGCACTTTTCTGAATGAGCCAGGTGCTATGGACTGGCAATAATCTGAGGAAAATCTAAGTGACATAGCATCCTAAAACAGGGAAATCCTAACAACAACCCTCTGCTTAGTAACACAGAGTTAATTATATGCACAGAATTCTCTTACCTAGGCAGTACAATGGTCAATGTACAAATACAAAAAGAAGTTGAATTTTGTTCTTTCCAGCAGCACATATACTAAAATCGGAATGATACAGAGAAGATTAGCATGTCCCCTATTCATGAAGCATTCCATATTTTTTCCCTCTAGACTGTAAGGTCATTGTGGGTAGGGAATGTGTCTACCAACTGTTGTACTGAACTCTCCCAACTGCTTAGTATAATGCTCTGCACACCATAAGCACTCAATAAGTACCATTGGCGATGGTGATGATAATGATAAAATAGAATATCTAATCAAGAGGATCACCACATCTTTTTGCATATATAGTGTGGTAGCAGCATATTTGGTTTGAAACAAAGTATAGGCCCACCCAGATGCAGGCTCTCCAACATTCTCCATATCTATAAGATTTGAATTCCACAACAGATTCCACCGTCTGACTCCTTTAGCAGTTTCATTAATGTCACTTAACAACCCAAACTCAACCCCAATTAGTAGAATCACAAACAAGGAGGCCTGGAATGAAATCAGTCTCCTAGCCAAAAAAGTTATGCTCAACTCAACACAGTTTAGCTAGGTGGAATATGTAAGGGGAATGTATTACCCTTGGCTACCCAAACAGCTGCTGTATTGTAACTTGTAAAGGGCCATTGAAAACAATCGGGATGGAGGAAATCTTTCAGGATGCAGGAATGTGAAGCTTCAGACAAAAAAAAAGCCTCTCACTCAAAGGTGGAAGACAGCTGGCATTCTGCTCTTTTGGAAGGGAATATTTGAGAGGATCCTGAAGCAAAGAGGCAAATCTGAAAGCTGCCCAGTCATAGGAAGCAGTATCTTTGTATAACCCCACCATAGTCAGATCTCAGTTCCATGTTATATGTTCAGCTAGTCCAGATCTGTCCATTTCAATGATTTTACACCTTCCTCTGAAACAAAAGCTGTCTGCTGTGTGATATTAGGCAAGTCACTTAACTACTTTGTGCTCTATTTACCTCATCTGTAATATTGGAATTAAGACCATGAGCCCTATATGGGCGAGGACAGTGCCCAACCTGATTACTCTGTGTCTACTCCTGTGCTTGTATAATGCATGGCACATAAGAAACACTTAGCAAATACCATAAAAATAGCCTGGGATACCATCTTTGGCCCAGCAATAACAAATAGCAACAGAGAGAAAGAAACATTCTGCAAGGATGTGGATAGGCCTGTCATTTTGAATCCCAAGTCTGGAAATCTGATCTGCAAGGGAGATTCCATTGCTTAGGTGAGCAGTGATGTTTTAACATGGAATAAACTCCTTGGACCCCATGAGATTGGAAAACAAATAGCAATGTTCTACTTTTGCTTGGTGAATATGTCAAACATCAGCTTAAAATCACCAATCCTATCTTCCACGTAGATCTGAAAGCTGGAGCTAAAGTACACTTTTAATCCTCTGGGAAACTTCCCCAGCCCTACAGGCTAAGAGCAATATCAGAAGTTTTTGAAACAGCCATTCCTATATTCAGACAGCTTTGCTCTAGAGACAGCCACACAAGAAGACATGCAAATCATATCAAATATCTTTGCAGAGTTAGTACAGTACTTTGAATGAATAATAATTATGATATTTGTTAAGCATGTACTAGGTGCTGGGATAATTACAAGGTAATCAGGATGGACACAGCCCCTGTCCCACATGGGGCTCACAGTCTTAATCCCTATTTTACAGATGAGGTAACTGTGGCAAAGAGAAGTGAAGTGACTTGCCCAAGGTCACGCAGCAGACAAGTGGTAGAGCCAGGAATAGAACCCACATCCTCTGACTCCAAAGCTCACACTCTTGCCACTAAGCCATGCTGCTTCTCCCAAGTGAGGTAGCAAGCTACACTCAGGAAATCCTACACAGAACCAAAGATTTCCATCAGCAACTCAGAACCAAATGCTGTTCTCATCTTCTACCTTGCAGTTCACCATCCAACAATGCACCAATAGCTAAAAGAGATTAAAAAATAATTAAAACAACCAGTATGGCATCTGGTAGATTGGCAGAGTGTGATGACAACAACAAAGCCTTAAGCTTCATAATAAGGTGCAGGCATATGAAGGCTGCTATTGAGGTGTCCAACCTTCGCCATGACCTGGGATGTACTACAGAATCTTCATCCAGGTTCTTGAACAACTTTATCTACCTCATCTATGGACTGAATTCATCATCAGAAGCTAACAAGGCTTTGGACAAAATTCAGTTCACCAGCACTGAAACATCAACACAGTCCCACTGGGCCAGATATTTGAGGAGAATAGATAATAGAGAGATAGTCTATTAATTGATTATTCTGTCTTATGTTTCCTACTGAACTGTCTGATTGAACATAGCCCTGCTTCAAGAAAACTACAATTTGGGGGAGAAAATAAGTATAGAAAAAAAAACTAACTTCCAATCATTCAGTCTAACCTTAACCCTCCCCAGTCCCCAAACCCCAGCCCAGAAACATCAGTTTCCAGCATTCTAAATGTTTCTGGAAGCCATGCTGCTGCTGCCTTCTTTAAGCCAAGGGATGATGGCATAAAATACTCTTGGAAGGATGCCAAACTCACAAGCCCCCCTATCACCTAGTCCTGGGGCTGGGGAGTCAGGCTCACCCTTCTTTTGGAGGCAGTGTGCCTTGTAACTTCTGCCTGGGGAACTAAAAGGGGCCCAAGCAAACTGGTAGGGCAGACTAAATGATTTAAAGACACAATGAAACATGATGCTAAACAATGCAACACAATCACCACAGCAGACAGGGCAGCCCAGAAGGCAGAAAACAGGAGTGGTTCAAGTGGCTCTCTTTGAGCAAAGACTTTGGAAAGCGCTGGATACCATGGAGCAGACTTGAAAACAGAGGCAACTCCCATATAGAGCAAACTCCATGTTGTTGCAGGGATGTAGTCTTACTGTGCCAGCCATGAGGGAAAGGGTGTTAGTCCCCCACTCAATCAATCAATCAGTGGCTTTTACTTAGTGTTTAGTGTGTGGAAAGCATTGTACTAGGTGCTTGGGAAACTACATTATGATAGAGTTGATAAACATGATTGATCCCTGCTCATAAGGAGTTAGTGTATAGTAGAGCAAAAATGTCAGGATGAAATATTGGAATAAATCCACGCAAATAGTTGGGCTTACATGTGTGCAGAGGGTAAGCATAAACTTATTTGAACATTTGAGTCCAGATCCCCTAAGCTCTTAGGTGATCACCCCACCCCTCATCTCAAAACAGTTATGTACATATTCTTATCCTCTGTGGCTCCCTCCTACCAGCAATTTATCAACCAATTAAGTAACCAGTCAATCAAAAGTATTTATTGAGCACTTACTATGAGCAGAGCACTATCATTAGCACTTGGGAGAGTACAGTATAAGAGTTGGTAGCCACTTTCCCTGCCCACAAGGAGCTTACAGTTTAGAAAGGGAGAAAAATCAATCAATGGTATTAATAATAATAATATTGGCATTTGTCAAGTGCTTACCGTGTGTGAAGCACTGTTCTGAGCACTGGGGAAGGTACAAGATAATCAGGTCAGACAGTCCCTGTCCCAACTGGGGCTTATTAGGAGGGAGAACAGGTATTGAATCCCCATTGTATAGATGAGGCACAGAGAAGTTAAGTGACTTGCCCAAGGTCACATAGCAGACAAGTGGAAGAGCAAGGATTAGAACCCAGGTTCTTCTGACTCTCAGGCCTGGGCTTTATCCACTAGGCCATGCTGCTGTGTACAGAGCACAGTACTAAGGGTTTGAGAGAGTAAAATACTGCAAAGGTGGTAAGCTTATTCCTGGCTCCCAAGGAGCTTACAGTATCTGCCTCCTCCACCAGATTGCAAGCTCTCAAAGGGCAGGGATCATGACTACTTCCTCTGTTACACTCTCCTGAGCACTTAGTTCAATGGTCTGTACACAATGAGTGGACAATAAATAACACTGATTGATTGATTGATAGTTTTAAGGGTGACTCTTGTTTTAATATGACTTCAGGGGTTGGGTATTAATGGTGGAAGGGACTCATCTTGTCCCCTTCTAGCTTACCTCCGTAGTCTCCTACTATACCCCAGCCCGCACACTTCACTCCTCCTTTGCTAACCTACTCACTGAACTATCTCATCTATTCATTCATTCATTCAATCATATTTATTGAGCGCTTACTGTGTGCAGAGCACTGTACTAAGCGCTTGGGAAGTACGAGTTGGCAACATATAGAGATGGTCCCTAACCAATAACGGACTCACAGTCTAGAAGGGGGAGACAGACAACAAAACAAAACATGTAGACAGGTGTCAAAATCATCAGAACAAATAGAATTCATGGGCCTGGGAGTCAGAGGTTCTAATCCCGGTTCTGCCACGTGTCTGCTGTGTGACCTTAGGCAAGTCATTTCATTTCTCTGTGCTCTGTTGCCTCATTTGTAAAATGGGTACATGGATCTTGCCACCTATCTCCTGCCTCTGGCCTAGAATGCCCTCCCTCTTCATGTCTGACAGTTACTCTTACCAATTTCAAAACCTTATTGAAGGCACATATCCCCCAAGAGGCCTTCCTTCCTTCATTTATTCATTCAATCAATTGCATTTATTAAACAGTTGTGTGCAGAGCACTGTACTAAGCACATGGGAAAGAACAATACAGCAATAAACAGTGACAATCCCTGCCCACAACAAACTCACAGTCTAGAGTGGGGGAGACAGAAATCAATGCAAATAAATAAAATTACAGATTTATACATGAGTGCTGTGGGGCTGGGAGCTGGGGGGATAGCAAAGGAAACAAGTCAGGGCAATGCAGAAGGGAGCGGGGGATGAGGAAAAGTGGGGTTTAGTCTGGGAAGGCCTCTTGGAGGAGACAAACCTTCAATAAGGCTTTGAAGTGGGGACCAGTAATTGTCTGTCATTTTTGAAGAGAGAGGACATTCAAGGCCAGAGGCAGGATGTGGGCTAGGGGTCAGTGGCAAGACAGGTGAGATCGAGGCACAGTGAGAAGTTTAGCACCAGAGGAGCAAAGTATATGGACTGGGCTGTAGAAGGAGAGAAGCAAGGTGAGGTAGGAGGGGGCAAGGTGATGGGGTGTTTTAAAGTAAGTGGTGAGGAGTTTTTGTTTGATACACAGAGATGGATAGGTAACCACTGGAGATTTTTGAGGAAGGGGATGACATCTCCTGAATTTTTTTTTATAGAAAGACGATCTGGACAATGGCGTGAAGTATGGACTGGAGTGGAGAGAGACAGAAGGTTGGGAGGTCAGCAAGGAGGCTGTATCAGGCAGGATAGGATGAGTGATTATATTAACATGGTAGCAGTTTGGATGGAGAGGAAAGGGCAGATTTTAGCAATGTTGTGAAGGTGGGACCGACAGGATTAGGTGAAGAATTGAATATTTCGGGTTGAATGAGAGAGAGGAGTCATGGATAACGCCAAAGTTACGGGCTTGTGAGACGGGAAGGATGGTGGTGCCATCTACAGTGATGGAAAAGTCAGAAAGAGGACAGGGTTTGCATGACTAAGCCCTCTTTTCCTTTTCGTCCATTCTCTACTGCATGCCCCTGACTTGTTCCCTTTATTCATTCCCCCTCTTCACCTCACAGCATTTATGTCTTGTCTTGTCTTGTCTTATGCTGTCTAGTCGTCTCTGACCCATAGCGACACCATGGACACAGTTCTCCTAGAATGCCCCACCTCCACCTGCAGTTGTTCTGGTAGGGTAGCCATAGAGTTTTCCTGGTAAAAATATGGCTGTGTTTACCATTGCCTCCTTCCACTCAGTAAACTTGAGTCTCTGCCCTCGAATCTCTCCCATGCTGCTGCTGCCCAGCACCGGTGAGTATTGACTTGTAGCAGGTTGCCTTCCACTTGTTAGTCACTGCCCAACCTAGGAATGGAATGGGTAGGCCTCTACTTGACTCTCCCTCCTGTATTTGAGACTGGTATACCACTGGAAACTCTCCAGGTGTGACCCTGAGAGGCTAACATTTATGCACATATCTGCAATTCATTTATTTACTTATTCATTTATTTATATTAATGTCCGCCTCCCCCCTCTAGACTGTAAACTCACGGTCAGGGAATGTGTCTGTTATATTGCTATATTGTACTCTCCCAAGTACTTAGTACAGTGCTCTGCACACAGTAAGCGTTTAATGAATACAGTTGATTGATTGATTGGGAAGGCTTGCTGGAGTCAGTGGAATTTTAGGAGGACTTTGGAGATGGCTAAATCTGAGACCTGGTGGATTTAGGAGGTGGGGAGGAAGCTCCAAGCTGGGGAAATAGTATGAGCAAGCGGTCAGAGGCTGAAGCGCTGAGAGTTCAGTTAGAAAGTGAGCCTGAGAAGATCAAAGAGTGTAAGCTGGGCAAAGAAACTTCACCATTGTTATTAAAATTAGGATTTATGGGGAACCTAGAGTCCCCATACAATTTTGTTTGACTTCTTTACTGTTTAGCTCTGAATTTAACCCATGATCTTTCATGAACAACCATTAGACCAAAGTGACTGTATCAAGCAGCTACAACCATTACAGGATGTCATGGAACTATTTATCAACATTATGACCAGGCTTCATAGTCCCTGTATCTACCCAAGTCACACAGCAGCAAGGATTAGAGAGCATTCAAGATGATTGTACAGCTAGACACCAGGATGCAATCAGGTTGTTTTCCTCAGAAGTGAAGTTGTGAGGCAAATGGTGTGGTATTGTGGTGTGTGTTTTCCTGTAGACGTTAGTTAGGTTCTGCTTCAAACCCAGCCCTGACATGATGGCTAAGCCCTTCAGATAAGTAAAAATTTCATTATGAATCCCTCATCATCCTTTCCCCCTCCTCATCTCCCTGCTCTTTCCCCTCTCCTGTTTCTATCATTCATTTTTGGCCCATCCTGCACCTTGAACTTAAACCTTTCTTCCCTCTTTCCCCAATCTCTTCTGCCTAGGCTTCAGAATGATTTTTCTTTGTTTCAGCTTCAATCATAGCCTCCACTGTTGCTGCAGGCATGACTGTGGCCACCAGCACCATAATTTTGATAATAGTAACTGTGGCATTTGTTAAACATTTACTATTTGCCAAGCACCATACTAACCACTGGGGAAAATACATGATAACTTGATCAGAAACAGTTCTTGAGCCACATGGAACTCACAATTAAAGAAAAGGTGCCTTACTCCACCCCTTATCCTTTCTCCTTCCTGGCTTTTAGTCCCATCTTTCTGGCCCAAATCCACCTCTTCATCACTGGTTAGGGAATGCTGGGGAAGGGGATGGGGAGGCTGCACTTGCAGCAGTAGCTGTGGTTCCCATCATGCTCAGTACTGTCTCTGTCCCCACTCCTCCAGCTTGAGCCAGAATGGGGAGGTAGAGGAACAAATATGAAGGGGAATGGGAGCCAGGCCATGTGTGTGGCTTTATGGCAGTAACCACTCATGTAATAATGATGATATTTATTAAATGCTTGCTCTGTGCCAAGCACTGGATTAGATACAGTGCAATCAGATTGGACACACTCCCTATCCTGGATGTGGCTCACTGCCTAAAATGAAGTGAAAACAGGTATTTTATCCCCACTTTACAGAAGAAGAGACTGAGGCATAAAGAAATTAAGTGACTTGCCCAAGCTCCCAAGTGGCAGAGCTGGGACTAGAACATGGGTCTCCTGACTCACATTCTCATGTTTCTTGCTGCTGGACCAAGCTGCCTTGCATTAGGATTAGTTTAAAACAGGTGTCTGTTACTTTTTCATGCTGATAGCTTAACATTAGATTTTCCTATTACATGAAACTTTTGAGAAAATGGTGTGTGAAGAGTCAATCATACAATTTAAACAGAAGAGAACAGAAGAGTTGAGGAGGGGAAGAAAGTAAAAGGTGGTGGGAGGAGAGAGAGAGAGTGAGTGAGAGTGAGAGAGAGAGAGAGAGAGTGTGTGTGTGTGTGTGTGTGTGTGTGTGTGTGTGTGTGTGTGTGTGAGAGAGAGGGGGGGGGGGGAAAGTGGAAGGAAGAAAAAAGGAAAGAAAGGACTTATTCCAGGTTCACTGGGGAATGTGAGAGGGCAAACAGCCAGAATGGCAAAGAAAAACAATTGAAGAGAAGCAAATTGAAAAAGATTTGAAGCCTCTAGGGGTAAAGCAGGAACATCCCTCAGCTTATGCTGCATATCAGCAGCCAGAAACACATGTTTTTAAAGGAATGATGGGTGCTTCCTGAATGGAGCCTCTCTCTGTTTTTGAGCCTGCTTCTTAGAAAAGCTACGCTCACAGAGAGCAACCCCTCTCCCTACTGCCGCACACTTAACAGGTCTATCTGTTGCAGTGGCCTCTCAACCAACCATCACCTTGTTTGAGTCTGTTCTTCATCATGTCTTTAAATTATTTAATGTGTTCACCCATTTTCTGTCTGCTCCGTTTCAGTAGTTCATCATAAAACATATCCTACTGCTGTCCTTTCTGCTCACATGTTCTGCTTAGCAAAACTGTGTTGCCAAGAGCATTGCTTCATTGCTGGTGAGTGGAGTGTGTTCCAGGAACTTGTTATTGAGAATCTTGTCCTTCCATTTAGCAGAATGTAGATGGTACTGCTGAAACTGCTGTAGGAGCTATGTAGCCTAATATGATTTAAAAAGTCTAAATTTCACAGTTATGGAAGGAGGATGGGGGACACAACAGCCTTACAGACCTACAACTTGTTGTGGAGTTTGAAGTTCCATTGTTACCACACTCTGCTTTGCAGTCTGTGGAAGCCTTTTTGATTCTTGTTTTCTGTCTCTGTATATACATCTGTGCATCATTGGACTACTTGCTACCTAAGTAGAAAAATTTTGTGACAGCTTTAAGTTCTGGGTTGCCAGTGAAAATCCTTGGTTAAGTGTAAAGCTTCCTGAGTGTAGACTGGTACCCAGCTTCCATTTTCTTCTGAGTAATTGTCAGTCTATAGTGCTTTGCAGCACCCACACAGTTGCATATCTCTTTGTGTGCATGCCTCCAGGGCTCAGTCATCTACATAAAGAAATTTCTGAACTCCTGTATGAAAGACTTTGGAATATACCCTTGGCCTGTTGAGCTGGAAAATTTCCCAGTGGATTGGAAGAGTATTTGGACTCCAGCTTGCAGATCTCAGATTGCATCCTTAAGCATGACAACAGAATCAGACATACTGTCAATCAATCAATATTTGTTGAGCACTTGCTGTATGCAGAGCATGAACTAAACACTTGGAAGAGAACAATAAAGCAGACTTACACAGCTCTATGACAATCAATTGATCAATCAAATGTATTTATGGTATTTGTTAATCATTTGCTATGTAATAATAATAATGATGGTTTTTGTTAAGCACTTACTATATGCCAAGCACTGTTCTAAGTGCTGGGGTAGGTACAAGGTTATCAGGTTGTCCCATATGAGGCTTACAGTCTTCATCCCCATTTTACAGATGAGGGAACTGAGGCACAGATAAGTGAAGTGATTTGCCCAAAGTCACACAACTGATAAATGACAGAGCCGGGATTAGAACTCATGACCTCTGACTCCTAAGCCCGGGCTCTTTCCACTAAGCCACGGTACTTCTCTAAATGTCAGGCATTGTTCTAAGCACTGGGGTAGATACAAGATAATCAGGTTGGACACAGTAGGGCTCTAAGTCTTAATCCCCATTTTACAGATGAAGTAACTAAGACACAGAGCAGCGAAATGACTCATCCAAGGTCACATGACAGACAAGTGGTGGAGCCGGGATTAGAACCCAGGTCCTTCTGACTCCCAGGCCCACCCTCTATCCACTAGGAACTTACTGTTTGCAGGACATTGGACTAAGCTCTTGACATAACCACAGACTTTCTACTAAATAAAAAGTGAAAAGACCAAGCTAAAACCAAAGATTACAATGAACAGAAATGCCCATAAGATTACTGAGGCACATATCTTAACTGACAACTTGATGCTGGGGGCAGTCACTGAATTCTGCTACTAAGGTAGCATACTCTCTAAAGAGACAATGAAAAATAAAGATGTAGAAAATCAAGACATTAATAAGGGCACTCAGAGTCAGGCATCGTGCTTCAGACCAAATTGAAGGTCATCAAAAGCTGAACTACTGTCCAATGTCTATGTAGTTAGAAGACCTAATTTTCCCACATACCATCTCCAACTCCCTCCTTTATTATCTCTTGAAGATCATTCTCAACATCTAGTAGCAAGACATGATCACATATAGCAAAGTCCTTAAAAAATGTCAGACTGTTGTTATTGAAGCTATGCTGACTTCAGTACAGCTCTGCTGGATGGAACACATGCAGAGGATGCATGACAATATGACACCCAAACAGCTGCGGTATAGTGTGCTTAAATGGGACAACCAAAATCAAGTAGGAAAAGGGCAATGTTTTAAGGAATCAGTAAGGTGTGGCCTCAGACAATAGGATGATTCAGCAGGAACAACCATGTCAGGCAAATCAGCTTTGACTACAGTGAAGAAAGGAACTGCTCTTTTCAAGCAGAAGCTTCACGGGATGAAGAGCAAAAGTCAAAAATGACAATCAGCTCTGCAAACAACAAGCATGACAGTACTAGAACTGGCAGCCTATGAGAGTGTGGGATGGGGTGGACACACTGGGCTTCCATTCTGAACACTTTCACTGGAATTCAGCAGACTGAAGGGACAAACCCCAGACTAAAGCTCCTACTCTCTTTCCCACCTTCAGCACCCAGAGGTAATTGATATTTTCTGTTTGTTCCCCTCCAGAAGGAGTTCTTAGAACGGCTCTCCATCATGTATACAATTGGATATTCCATCTCCTTCAGTTCTTTGGCAGTGGCTATTTTCATCATTGGCTATTTCCGGTGAGCAGCTGACATTTGGGGGCCTGGGTTGGATGGGAGGGCATCTTAGTGCTGTTGAACACATTTCTTTTCCATGTGTTATGTAGATCCAGTAGAAACAAGGTTTGATGACTCACTTTTGTACAAGTCCTTAGGGCCTGGAAAAATCTGTGTCTGTTTTCCAGACCATAATGTATGTGTCATATGTTGACTCACATGTCCAAGACTGAACTCCTTGTCTTCCCTCCCAAACCCTGCCCTCTCCCTGACTTTCCCATCACTGTTGACGGCACTACCATCCCTCTCATCTTACAAGCCCGCAACCTTGGTGTCATCCTTTACTCTGCTCTCTCGTTCACCCCTCACATCCAAGCCATCACCAAAACCTGCCGGTCTCACCTCCGCAACATTGCCAAGATCCGCCCTTTCTTCTCCATACAAACCGCTACCTTGCTCGTTCAAGCTCTCATCCTATCCCGTCTGGATTACTGTATCAACCTCCTCTCCGATCTCCCATCCTTCTGTCTCTCCCCACTTCAATCCATACTTCACGCCGCTGCCCAGATTCAATCCATACTTCATGCCGCTGCCCAGAGTGTCTTTGTCAGAAACGCTCTGGGCATGTTACTCCCCTCCTTAAAAATCTCCAGGGGCTACCAATCAACCTACACATCAGGCAGAAACTCCTCACCCTCGGCTTCAAGGTTTTCCATCACCTCGTCCCCTCCTACCTCACCTCCCTTTCTCTCCTTCTACAGCCCAGCCCGCACCCTCCGCTCCTCTGCCGCTAATCTCCTCACCATGCCTCATTCTTGCCAATCCCACCGTCGACCCCCAGCCCATGTCATTCCCCGGCCTGGAATGCCGTCCCTCCGCCCATCCGCCAAGCTCGCTCTCTTCCTCCCTTCAAGGCCCTACTGAGAGCTCACCTCCTCCAGGAGGCCTTCCCAGACTGAGCCCCCTCCTTCCTCTCCCCCTCCTTCCCCTCTCCATCCCCCCTGCCTTACCTCCTTCCCTTCCCCACAGCACCTGTATATATGTATATATGTTTGTATGTATTTATTACTCTATTTATTTATTTTACTTGTACATATTTATTCTATTTATTTTATTCTGTTAATATGTTTTGTTTTGTTCTCTGTCTCCCCCTTTTAGACTGTGAGCCCACTGTTGGGTAGGGACTGTCTCTATATGTTGCCAATTTGTACTTCCCAAGCGCTTAGTACAGTGCTCTGCACACAGTAAGCGCTCAATAAATACGATTGATGAAGTAGATAGAGTTGGAATTAGAATCCAGGTTCTTCTGGCTCCCAGGCCTGTGCCATAAGGCACACTGCTTCCCAATGGGTAGCATAATAGTCTAGAACCTTTTTCTTCTTTCAGGAGGCCTGACCTCAAAATGTCCAACTAGTAGAGGTCTTTGCAGAAGTGAGATGAGAAGTTCTTGTTTCACCCAAACCAGTGGAAGGAGATCACCCCAACGTTGGTGTGAACCATTTAGCTTACTTTCAAATTAAACCATTCCACTAGACACAGGGATGCTCCTCCATTGCTAGGGCATTATGGTGAAACATTATCCGATTTGCCTGAAACTCTTAGCTGACCAGAGTTTCCCCACCCTCCGTAGGTGCAAGCTCTATCTATTTTTAGATAGAGCAAATTTATTTCTCTTTTGTTCTGCCCTCCTACTCTAGTCTCATTACCAAAGACCCCAGTTGTCTAGATTGTCTAGCTAAGTGCCAATGGTTCTTGCGAGAATTTCCTTTGCCAGAAGCCATGCCCCGGGTACATGTGAGCCTGCCTGAGAAGTGGGACCAAATTGTAAGATCAGAATGAGCAAGGGTTGAATTTGAGTTTGTATTTTTCGAAGGCAGCCTTCTTCTGGCTCCTCCAAAGCTGTCCTAGGAGGAGTAAGCATTCTCAGATTTTGTGGGGACCAATCTGACCTGGTTGACACAATTCCCGAAAGCCCAAGACATCTCGGCTGCACTGAAGGGTGCCATGGGCCTTTGGAGTCCTGATCCAGACTCCCCTATTCAGTTCTGATTCTACCCTATCAGTTGCTCTCTTCTTACACTGTCCCCCTAACTCTCCACATTCTTTTTCTATGTCCCTTCTCCAGGAGGCTGCACTGCACCAGGAACTACATTCACATGCACCTCTTCGTCTCATTCATGCTAAGAGCTGCAAGCATCTTTCTCAAAGATCGAGTGGTGCAGGCTTACATTGGTGTGAAAGAAGGAGAGTCTTTGCATATGAGCGATCTTCAGAGTTCAGCAGTGGTGCCTTCCCAGGACCCATTTCACTATGTAAGGAGCATTGGCCAGCAGAAAGAGCTAGTCTGCTGCCCAGGTCCTCTCCACTGTTTGCTCTCTACCACTACTACCCTGCCCACCTGCCCATCCTACCTCCTCCCCATTGCCTCCTCCTCCTCCTCCTTCCCTCACCCCCTCCTCCTTCCCTCACCCCCAACGAATTGGCCTCCTACTTCACTGACAAAATTAAATCCATCAGGTCCTACCTCCCCATAGTCACTTCCCCCCCTTCTCCAACCCCCCGGCTCTCAACACTCTCTGCTACTCTCCCATCCTTCCCAGCAGTATCCTCAGAGGAGCTCTCATCCCTCCTCTCAAGTGCTACTCCGGCCACCTGTGCTTCTGACCCCATTCCCTCTCATCTCATGAAATCTCTCGCTCCATCCCTTCTCCCCTCCGTAACTTCCATCTTCAACCGCTCACTCTCCACTGGTTCCTTCCCCTCTGCCTTCAAACATGCCCATGTCTCTCCCATCCTAAAAAAACCCTCTCTTGACCCACCTCACCTTATAGTTATCACCCCATATCCCTCCTACCATTCCTTTCCAAACTCCTTGAACGAGTTGTCTACACGCGCTGCCTCGAATTCCTCAACACCAACTCTCTCCTCGACCCCCTCCAGTCTGGCTTCCGTCCCCTACATTCCACGGAAACTGCCCTCTCAAAGGTCACCAATGACCTCCTGCTTGCCAAATCCAACGGCTCATACTCTATACTAATCCTCCTCGACCTCTCAGCTGCCTTCGACACTGTGGACCACCCCCTTCTTCTCAACACGCTATCTGACCTTGGCTTCACAGACTCCGTCCTCTCCTGGTTCTCCTCTTATCTCTCTGGTCGTTCTTTCTCAGTCTCTTTCGCAGGTTCCTCCTCCCCCTCCCATCCCCTTACTGTGGGGGTTCCCAAGGTTCAGTGCTTGGTCCCCTTCTGTTCTCGATCTACACGCACTCCCTTGGTGACCTCATTCGCTCCCACAGCTTCAACTATCATCTCTACGCTGATGACACCCAGATCTACATCTCTGCCCCTGCTCTCTCCCCCTCTCTCCAGGCTCGCATCTCCTCCTGTCTTCAGGACATCTCCAGCTGGATGTCTGCCCGCCACCTAAAACTCAACATGTCCAAGACTGAACTCCTTGTCTTCCCTCCCAAACCCTGCCCTCTCCCTGACTTTCCCATCTCTGTTGATGGCACTACCATCCTTCCCGTCTCACAAGCCCGCAATCTTGGTGTCATCCTCAACTCCACTCTCTCGTTCACCCCTCACATCCAAGCCGTCACCAAAACCTGCCGGTATCAGCTCTGCAACATTGCCAAGATCTGCCCTTTCCTCTCCATCCACACCGCTACCCTTCTCATTCAAGCTCTCATCCTATCCCGTCTGGACTACTGCATCAGCCTTCTCTCTGATCTCCCATCCTCGTGTCTCTCCCCACTTCAATCCATACTTCATGCTGCTGCCCGGATTGTCTTTGTCCAGAAACGCTCTGAGCATGTTACTCCCCTCCTCAAAAATCTCCAGTGGCTTCCGATCAATCTGCGCATCAGGCAGAAACTCCTCACCCTGGGCTTCAAGGCTCTCCATCACCTCGCCCCCTCCTACCTCACCTCCCTTCTCTACTTCTACAGCCCTTGCCGCACCCTCCACTCCTCTGCCGCTAATCTCCTCACTGTACCTCGTTCTCACCTGTCCCGCCATCGACCCCCAGCCCATGTCATCCCCCGGGCCTGGAATGCCCTCCCTCTGCCCATCCGCCAAGCTAGCTCTCTTCCTCCCTTCAAGGCTCTACTGAGAGCTCACCTACTCCAGGAGGCCTTCCCAGACTGAGCCCCTTCCTTCCTGTCCCCCTCGTCCCCCTCTCCATCCCCCCATCTTATCTCCTTCCCTTCCCCACTGCACCTGTATATATGTATATATGTTTGTACATGTGTGTTACTCTATTTATTTATTTTACTTGTACATATCTATTCTATTTATTTTATTTTGTTAGTATGTTTGGCTTTGTTCTCTGTCTCCCCCTTTTAGACTGTGAGCTCACTGTTGGGTAGGGACTGTCTCTATATGTTGCCAACTTGTACTTCCCAAGTGCTTAGTACAGTGCTCTGCACACAGTAAGTGCTCAATAAATACGATTGATGATGATGATGATGATGATGATGATGATTGCCTGCTGCCTGCCTCTGTAGAGCACTGGGCCACTGACCCAAGAAGGTTGATGAACAAGTTGCCAACACCTTAGCCCTCTCCTTAGAAATTGAGGCTTGACCTCTGAGCTCCACGACCTCCTCTGCCTTCCCTGGGTTTGGGTGGAGGGGTTGTGGACTGGAATTTCAAACTTTTGCTGGTCAGAGACTTCTCTTTTGGCCTTGGACTATTCACTATGCCTTGTTCTCATCTGTCTCACCCTGGACCCCTGCTCATATCCTCTCTACTAACTGGAACTCCCTCCCCCTTCCCATTGGATAGATGTTCTCCATCCTCAAAGCCCTACTAAAATTACTTCTGCTCCAGGCAGCCTTCCCTGACTCATCTCTATTTTCCTTTTCTCCCACCCTACCGCATCATAATTGTGCTTGAGTTCTCACCCCCTAAGCACTTAGGTACTCTCTTACTATCCCTCCAGTCTCACCACACTTACCACACTTACCACTCACCACACTTAGATACATGACTTGTTTTCCCTAGCTGTAATTTATTTTAATGTCATTAAGCTTCTTAAAGACCGGGATGCTGTCTACAACTCTTTGGTATTTTGCTAAGCATTTAGTTCAGAGCTCTGTATCCAGTAAACATTCAATAAATGCCCTTGGTTGATTGATTGATCCTCTTCTACCTCTGCCTTGGGCTTGGGACTCTGCAGAATAGGTTGGCTCTCTCTGACGATGCTCCCAGTCTACATGCTGTAAGTCTGGTTTCCTTCCTCTCCACCTCCCAGAAGGAAATGGGGCCCACATTTTGTCCTTGGGGTGCATAGTCACATTTGACTGAAGAAGCAAAACACCCTAGAGAAATACCACTGCTTTCCCCTTTCTTCCCCTGTCCTGACCAATGGTGCATAATAGAGCCCTAAATATTGGCACCTCTGGTGGGTGATTATCAGCTCTGCATGAGAAACAGTTGGCTTTCTGACAGGGTGTGCCTCTCTCTGGTGATTGGTCACAGGTGGGCTGCAAGGTGGCGGTGGTACTGTTCATTTACTTCCTGGCCACAAACTACTATTGGATCCTGGTGGAAGGCCTGTATCTGCACAGTCTCATCTTTGTGGCTTTCTTTTCGGACACCAAGTACCTCTGGGGCTTCACCATGGTCGGCTGGGGTAAGGAGAAGCATCTCTTCTCTCATCATGGGTGTTTTTACATCTGGGGGACATGCAAATTTCCTCAGAGGGAGGAGGCTGAGCAAGGGACTTGGAATAGGACAGCAGGGAGTGGTCAGCAGGGAAGACACAGCACTTCTGCCTGTGGTTCCCTGGAAAAACAACTTTCTACAGTTGGCCCATTGGGAAGTAGAAGTAAGGCTCCACTACTGGTTTCCTGTGGCCCCTGGTGCAAACCCAGACTAGAACAACTGTAATCTGGGCTCTCAATAATAAGAGACTATCTAAGAGTCCTGCTTCCACTTACCCCAACATAACTTAGCATCTGGGTATGAATGCTGCCCCTGGCCTTGGCCCCAGTCCTCAAGCCAGATGGGTGGGAAGGCAGTCACCAACTGGACCGGTTCTTCTTTCCATTTCTGCCAAGAGAGAACTGGTAGGAGAATTAAGAAGCAGTGTGTTCTAGTGGGCCTGGAAGTCAGAAGGACCTGAGTTCTAATTCTGGTTCTGACACCTGTCTGTTGTGTGACCTTGAGCAAATCACTTAACTTCTCTGTGCCTCAGTTACCTCAGCAGTAAAATGGAGATTAAGACTGTAAGCCCCAGGTGGGGCATGACCTGTGTCCAACCTGATTATCTTGTATCTACACCAGTACAGGGCCTGGTACATAGCTTATTATTCATTCATTCAATTGTATTTATTGAGCGCTTACCATATGCAGGGCACTGTACTAAGCACTTGGGAAGTACAAGTCGGCAACATATAGGAACGGTCCCTACCCAACAATGGGCTCACAGTCATTATATGCTTAATGACTTAAAAAATACCATTTAAAAAATCAAATTTGGCAAGAAAGTGCATGCAAGGCAACACTGTGGCTTGAAGGGTGAGTTGGTGGCTTATGGCTGGGAAGCAACAAATAAGGAGCCTGGACTGTGCCTTTTCCCCAGTCCTAAAGAGAGGTTTAAGTGTGATGTGTACAAGTTATATTAGGCACCTCGGGATCAATATGGACTTCATCACTATCATTTCATATTTCCTGCCTGTCCACATTGTGTGAAGAGCTGAATCCAGGGGGAAAGTACATAAATGATGTGGGAATTTCTCCAGTCCCGACCAGTGATTTTAATGTCAAGAGACTTCCAAATGAGAGGCGCATACAGGCACATGTTCAGCCTTAGTGTATTTCTGCCTGTAAAAGTCCAAGGCCTAGTCACCCTGTTGGTCATGTTAGTTCATTAAAAATCCTCCAGATTTAGTGATTTGCTCTGGCATTCCATTTATTAAGCTAGAATAATCATTATGAATAAAATCCTCCCCTCTCCAACACCTTGCTTTTCCCTGATTAGCTCCCCAATCCTTCACTAGCAGTTAATGAACCCAAAAGATATTGCTTTCTTGGGTTGTTGTTGGCCATTTGCAGCCAAATAGCTCTCCTCTCCCGCAGTGTGGACATTCAGAAAATATTCACCAAGGATCGGGAAACTGGAATTAATTTCTTCACCAAGTAGGTGGTTCACAAATGAAGCTGCACAGCCTAAAACATCAGTGGGTTTTAGTAGCTATAGTTTATGAATGAGCAGTGTATAATAAACTAGAATGAAGAGGGGAAAGTCCGGGCTGGTAAATTGTCTATTCCCAAATATTAAGACCAGTGCCATGGAAGTTTTCTCCAAGCAATTTTTATCGACACTAGCCGAGTCACAGTGGATGGATCTGACTTAGTAATGGCAGCTTGGCTTAGTGAAAAGAACATGGGCTTGGGAGTCAGAAAGCATGGGTTCTAATCCCACCTCTGCCACTTCTCTCCTGTGGGACCTTGGGCTAGCCGCTTAACTTCTCTGTGCCTCAGTAAAATATGCATCTGTAAAATGGGAATTAAGACTGTGAGTCCCACATGGGAAAATCTGATAACCTTGTATCTACCCCAGTGCTTGGAACAGTGCTTGGCACCTAATAAGTGCTTAACTGATACCATTATTATCATTTTTACTTATGAATTCAACTTCCTCTTAAATCATATTTCCTGAAACAATAGGGTAAATCGCGATCTTTATAGTAAGCCTGTCTACTTGTTTTGCTTTGTTTTGTTGTCTGTCTCCCCTCTTCTAGGCTGTGAGCCCATTGTTGGGTAGGGATCGTCTCTACTTGTTGCTGAATTGTACTTTCCAAGTCCTTAGTACAGTGCTCTCCACAGAGTAAGTGCTCAATAAATAATTGAATGAATGAATGGATTTAACGAATTTCTATGAAATCTGTCACACTTCTGGATTCCTTCTTATCTGTGTGCTGATGACTCAGTAGTAAATGCTCTTGAGTTTAATTTTATGCAGGCTCATTAGTGGTGGTTTACATTTGCAAATATAAAGTCTAGTGCTAGTGCTCCCTACTGCTGTTTCTTATCATTGTTAACCATGCATGAGCAAGCAGAAATTGAAATTCTGTTCTATAAAACATCTTTATGCTTCACTTTCAATGTTAGTCTCCACCTGGAAATGATCTGAAAATTTACACTCCAGAAAAAACAGTTTGAGGGCTCCTTCATATTCAAAATATCAAATCTGGCAATTTGAGCCAAGAAATATTTTGGGAGCCTTTATTATTTTCTTTTTAATTTCCTATGGTATTTGCTAAGTGCTTAATTTGTGTCAAGCACTGTTCTAAGTCCTGTGGTAGATACAAGTTAATCAGTTTGGACACAGTCTTTGTCCCACATGGGGCTCACAGTCTAAGTAGGAGGGGTGACATATATTTAGTTACCATTTTACAGTTGAGGAAACTGAGGCACAGAGAAGTTAAGTGACTTGCTCAAGATCACACACCAAGGAATTGGCAGAGCCCAAATTAGAACCCAGGTCCTCTGTCTTCCAGGCCCCATGCTCTTTCCACTAGTCCACGCTGCTTCTAAGAATTGTCCTAAAATCAGCTCCCAACTTTCCTCTAAATGTTCAAGAAACAAAAGGGATCTGAAATCAAAGCACATGATTTTCTTAGATTCCTCCAAATGACTTTCTCCTATGCAAGAAAAGCATCTTTACAATTTAAACAAGATCCCTGTTTATCATGCTGTACTTTTCATATCCCTGCCCTCTCCCTGACTTTCCCATCACTGTTGATGGCACTACCATCCTTCCCATCTCACAAGTGCAACCTTGGTGTCACCCTCGACTCCGCTCTCTTGTTCACCCCTCACATCCAAGCCATCACCAAAACCTGCCAGTCTCAGCTCCGCAACATTGCCAAGATCCGCCCTTTCCTCTCCATCCAAACCTCTACCCTGCTCGTTCAAGCTCTTATCCTATCCCGTCTGGATTACTGTATCAGCCTCCTCTCCGATCTCCCATCCTCCTGTCTCTCCCCACTTCAATGCATGCTTCACGCCGCTGCCCGGATTGTCATTGTCCAGAAACACTCTGGGCATGTTACTCTCCTCCTCAAAAATCTCCAGTGGCTACCAATCAACGTACGCATCAGGCAGAAACTCCTCACCCTCAGCTTCAAGGCTCTCCATCACCTTGCCCCTTCCTACCTCACCTCCCTTCTCTCCTTCTACAGCCCAGCCCGCACCCTCCACGGACCTGTCCTGCCGTCGACCTCTGGCCCACGTCATCCCCCTGGCCTGGAATGCCCTTCCTCCCTACATCCACTAGCTAGCTCTCTTCCTCCCTTCAAGGCCCTACTGAGAGCTCACCTCCTCCAGGAGGCCTTCCCAGACTGAGCCCCCTCCTTCCTCTCCCCCTCCTTCCCCTCTCCATCCCCCCTGCCTTACCTCCTTCCCTTCCCCACAGCACCTGTATATATGTATATATGTTTGTATGTATTTATTGCTCTGTTTATTTATTTTACTTGTACATATTTATTCTACTTATTTCATTTTGTTAATATGTTTTGTTTTGTTCTCTGTCTCCCCCTTCTAGACTGTGAGCCCACTGTTGGGTAGGGACCGTCTCTAAATGTTGCCAACTTGCACTTCCCAAGTGCTTAGTACAGTGCTCTGCACACAGTAAGCGCTCAATAAATATGATTGAATGAATGAATGAATGAATATCATTTTTCCCATCTTGGTGGATGGTAATCAGGAGAGGTTTTCTCTCCTTGAGCAAAGGCTTTGGGAAGATCAAGAGATCAAGAGGCAGGTTTTAGAACAGTGGCAGGCCCCACAAGAGACTGGGGAAGATGCACAAGGACTGGACAGCTCACAAATTCCAACACCTCTAGGAAATGAAAGACTTCTGATCACCTTTCAATTTGGGGATTCTTTCAGTTAAAACATTGGCCAGCCCTCCAGTACCATCCTCCAATTTGTTCCCCCAAGCAAATTGATTAGTGGGCGTGATTAGTGGGTAAATTTTCTTGTTGAGTGCCTGGCACTAGCACAACCATATGGTGATAGGGAATTTTTTCCATACTCAGTCTGGAATGGAATTTTGGTCACATTGCAGTCTTTTCAGACATACCCACTTAATAATAATAATAATAATAATGATGATGGTATTTGTTACTATGTGCAAAGCACTGTTTTAAGCACTGGAGAGGTTACAAGGTGATCAGGTTGTCCCACGGGGGGCTCACAGTTTTAATCCCTATTTTTACAGATGAGGGAACTAAGGCACGGTTAAGTGACTTGCCCAAGGTCACATATATTGCTTATATATATAGATTCTTGTGTCAGTAGAGCTATCTTCAAACATGAAGGGGGACTACATATATAAGTATATATTTCCAAATCTGATGATATATGATGAGAAATGCTTAAATATATTTGTTTTTAAAAGGTGTGAATGAGTTGGGCTTGGTTATATGAATCAGAGGAGGGGGAATTTCAGAAGGTGGGGGAGGCTGAGGTCTGGCAGATTTCATTTATTCATTCAGTTGTATTTATTGAGCACTTTCTTTGTGCAGAGCACTGTACTAAGTACTTGGAAAGTACAATATAGCAATAAAGAGACACAATCCCTGCCCATAATGGGATTATAGTCTAGAAGGGGGGAGACAGATAAAAACAAGTAAACAGGCATCAACATAAATAAATAGAATGTATATATATATATATATATATATATATATGTATATACACATATATACATAAGTGCTGTGTGGTGGGGGGACAGCAAAGGCAGTGAATCGAGGTGACGCAGAAGGGAAGGGGAGCTGAGGAAAAGGGTGCTTAGTCTGGGAAGGCCTCTTGGAGGAGGTGTGCCTTCAGTAGGGCTTTGAAGGGGGGAAGAGTTAATATTTGGTGGATTTGAGGAGGGAGGGTATTCCAGGCCAGAGGTGGGACGTGGCCTGGGGTCGGCAGTGAGACAGGCGAGATCAAGGCACAGTGAGAACGTTAGCACCAGAGGAGAGGAGTGTGTGGGCTGGGATGTAGAAGGAGAGAAGGGAGGTGAGGTAAAAAGGGGCAAGGTGATGGGGAGAATACAATTTTTTCTTGAATGAAAAGAAATTTTGCAATATCAGGAATTAGACTTTTATTATCATTATTGTACTTGTTAAGTGCTTACTATGTGTCTGGTCTAAGTACTGGGGTAGATACAAGTTAATCCGGTAAAACCAAGTTCCTGTGCTACATGGAGTTCACAGTCTAAGTAGGAAAGAGACCAGGCATCGCATCCTGAGGTACAGAGAAGTTAAGTGACTTGCTTAAGGTCCCAAAGCAAGTAATTTACAGAGCTGGGATTAGAATTCAGGTCCCCTGGTTCCCAGTCCCATGCTGCTCCTTGATTATCTCTGAGACCTCAGGTGATAGTGCTGCTATTTGCATTCACTTGGTAATCTGACTCTAATTTTTAAAAAACAGAACCTAGGCAAGAGCAAAAAAAAAAGAAAATCCATCACTCTAGTTCTTGAGAGTATGTTTTTGAAGGTGACAAGTTGTGAAAATTGTTTCTCAAAACCTCTAGATTTTTCTAAGGGGTTGCTCTGTGCCAGGCAATGCATTAATTGCTGGGGTGGATGTAAGCTAATCAATTTGGGCAAAGTCCATGTCTCACATGGGCTCACAGTCTTAATCCCCCATTTTATAGATGAGGTAATGGAGTTGCTTAGGGTCACATAGAAGACAAGTGGTGGATCAGGATTAGAACCCAAGTCCTTCTGACCCCCAGGTTCTTGCTTTATCCACTAGACCCTGCTGCTTCTCTTAGATTTAGTCTCTTTTCCTTTGCATGCACATGTATGGTTTCTTCTTCCTGATTCTTCTTCCTGATATGCTCTTTCTTTCAGTAGGGAGAAACCACAAATTGGTTTTGCCAAGCCCACTGGTGATTGGTATTTGCAAAATCACAGATTTGTTTGGCTCTCTCATCATTTCATCATCATCTCATCTCATCAACCTCACAACCATGTCCTGTCTCTGGCCTGGAACTCTTCCTCCCTTCACATTAGAGATAACATCACTTTCCCCACCTTCATAGCCTTATTAAAAGCACATCTCCTCCAAGAGGCCTTCCCTGACTAAGCACTCATTTCCTCTTCTCCCACTCCCTTCTGCATCACCCTTGCACTTGGATTTGCTCCCTTTCATTCACCCCACCCTAAGCCCCACAGCATTACTGTACATACCCGTAATTTATTCTTTTATATTAGTGTTTGACTCCCCCTCTAGATTGTAAGCTCCTTGTGGGAGGGAACTTGTCTACCCATTCTATTATACTGTATTCTCCCAAGCACTTAGTACAGTGCTCTGCTCAGAGTAAGTGCTCAATAAATATAATTGATTGATTGATAGATTGATCATCTTCCCTTATTAAGTTCAGTTAATAGACAGTTGATGGAGTGAACATTCATTGTCAGAGTCTGCAACACTGACCACTGATGGATGCTTCCAAGCAACTGCCTTAATCTACTTAACACTTGGAGACCTGAAGACTGTAAGCTCCCCTGTAAACTGTACACTCCTTGTGGGCAGGGACTGTATATGCCAACTCCTGTATTGTTCTTTCAGAAGGATTTAGTACAGTCCTGTGCACATGGTAAGTGCTTAATAAGTACCATAGATTGATTGATGGGATAATGTGTGTGCTTATGCTATTCAATGACTAACAAGTCAGATGGATTTGTGATTTCAGAGACCATAGAGCTTGGGCCTGGGAGTCAGAAGGATCTGGGTTCTAATCCTGAGTCTGCCACTTGTCTGCTATGTGACTTTGGGGTAGTCACTTAATTTCTCTGTGCCTCAGTTCCTCAGTGCACTCACTGCTGTGGAATCATGGATTAATGGCTGGCTGTGTCGGAATCATGGATTGGTGGCTGGGCTATGTTGGAATCACAAATTGGTGACTGGGCTGTGTTGGAAAGCGCAGGTTACTCTGCTTTCATTTCAACTAAAGACAATGCTTTGTCTATCCAGATTTCTTGGGAATTGGCTCAGCTGTTTGTTTACTCTGAATCTGGTCGCTCTACAGTTCTTATTCTGAAAGACTCTGCCCCTGCAGGCACCAGGTAACCTTTCTCTGATCTTAGGGTTCCCAGCGGTGTTTGTGGTGGCTTGGGCAGCAGTTCGAGCAACGCTGGCAGATGGCAGGTGAGTAACAAGGATGAGGAAAGGCGGTCTCCTCTTTCCAAAAGCCTCTGATCTTTTTCAGATTCATGTCTTGTCCTGGTCCTTTTGTATGTCACAGGTTGGGTCTTCAGAAGTTTGGTTGTGCTTGAATTCTAGCTGCCAATTTGCAGAGATGGCAGGCTTGGTCCAGACTGAGATCAATTGATCAGACTCCTTGTGCTTCTGGAGTCTCTAGCAGACGTCTAAGAGAAGTAGGGCTCACAGACTTAAATTCTGGGAAGATTAAAAAACTTATAGAACAATCAACCCAAATCAGTCCTGAGTGCCCTAGAGCCAGTCACTAAGTAGTGGGAGAAGCTTTTCCAAATGCAGATGGGCATTAGAAAACCCTGGCCTTCACCTTAAAGGAACCGAAGTTGTTACAGGTGGAAGTTTCCAAGCATCCTGAGCTCTCTGCCAACAAAAACGGCCCTCTTTATCTGGAGATCATTGCAGTTCCGAGCAGTCCCTGAGGGAAGACCCGAGGGACTGAGCATCCTTTAGAGGACTCACTGGCCATGAGGGTGTGGAACGCCCAAGGTCATAAAAACACTCAATCCATCAACAGTGTGGTGCTGAGGCTGACAGTACAGCTAGACTGACATTGCTGAAGATGGGGGTCACCAGCATCTTTTGCATGGCCTAATGAAAAAAGCATGGACTTAAGCTTCAGAGGACCTGGGTGATAATCCTGGTTCTGAAACTTGCCCATTATGTGACCTTGGGGAAGTCGCTTAACTCCTCTGTTAATCAATCAACCAATCAACAATGTTTACTGAGTGCTTACTGTGTGCAGAATACTGTACTAAGTGCTCGGGAAAGTACAATAAAACAATATAACGGAGTTGGTAGATATGTTCCTTTCCCACAGTGAGCTTACAGTCTAGACTTTCCTCATCTGTAAAATAGGGATTCATTACCTGTTCCCCCTCCCACTTAAACTGCGAGCTGTGAGCCCCCTGTGGGACAGGGACTGTGCCCAACCTGATTTTCATGTATGTACTCCAGTGGTTGGCACATACTGCTTAACAAATAATATTATTATTATGTCCCATCTGCTTTCATTCCACCCCCTCTTCCTGTGCCTCTGGCTCCATCCTCTCTCTCCTCCCAAAAACGCTTGTGTACCCTCTTCTTCCCTCCTTGACTGCCATCTAGAACCATTCACTCTAATGGCTCCTTCCCTTCTTCCTTCAAACATGCTCATGTTTCCCTGATACTAATATGATCTTTTCTGGATCCCAATTCAGGTAACAGTCCTTCTCTTGTCTTCACTTTTAGACCAAGTTCTCTGAACAGGTTGTATACACCCATTGCTTCCACTTCCTCTCCCACAACTCCCCTGAGGCAACACATTCAGGTGTCACCATTGCCACCCTCCTTGCCGAAGCTAACAAAAGCTCCTTTATCCTGTTCCTCTTCCCAGCTTCCTTTGACACAATGGACAACTCCTTTTTCCTGGAATTGCAGTCAACCTTGGTTTTGCTGACACAGTTTTCTTCCCTGTTCTCCTATCTATTTGGTTGTTCCTTCTCAGTCCCTTTCACCAGCTCTTCCTCAGTTTTCCATCCCCAAACTGTGGGGGTCCCTCAGGACTCATTTCTGGGACCCCTTCTCTTCTCACTTTACCCCCCCCACCCCAGGAGAGCTCATTTGTGCCCTTGGCTTTGTTCCCTTCGAGCAGTGTTGCCTAGTGGAAAGAGCATGGGCCTGGAAGTGAGAGGATTTGGGTTCTAATCCTGACTCTGTCACTTACTGCTGTGTGACCTTGGGCAAGTCACTTAACTTCTCTGTGCCTCAGTTCCCTCATCTGCAAAATGGGGATTCAATAACTGTGCTTCCTCCTACTTAGCCTGTGAACCCCATGTGGGACCTGATTATCTGGTAACTGACCCAAGCTCTTAGCATCGTGCTTGGCACATAGTAAGAACTTCACAAATACCACAGTTATTATTGTTATTATTATTACTCTTCTATGTGGATGACTCCCAATTCTACCTCTCTAGCCCCAACCTTTCTGCTCCTTTACAATCATGCATTTCCTCTTGCCTCTGAGATATCAATCAATCAATCAATCGTATTTATTGAGCGCTTACTGTGTGCAGAGCACTGTACTAAGCGCTTGGGAAGTACAGGTTGGCAACATATAGAGACAGTCCCTACCCAACAGTGGGCTCATGTAACTACCCCCACCACCACCCTAAACTCGATGTCTAAAAATGAACTATTTATCCTACCACCTGACTTCACCTAACTTTCCCATCTCTGTTGATAACACCATCCTCCTCTTGAACCAGAAGGCCACAAACTTGGTGTTATCCTCAACTCCTTCCTAATAGTAATAACAATAATTTTGGTTTTAAGTGCTTCCTATGTGCCAGGTTAGAATTGAAATAATCAGATCCAAAGCAATCCCTGCCCCACATTGGACTCACAGTCTAAGGAGGAGAGAGAGGTATTCAACATCCACACTTCACAGATGAGAAAACTGAGGCATGTAGAAGTTAAATGACTTGCCTGAGGTCATATAGCAGGCAAGTAGTGGAGCTGGAATTAGAACCCAAGTCTGCTGACTCCCAGTCCTGTGGACTTTTCACTAGGCCACACTAATTCTCTGCCTTTCAAATCTCTTTTAATTTACTGTCAAAGGCTGCCACTTCTTCCTCCAAAACATTTCCTTGATCCCATTCTTCCTCTCCATCCAAAAGGCCACTGCCCTGGTCAAGAAGCAGCATGGTCTAATGGAAACAGCAGAGGCTTGAGAGTCAGAGGACCTGTGTTTTAATCCCAGCTCCACCGCTTTTCTGCTTTGTCACCTTGGGCAAGTCACTTAATTTCTCTATGCCTCAGTTACCGCAACTGTACAATGGGGATTAAGACAGTGAGCCTTATCTGGGACAGGGACTGTTTCCAATGTGATTATCCTGTAAATATCCCAGGGTTTATTACATTGACTGATAAGCACTTAACAGATACTACTATTATATTATATATTATCCTGACTAGACTACTTAGTGTATCACTGTCACCCTACTTGCTTTCTCTCCTCTCTCCAGTCCATACCTCACTCTTCTACCAGATCATGTTTCCCAAATGTCATTCTTCACATCTTTCCCCACTTCTCAAGAACGTAGATTGTGAGCCCCACAAAGGACAGGGACTAGATTTAATTCCCACTTTTGTTTTCTTTTGCAGTGCAGAGAAACTGTACACAGTAAGCTCTAAATAAATACTATTGCTACTACTTGTTCTTATTATTGTTATGGTATTTCTTAACTACTTATGTGTCAAGCACTGCTGTAAGTATTGATTGGGTTAGATACAAGTTATTCAAGTCAGACCCTGTCCCCATACCACCTGAGGCTAAGAAGTCTAAGAAGAGGAGAGAACAGGCATTGAATTATCATTTTACAGATGGAGAACCTGAGGCCCAGAGAAGTGAAGTGACTTTCCTAAGGTCATACAGCAGGCAGCTATTAGAATCAGGATAAGGACCCAGGTCTTCTGACTCCCATGCTCATTCCACTAGGCTGTGTTACTCCCAGTTATACATTTCTCTCTGCATCAAGCAGAAATAAATGCCTTACCATTGGTTTTAAGGCACTCATTCAGCTCTCTCCCAATTTGCCCTCTTCATTCCTGTCAAACTAACCTACTCACTGTGCTTTTTTTTTGCTCTGGAAACTCCTTTCTCTCTCCTCCCCTCTGCCTCTTCACATTTCTAACCCACCCAACATTTCTGAGACACCTCCAGAATCCTGCATGGTCATTTCAAAAAAACACTAGGGAAAATAATTCTTAAGGTTTCTAATTCTTGCCTATTCTTAAAAAGATGAACTTTTTGGCCCTTTAAAACATCAAGTTTTCTTTCTATCCAGAATACCCCCTTTTCGAATATTATGTTTCCTAAGCCATCGTATTCTAGCCTAGTTTTAGAGTCATGTTTGTCGAAGAGTAGAGATTGGTAGTGGAGGACAAAACAATCATGAATGAGGGGACAATATGCTACCCCTGGGCTGGAGGGGAGGGATTGTTCTTTGGCAGTCACAAGAAGGAAATAATCCTGCAGAGCAAGAAGTGATCCTGAGAGATCCAGTCCCTGATGAATTGTCAAAGGAAGAAGAGCTCTAGGAGAGGAGATGGGGAGAGCAGTTGAGGTCTCACTACAGGAGCCTCTCCCTCAATGGCCCACAGTTCTCAGCTGTTGGTGGACTGCCACACACCCAGAGTCAGGCACATGCAATCCTCACTTCATGGGTTGCGCCATGCTGGAGGCAAGGATGTCAGAGTTTGGTTTGAAGTCAGTGTGATAGAGTGGAGGGAGCAGGTTGTGTTATCTCAGGCTGTTGGGGAGCAAGAGGGACGGGGGGCTCCTCCCTCAACCCCCATGCCATGGTGGAGCAGCTCGAGTTTTATTGTTATATTGTACTCACCCAAGTGCTTAGTACTGTGCTCTGCACCAAGTAAGCGCTTAATAAATATGATTGACTGATTGACTTACTGAAGTGGTCCTGGGCTTTGCCCAATGTCCTAGGGCTGCCACATCTGTGCTGAGTCACTGAGTGAGGACTCGCAGGAATTTCAGTGAAATATCTGGTGGAGAAAGCTGGAGGTCTCTGTGATTTTGTGAAGCAGATCGTCTCTCCTTCTAAAAATGCCTGCCCTCTAAGACCAACCCCTGAAAGTTCTTTCTCTTCTTTCCCTTGGAAATGGGGTTTGAGTGTTGCCAGAACAAAATCAGTTTTCCACCATTCTTGCATGAAGAATGCCAAAGGCCCAAGTCTGTGATATATCGATTCCCCAGCCCTCTAGCTCCAAGGTAGTGGTACGTGCCACCCCAAGCAGTAGCAGCCACCTCAGTGGGGCCTGGGAGTGGAAAAAACACCTAAACCAAGATGCACAAGTTACATGAAATGTTCTACTCACTGGAACTTCTAGATGGGCAAGTGTTGAACCAGGCAGTGTTGATTTGGCTGAGGGGTGAGAGGGAATTGTCACTTCCCCAGTCTTCTTCAATCAATCAATCAATAAATCAGCTGTATTTATTGAGAGCTTACTATGTCCAGAACCCCATACTAGGCACTGGGATAGTACTACAAATGGAGTTATTAGACACGTTCCCTGTCCACAAAGAACTTTCAGTCTCGAGTGGGAGACAGTTGCTAATATAAATAAATAATTTATAATCTGTAGTTTATATATATATGTATATAAGTCTATATTCTTCTGTAGACTGCAAGCTCCTTGAGGGCAGGGTTTGCATCTACTGCATGGCCTAGTGGCAAGAAGAGCAAGGGCGTGGGAGTCAGAGGAAGTTCTAATCCCAGCCCTGCCACTTATCTGCTGTGTGACTTTGGCCAAGTCACTTAACTTTTCTGTGACTCAGTGACCTCATCTTTAAAATGGAAATTAAGATTGTGAGCCCCAAGTGGAACAAGCTGATTACCTTATATCTACCCCAGTGCTTAGAACAGTGCTTGGCACATAGTAAGCGCTTAACAAATACCATCATCATTATTATTATTGTCTACCAGTTTTGTTGCATTGTGCTTTTCCAGGCTATCTGCACACAGTAAGTGCTCAATAAATACTATTGATGGATTGATGACTGGTCTTAGTTCTGGAGGGGAGGCAGGTGCACAAACCAAAGAGACCAACAAGACCGGAACATCAAATCAATCCAAATGTTTTATAGAAAAAACATGAGCACTCTCCTAGTCACCTACCCTGCCTCTGGAAGGAAATATGGAAGCTCAGTGGGGCCTTTTTGTTAGGGGCAGGGGGAGGACCTGTGGATCTGTGCAGGATGAGGTCTTTGAGTAGTGTTTTCTTCTCCACAAGTGAAGGGCCAGGTCCCCATGGGTCCTCACAGTGACATTTCTGACCCAGAACCTAGTGACATTATGGCTTCATTTGGAGAGCCAGGATACATCAGCCTCAATTATTCGCTCAATGTTCGGCTTTGAAGGCCACAGATTCTTGATCAGTGAAGTCACTTCTTCCACTACCTTTCATTCATTCATTCAATTGTAATTATTGAGCACTTACTGTGTGCAGAGCACTGTACTAAGTCCTTGGGGAAGTGCAATACAACTATAAACAGTCACATTCCATGTCCACAATGAGTTTACAGCCTAGAGTGGGGGAGACAAGCATCATGCACTAAGATGTGCACTAACCAACTACAGGGAGTAGTGTGGGGAAGGATTGAAGGGTTGTAGTTTTAGAGTCCTTATTTGTGGCTCCAAAATACTGAACTTGTGACTTGCCTTTGATTTCATCCAATGGATCATGACTGTTTCCTTGTTTTCACAGGTGCTGGGAGCTCAGTGCTGGAGATGTCAAGTGGATTTATCAAGCACCGATTTTGGCAGCCATTGGGGTAAGCAGAGAACTGAAATGGTTCAGAGCTCTGAAATGGCCCAGATCAGAGGGGATTGGACAGCTGACCCCCAGGAAGCAGTGCTTGTGATATCTGTGTTTTGTATGGGAACAGACTCCAGGAACATCTGTTGCTCAAACAGCAAGGAATGGTCCTGTCCCGCTGCAGTGTGGGCAAGGAGCTGCCTGAAAATTTGGAAATTCATATCTATCTGACATGAAGGGGGTTGCCATAGGAACCCCAATTAGTTGGCAGAGGGGCAACTAATGTTGAGAGGCAGGGCTCCTGGAGCAGAGCTATGAAAGGCCCCAACTAGCAGAGGGGCTGGGATGCTGGGGAGGAGCCCACTTAGCCCCTGACCCTTTTCCCAGAACAGAGGAGAGCCAGGTAGGGGGAAGCTAGTTTGCTGGGGGAGTCAGACTGGAGCTCCCCCAAAGTCTACTGGAGCAGGAGCCTCAACATACTGGAACCTTGTCCAGCTCTCCAGTACAGAGGCAAGCCAGGAGGCCCCATCAAATAAACTCCTCCTGACCACAGACTCAAGCTGAAAACACTCCCATGTGGGACGTGGCTAACACACCTGCTGCAGGTGTTGCTGGAAGAAGTTCAGGGAAGCGGTCCTGACTGCCAAGTCGTGGGCAGAATTGAACTTGCCGTGTGTAGGTCTGGAAGCCATCCTGGGGAACTTGGGTTCAGCCCCTTGCCTGCTCTGGAGGAAGGGCATCCAATCCCAGCACTGCCCTTTCTGCAGTGGCTCCAGAAAGCAGCTCAGACCATTAATCTCCTGGTGCCTACCCCCTGATTGATGGAATTATTGTTCTTCCTACGCTTCCCCTTTTCCTTTCTGTCCCCGCACCCTCACTCTTTCCCATTCTCTACTATTTAAAAGAGAAAGTTCCTTTATCCTTTGGGGTTTAAATAGGATATGTTTCCTGGAGGAAAATCACCAGACAAATCTGCAGAATTTGTATTTGGTAGGACCAGCACAAAGCCTCAAGACTCTTTCATGTCGAGTGCAGGTCCAGCGCATGGCTGGCACACTGGCTTGTTCCAGGAAGGGTTCTTGAAGGAGAGGCATGGGATCTGAGGAGCTCCCCAGCAAGGCTCAACCCCCACCTCCAGAGGGTGGCTCAGGTTGAAAGCTAGTGCCTCATCCAGCCACGGCGAACAGCTGGACAGGACCCCAGGGGTTCCAGAGGGGAGGAGGGACAAGGATGGTTTTCAGAGCAGAAATGAAGCACAGTGAGCAATTTAGCTTGAGAGGAATGAAGAGGGCAAGCTGAGGGACAGTTTATTGAGTGTCTTAAAGCCAATGGTGAGGCATTTCTCTTTGTTGTGGAGGTGGATGGGCAGCCACTGGAAGTTTTTGAGGAGTTGGGGGATATGGACTGAGCAGTTTTTCAGAAAAATGATCCATTCAGCAGAGTGAAATTTGGACTGGAGAGAGGAGAGACAGGAGGCAGGGAGGTCAGCGAGGAAGCTGATGCAGTAATCAAGGTGAGAAATGATGAGTCCTTCTATCAGCATGATACCAGTTTGGAGGGAGAGGAAAGGGTAGATTCAAGAGATTTTGTGAAGGTAGAACAGACAGGATTTGGTGACATAGAATGTGTGGGCTGAATGAGAGAGATGAGTCAAAGATAACGCCATGGTTATGGGTTTGTGAGATAGGGAGAATGGTGGTGCTGTGATGGGAAAGTTAGGGGAAGCCCAGGGTTTGAATGGAAAGATGAGTAGTCAGCCTTCCTGCCAGACACCCTACAAGGCCCGAGGTCTTCTGCTACCTCCACCTAAGACCCGATTCCCTCCCAGAGTGCCCTTCTTGCCTCCCTCCAGAGGGACTGTTACTCAGAGAATCTGCTTGGCCAAAGTTCTTCTAGGTTGTGGCCCTGTGTTGTACTGCCTTCAAGACTCTAAGCCCAACTACTAATGGAGTAAGTGTACTCAGGAGACATAGAAGGAAAACAAAGCTCTCACGAGTGGTCCACTAAATCTTTCCTTTTTAAATCTCTTTGTCTTTTGTAGCTCAACTTCATTCTCTTCCTCAACACGGTGCGAGTCCTGGCCACTAAAATTTGGGAGACCAATGCAGTTGGATATGATACAAGGAAGCAATACCGGTAATTCTGAGCCAGAAATCTACAACAGTCTTTGCCTGTGATTCTTTTCCCAAGGATGAGATGTTTTCCTGGTGGGTCAGCTCAAAAGGTTGAAAGACAGTCATTTCTGAGAAAAATAGGTATTGCCTCCCCCTATCCTTAACCATTTCTAGTTTCCTTGAAAAGCACCCTGTGTGTTCTACATTACATACGTTCACATCGAGCTGCCTTTATTTTTGAAGACTTGGAGGCTATCGACCTGGAAGTCTTATGCAAGTGTGCAGCTGCGGTTGAAGATTCAAATGCAGGACCAAGATTCTGACTCATTGTTTACCCATAAAAACAGCTCCTTCTTCTACTGATGGGTTTGTCCCACATAGGATCTATCTCTGTTTTTCAGCCTGCCTCCTGGAAATCCAATCCACACATGTTGGTTCACAGAGAGAGCAAATATGAATTCAGGGACTTCCCAGTTAGTACTCTTTAATTGATTCCATGAAGAATTCTAAATGAGTATAGTTACCCTAGGAAATGATGGAAAGTGCTTAAATGCTCCCCCAAATTCCAAGAACAGTGATTTAAAATGTAATTAATATCATTATGTAATCAAATAGCATGGTATATAAGCGCCAGTATTAGATAATTATTAATTTGATTTTTCATATGTACATATATGAATACTTCATTTCAAAATGTCTTGTACTATTCTGAGCAAAATACACAAGATTTGTCATTACCTAAAGCTTAACTAGAGAACAGCTGTTGAATTGGACTTTAATCTCTCTATTCAAGTCAGCCAAAATGCTTTGAAAGTGAGTGAATGGAGATGGGAAGTGTAAAAGCCAAGGTAAATATTTGCACGTTCTACAAATACAGGGTATTAACTTGTTGCAAGAGAATGCTGTCAAAAATACTGGTACTAAAATTCAAAAGCAGAGGCAGCATGGCCTAGTGGAAAGAGCATGGGCTTGGGAGTCAGAGGACTTGGGTTCTAATCCCAGCTCCACCACTTGTGCGATGTGTGACCTCGGGGAAGTCACTTCACTTCTCTGTGCTGCCGTTACCTCATTTATAAAGTGAGGATTAAGCCCCTCATAGGACCTGGACTGAGTCCAACCTGATTAGTGTGTAACTACTCCAGTAGTAGTAGTAGTAGTGGTGGTGATGGTGGTACATCATAAGTGCTTAACAAATACCATTTAAAAAATGGCATTGTTGTGAAACACACTGAAAGAAGATCATTATGACAAAGGATCCCTGTAGTATCAAACATACTTACCTTGCTTTCAGTAACAAACCTGTCCCTATCTACTGACTCTATTGTATTACACTCTCCCAAGTGCATAGCACAGTGCTCTGCACACAGTAAGAGCTCAACAAATACTACTGATTAATTGAACATGGGGTCATGGCTACTAAGTCTATTGTTCTCTCTCAGTTGCCTAGTACAGTTTTCTGTCCATAAAAGGCATTCAGTAAATACTATTTATTTTTTGACTGATTTTCTTGAAACTGTCACACTGCAAAGTTTGTACCTGCTGTGATGCACTTTGGTCAGTGACTCAGGAAGTGCCTGATTAAATTGATTATGTTCTCCTGTAGTCTCTCCATAAATAATCTGTCTAGGATTTTGTCATCAATGGAGAACAATGGCATACCTTAGCAGTTTCCACAATTAGTTCTCTCGTTTTTCTTCTTGAAGATGGTGATCATAATGGAATCTTTGAAACATTGTTATCATTATCATTACTCTAAATCAAACACTATACTAAATTCTGGGGGATGGTTTAAGCGTTTTGATTTAGATATAGTTCCTGGTCCAGGGTGGTGAATAGTCTAATTGGTAAAGATTAGAACAGTCAGTTCTGCTATAACACAAATTTGGAGCTAGCATGATGCAAAAATTCCGCAACATGAGACTGTTGTGGTATAATGTATTATACTTGCCCACAAGTTGGTGCAAGAATATTTGGTATAAGAGGAAATGCTTATATGCATTCAGTCAAGGCATGATGCTCCTTCACTTCCCAGCCTCTACTTCGGCCTCCTTATAAATTTCATGAGGGTAGAGACCCCAAGTGCCATCTACTTTTATTGTATGTTTTCCAGCACATAGTACACTGCCCTGCACAGAATATTAGAGTAGCTCAGTAAATGCTGATGGTGATGCTGTTAGAGCTTGTAACAGGGTAGTAGCAGTTTGGGCAGAGAGGAAAAACTGCGTGCTTCTGGTATGGGGAGGATGGTGGTGCTGTCAATTGAGAGCAGAAAGTTAGGGAGAAGAATAGGGGTAGGAATAAAGATAATGATAATGATAATAATAATAATGGTATTTGTTAAGCGCTTACTATGTGGCAAGCACTGTTCTAAGCACTGGGGGATATACAAGATAATCAGGTTGTTCTACGTGGGGCTCACAGTCTTCACCCCCGTTTTACAGATGAGGGAACTGAGGCACAGAGAAGTTAAGTGACTTGCCCAAAGTCACACAGCAGACAAGTAGCAGAGCTGGGATTAGAACCCATTAGAACTCCCAGGCCTGTGCTCTTTCCACTGAGCCACACTGCTTCTCTAAGAAATCCTGTTTTAGGCATACTTAGTCTGAGATCTTGGGAGGACATATAAGTAGAGATAAGTGGAATGGAGGCAATAGGAGATTCGGGGTTGCAGGCCAGAGTAGAGGTTGGAGCTGTGCAAAATAGATTTGGGAAGTCACCCACAGAGAAGAGGTAGTTGAAGCCATGTGAGCGTATGAACTCCCTGAGAGAGTGAGTATAAAGTAAATGTATGGGGCCCAGAACAGAGCTTTGGGGAATGCCCAGAGTAAGAGGATGAGAGATAGAGGAGGAGCCAGCAAACAAAGCTGAGAATGGTAATGGCATGGATAATGGGATCGATAAAGTATTTGTATAGTGCCAGGTATATCCATATCAAGAACAGTATCACTAATGGAAGCTGTTAAAGTATCATAACAGTGTCACTATCTGTAATGGTTCAGGCATGAAGAAAGCTAATTATGCCAGGAATAGCTTCTTTAATGGTACTGATGTAAACATCAGTGAGAATTCCAGTGTCTTTATAGGTGGCAGCATCAGTATCTGGATAATCAATCAATCACATTTATTGAGCATTTTCTTTGGGCAGAGCACTGAACTAAGCGCTTGCTAAATATCTGTAACAGCTTCAGGATTGGCCTCGGGGGTGGAATTGCAAATGGGTTTGTTGCTTGGATACTTACCTCAGTCCCTCCTAGGATGGCTGTTTTGTTCTGAGGTTAGAATCTCACAGATGCCTCCTGACTGGCCTGGCTAACCGTGCATGGGGCACCACAGACTCATAGGTAGATTTTGTCCTCATCAAATGGCCTGGCTCCCAGTGGACCCGTACCAAGAGAGGAGACCCTGCCTCTCCTGCAGAAATCCTACCATTGGCAGTGGGCAGAACTCCACCTCACAAGGGCCTGACTGGGCAGCCAAGATGGTTGGTTTCAGTGAATTTCTGTCACCCAGCCCAGCACAGTTCAGGTTCAGACAGGCAGGGTCAGGCGGGGCAGGTTCCGAGGGGCTGAGATGCCGCCAGTCCTGGAAGGGTTGTCTCCTCTCCCAGGAGTCTCTCCAGCCTGGAAACTGAGACTCTTTCTCACTATTCTCTTGCAGGAAGTTGGCCAAGTCAACCTTGGTCCTGGTGTTGGTCTTCGGCGTGCACTACATTGTGTTTGTATGTCTGCCCCATAACCTCTCGGGCCTTGGGTGGGAGATACGCCTGCACTGTGAACTCTTCTTCAACTCCTTTCAGGTACAGAGGGTAAAGTAAAAGCTGTGTGTGTGCATGCATATATGGGTATGTGTGTGCATGCATGTGTGTATGTGTATGTGTGTGTCCATGTGTGGGTGGTTGTGTGCCTGTGTATATGTGTTTGTGTGTGTGCGCGTATGCAGAAATGCAGGTGTGCACATACAGACATGTGTGAGCAGATCCATAGGGTACATGTGTTTGTATGTGTGTGGGCATGTGTGGAGGGGGTTGCTTGTGCATGTGTGCATTTTGGCATCCCCCATCCCTCTGATGCCTCTGTCCCCAGGTCATGTTGGAGTTCAATCTGCCTCAGTGTGGTTTTTTTATCCCTTGCTAACCACTCCCTGTCTGCCTGAGAGCCAACCACCAAGAGCGAGAGCCACTCTGAAGCTTATTGTCAAAGAAGAAAGTGAACTTCCAAGCTGAAGGAAGAAGTAGGGAGAGTTGTTGGACAAGAAGCTGAATGGAACAGGCTCCCACTGTCAGCTCTGTTCAGGGAGTCATTTATTCATTCATTCATTCATTCAATCGTATTTATTGATTGTACTAAGCACTTGGAAGGTATAATTCAGCAATAAAAAGAGACAATTAAAAAGAGACAATCCCCGCCCACAATGGGATTACAGTCTAGAAGGGAGAAACAGACATCAAAACAAGTAAACAGGCATCAATATAAATAAATAGAATAATAGATATATAAATATACACATCTAAACAAGTAAATAGGCATTAATGTAAATAAATAGAATTATAGAGTATATATATACATACACAAGTGCTGTGGGGCAGGGAGAGAGGGGTAGAGCAAAAGGAGCAAGTCGGGGTGATGGGGGGGAAGCTGAGGAAAAGGTGGCTTTGTCTGGGAAGGCCTCTTGGAGGAGGTGGGCCTTCAGTAGAACTTTGAAGGAGGGATTGTGTGGCGAATTTGAGGAGGGAGGGCATTCCAGGTCAGAGGTAGGACATGGGCCAGGGGTCGATGGTGGGACAGGCAAGAACAAGGCACAGTGAGAAGGTTAACACCAGAGGAATGGAGTGTGTGGGCTGGGATGTAGAAGAAGAGAAGGGAAGTTAGATAGGAGGGGACAAGATGATGGAAAGCTCTGATATGCTTGATATGGAGGTTGATAGGCAACCACTGGAAATTTTTGAGGAGGGGGGTGACATGCCCAGAACGTTTCTATAGAAAGATAATCCGGCAGCAGAGTGTAGTATGGACTGAAGTGGGGAGAGACAGGAGGTTGGGAAGACAGAAAGGTTGCTGATGCAGCAATCCAGTCGGGATAGGATGAGTGATTGTACTAACGTAGTAGCGGTTTGGATGGAGACGAAAGGGTGGATCTTGGCAATGTTATGAAGGTGAGACTGACAGGTTTTGGTAATGGATTGGATATGTGGGATAAATGAGAGAGCGGAGTCAAGGATGACTCCAAGGTTGTGTACATGTGAGATGGGAAGGTTGGTAATGCTGTCCACAGTGACGGGAAAGTCAGGGAGAGGGCAGAGTTTGGGAGGGAAGATAAGGAGCCCTGTCTTGGACATGCTGAGTTTTAGGTGGTGGGAGGACATCCAAGTAGAGATGTCCCGAAGGCAGTAGGAGATGTGTGCTTGGAGGGGGAGAGAGAGAACAGGGGAGGAGATATAGATTTGGGTATCATCTGCGTGAAGATGATAGTTGAAGCCATGGGAGTGATTGAGTTCACCAAGGGAGTGAGTATTATAATAATAATAATAGTGGTATTTGTTAAGCGCTTACTATGTGCAAAGCACTGTTCTAAGTGCTGGGGGAATACAAGGTGATCAGGTTGTCCCATGTAGGGCTCACAGTCTTAATCCCCATTATACAGATGAGGGAACTGAGGCCCAGAGAAGTTAAGTAACTTGCCCAAAGTCACACAGCTGACAATTGGTGGAGCCGGGATTTGAACCCATGACCTCTGACTCCAAAGCCCGTGCTCTTTCCACTGAGCCACGCTGCTTCTCTGTATAGATGGAGAATAGAAGGGGATCAAGAACTGACCCTTGAGGAACCCCTACAGTTAGGGGATGGGAGGGAGAGGAGGAGCCCGCGAAGGAGACTGAGCATGAACGGCCAGAGAGATAAGAGGAGAAACAGGAGAGGATGGAGTCCATGAAGCCAAGGTTGGATAATGTGTTGAGGAGAAGGGAATGATCGACAGTGTCAGAGGCAGCTGAGAGGTCGAAGAGGATTGGGATAGAGTAGGAGCCATTGGATTTGATAAGAAGGAGGTCTTTGGTGACCTTTGAGAGGGCAGTTTCAGTGGAGTGAGTGGAGTCAGTGAACTGGGAGTTGTGGGGTTAGTTTCTGGGTTAACGTGATTTCTGGTGCCTCAATCAGCCCAGCCCAAGATTGGCCCTAAAACCCTGCTTGTGCTTGTGGATGGCCACAAGACGAGCACGTCCGAAGTGATGGACCAAATGCTGAAGTGAAACCAATTTAAAAGGGCAAAACATCCATCCCATCTCTTTTTGTTTGGGGTATTTTTTGGTTTTCTAAGAGCTTGATAAATATCAGTGGCCATGGGGTTGGAATTACAGGGAGGTTTGCTGCTTGGATACTTCCCTCAATCCCCCCTGCCCCCAGTCTGGCTGTTTTGTTCCACAGTCAGGATCTCACAATGTCTCCTGACTGGCCTGGCTAGCCTTGCCCCAGAGTTCACTCTAGGGAGGCAGGGTGACCAAACTTAGGAAAACAGTGACACTGAAGCACCAAAATAATAGTTAAGCACTGAGGTAGATGCAAGCTAATCAGGTTGAACACAGACCCTGTCCCACATAGGATGCTCCTCTAATGCTAACCTTCTCACTGTGCCTTGATCTAATCTAACTCACCACTAACCTTTTGCCCAAATCCTGCCTCTGACCTGGGATGCCCTCCCTCCTCAAATCTGACAACTACTCTCCACACTTTCAAAGCCTTATTGAAGGCACGTCTCCTCCAAGAGGCCTTCCCTGACTAAGCCCACCTTTCCTCTTCTTCCATTCTCTTCCGTTTTACCCTGACTTGCTCCCTTTGTTCTTTCCCCCCACCCCCACCCCAGTCCCACAGCACTTTTGTGCATATCTGTAATTTGTTTAATTATATTAATGTTTGTTTCCTCTCCTCTAGACTTTAAGCTTGTTGTGGGCAGGGAATGTATCTGTTTATTGTTGTATTGTACTCTCCCAAGTGCTTAGTACATTACGGTGCACACAGTAAGTGCTCAGTAAATATGATTGAATAAATAAGTAGGAGGGAGTAGGATTTAAACCCCAATTTACTGTTGAGGTAACTGAGGCACCGAAAAATTAAGTGATTGTCCAAGGTCACACAACAGACTCGTGACAGAGCTGGGATTAGAACAGGTCCCCTGACACCCAGGCCCATGCAGTTTCCACTACGCCATGCTGCTTCTCACCACCCCAGGTTTGGCCCCCATCCCTTTCTGTCTCATCAAGTAGACCAACATGGGAGGAAATAGATGATCGGTATGAGGCATAAATCCCCTCAAGATTCCAGGGCATCTGAACTACATGTTCCAGAATACTTTAGGCCCTCAAGCAAGTAGGGACTGAGCATGCTCTACCTCAACTATGGCCATCAAACACTTAAAGCAAGCAGAGCAGTTGGGAGTTGGTCAAGGGCAGGCTCTCTGGTGGACCTTTATCTGGAACCTGGAATATTTTTCTGTTTCCAAATATTATCTAGGCAGCCCTTAGCCACTCAGGACAGTCCAGCAGGATGTGTACTTCCCCATGAGGAAAGAATTTGGACAAACGTTTGAAGTGTAAATTGCCACTGGCAAAGACTTGAACCTTAGGGAAAGGAGAGCTTTCTTTGATTTTTTTACTAATTTACACATTTTGAGTGGGACACATATTTTCTGTGCCCAATTATTCCTCTCCGACCACTCAACATACACATTGCCTGATTCTTATTTCTTTTGCCCTTTAGGGTTTCTTTGTTTCTATCATCTATTGTTACTGCAACGGAGAGGTAAGTTGGAAGCAGCAGCAGTAGCACCGTCCAGGGAGGCTGGCTCATTCAGGCTGGGAATCAGCCTTAGGAATGGTCAGGTCCTCCTTGCTCTGGACCCAGGACGGACCAGAAACAGCCCAAGATGACAAGAGTCAGAAAAAGTGGGGGCGGTCCTGGACCCCCATAACTACATTTCCCCTAACCCATTTCATTCTTGGTTTTTCTCCAGCCACTCCTCCTCTGGCTTCCTTCAGGAAATGGGGAGCAAAGTGGCACAGCTCTACCCACTTCCATTCTCTTCCTACACTTTCTTCCCCAAACTTTTCCCTTTACTCAGCAACCTCCCCTATGTCCCCAAATCCCTCAAGGACCCACAGGGTTGGGATGGTGAGTTTGGTCGGCCCTGTGCAGACCCCTGGCTAAAGCTCTGGTAATGGCTCAGGTTCAGGCGGAGATCAAGAAAACTTGGAGCAGGTGGAACGTGGCTGTGGACTGGAAGAGGACGACTCCATGTGGCAGTTATAGATATGGCTCCGTCCTGACCAATGTGACGCACAGCACCAGCAGCCAGTCTCAGACAGTGGCCACCTCCCGCATGGTCCTGCTCACCAGCAAGAGCAGCCGAACTGCCAGCAGGCAGGCGGACCCCCATGTGAACTTACCAGGCTACGTCCGGAGCAACTCTGATCAGGAGAGCCTGCCTCCCTGGATCCATGGTGACATGACTGAGAATGCAGGGACTGGGGTGGAGGACCAATCACAGAAGGAGATTATGAAGCCTGTAGATGTGAGCTCAAACTCCGCGAGGAGCCAGACTGAAACTGAGGATGCACTCTGAGGAAATGGTGTTAGGCTAGGGCTAGAATTGAATGAGCCCATCCAATTCATCATGGCAGCAGCACCAACCCCCTCACTCCACGCCCCCGACCTTGTTGCCTCAAGCCCAATCTGCTGCCATTTCATTCTGTGGCAAATATCATCTCCAAGGGTTTTGAATCTCCATTCTCTGAGCCCTGAAGCTATCAAAGGCAAAAAAAAAAAGATTTCCTGATGAGATGATTCATTGAATTATTTTGGCATAAAACTATCCTCTGTTTAGAGGCATGGAAGCTTTGGTGCTAATGCACATCACTGCTACATTCCTCTGTAGCCCCATGGGCCTTAGAAAATGACTTGAAATTCAAAGGGATTAGAAATACATCCAGGATTCGCTTTTGTTCTTCAGTAAAGTTTTTTCTTATATTTGACTGTCTTTCATTTCAAAACTGAGACACTGCCCTTCTCTTTTCCTTCCATTTTCTCTCTCTGTTTCTCAGTCTGAATTGCTTTGGCAAAACCTTTGTATAGTGTGAGTAGCACTGTGTGTAAGTGTGCCATTAAACAAAGCCTGAAGAAGTCTGGAAAGAGCAAAGATTTTTGAAGCAATTAGTAACATTAGGGAGTTGGAATGGAACTTCAAATTAATGACAAACAGTGAAACTCAGAAATGGCACATCATATTTTGCTTGTTGTTGCATGAACCAACCCACAGGACCACAGGTCAACCCTTCACTCCAGTTGATATGGGATCTGCCCCTTTGGGTGGGTGAGAACTTTGGAACTGCCACTCTACATGAACGTTTCTGAGCAAAGGATATTGCCCTGAAATCCTCTGTGGTACTGAACTCTTTTGTGTTGGATCTTGTGAAATGCCATGTGGGGGACATTAAAATCTCATGTCTATCAACCTTTCAGTCTCTGACCTTTGCTGTGCTTAGGGAGCCCAGGTTGAGAAGTTTTGCTCCTTCAAGAGTTTGCAGGCTCCAGGTGGGAAACTTTTGGCCTTAGGGTTGTTTTTGCTTCTTTCTCAGGGTATTGCAAATGTATCGTAAAGGTTCCTTCAAAACAATCACAGTGTTTCCGGTTGCTACCTGCCAGATTGGTCCATCTGCTGCTGCTGCCCCCTAAGCTGCCCTCTGCTGAGATTTTGTTTCATCGTGTCTTAAAGGTTTTTGTGTTTCCCCCTCTGCTTATAGTTTCCCCATTTCAGCTCATAGCGCACCTATTTGGGTATCCTGCTGCCATCCCTACTTACATCTTGCAAAAGTGTGACATGACAGACATTGTTTGGATGCTGGTGGGTTTTGGGGCCTCAGTGTTTGTGATACTATAATACCCCTTGATGTTAAGTTCACTGTTGCACTTAGGATAAATAGGTGGAACTGCTCGAGAAGTCCAATGGGGTGTATGGGATAAGTTTAGGTTTCACATTCATAAGGAAGGCTGGACACTGCAATTCTTCTGCAGATATTTAATCTGGTCTGAAGTTTGATAACACTGAAGTTTAGAACCTTACTATCCATCAGTCTTCCAAGTGACATGCCAAACTTCTCAATTTGGTTTTCTCTTTCTTTGACCTTATATTATTGGACAGTGTAGCCAAAATTCAGGAACAAAACAGAGCTAGCAGCTACTTTCTCTGCCCACAATGATCGTATAGTCTAGAGTGCCTATTTGCTCCTCGGCTAAATTAGGGGATAGGATCTTCTAAATCATGTGGAATCTGCTCTTTGGAGGAGAGAGAGAGAGAGCTATGTTTTGTCCATCCCCTACCAAGAAAACTCAGGGATCTTGTCTTTGTCTAAAACTACTTTTGTGCCTTACTGTGTCACAAAAAGCTCACTGACCCCTTTGCTGCCTGGAAAGCAAATGTAGTTTCTCCTTTCCTTCTCTGCAATTCCCTTGTCAACCTCCAACAGAACCTTTGGATTTTTGTAACTCACACATCTTTCTCCAAAACTGAATATAATACATCACAGTCTTACAATCATGGCTCAAATTTTTTTTTAAAAAAGGTATTTGTTAAGCACTTACTATGTGGGCAAGCTCTGTTCTAAGTGTTGGGGTAGAAATAAGGTTATCAACTTGTACATAGTTCCTGACACACATGGGGCTCTCAGTCTAGATAAGAGGGAGTAGGATTTAATCCCTATTTTATAGATGAGGAAACCAAGGCACAGAGAAGTTAAGTGACTTGCCCAAGGTCACATAGAAGACAAGTGGCAGATCCAGGATTAAAACCCAGGTCTTCTGACTCATAAGCCCCTAATTTTTCCACTACACTACACTGCTTCCCATCTGCCACTGTTCCAACTTTGAGATTAGTGGGTTTTTTTCTTTTTTTTCAGAGACGATACTGAATAATATGCTAGTGATCTGCACATAGTACAAAGAACAGCTCTCACCTCACCTGCTTTACAATTTTTTTTTTAATGGCTGCTGGAGGCATCAGAATAATAATGGCAACTCTATATAGTTTGACCTGATTGTTATAGGCCAACCTCAGGGAGGGCTTGGTAGGGGAGAGGGGGCAACAAAAAGTGGTATTCTCCTGAAGCATCATCAGTGCCAACAGAATTCATTGTGTAATTACAGCACACAGAGGAGAGCATGATATTGCATTGGGTGCTTGGAAACGTAAGATGCAGAAGATGTGGGACCTGCCCTCAAGAAGGACACATTCAATGGGAAAGACAAGTGAGCACAAATTGCAAACTTTCAATACACTGAAGATCAATAACTTAGGTACAAGTGATAAAAAGTAAGCAATCAAAGAATAAGTAAATAGATATAATAATAATTATAGTATTTGTTAAGCGCTTACTATGTGCCAAGCACTATTCTAAGCACTGGGGTAGATACTGGGTAATCAGGTTGTCCCATGTGGGGCTCACACTTTTATTCCCCAATTTACAGAAGAGGTAACTGAAACACAGAGAAGTTAAGTGCCTTGCTCAAGATCACACAGCAGACAAGTGGTGGAGGTGGGATTAGAACTCATGTCCTCTAACTCCCAAGCCCATGCTCTTTCCACTAAGCCATGATGCTTCAAATAATGGTATTTGGTAAGTGCTTACTATCTGCCAAGCACTGTTATAAGCACTGGGGTAGGTACGAGGTCATCATAGTCTTAATCCTCATTTTTCAGATAAGGTAACTGAGGCACAGAGAAGTTAAGCAGCTTGTCCAAGGTCAAACAGCAGCCAAGTGGCGGAGCAGGGATTAGAACCCCCATCCTCTGGCTCCCAAACCCGTGCTCTTTCCACTAAGCCACGCCGCTTCCCGTATGAGTGCCTAAGTGACTAATGGGATTACATGACCAAGGAGTCACTGGCAAATGGAAGAAGTGGTTTTGTAAGAGTCTTCTGAATAAAGTGAAGAATTTGGTTTGGTTGAAAGGATGTGGGAGGGAGTTCCAATCAGAGACAAAGAATTGGAGACTGAAAGTTCAAAAACTTAGCTTGAGAGTAGTCAAGAGTCAAGAGTGTGAGATGGGGGTTAGTGGGAGAAGAGAAAAGATAGGAAAAAGGGAGAATCTTGAAGCTTTGTTCATGTGGAAGGAAATGGGTTATCGTAAGGGCTTTTGAAGAAGAGAACTGCATATTTTGAATGGTGTTTTGGGAAGAAGATCTGAGCCACAGAGTGTAAAACAAACTAAAAGGGGAGAGTCAGGAAGACCAGTGAAGAAGCTGGCTCAGGAATCCACTTGGGATATAGAAAGGCTTCATATAGGGTGGTGGTGGTGTTAAAGGGAGGAAAAAAGGAGTGGATTCACAAAATACTAAATATGAAGAACCAGCAGGCAAAATGAAAGAGGGAGGCAAAAGTTAGAGAGGAGTCATGGATGAAATTGGAGTCATTGGAGAAAATTGGGCAGGAGGCCACCCAAGAGCGAATGTCCCTGGGGCAGAAAGAGACAGGAGATGGTAAATCAGGTGAGAGGCTGGGGTTAGGGAGAGAGATTGGGAGCAGAGATGGTAATTGAGGCCATGTGAATTAATGAGCTTCTGAGAGAATGAATGTGAAATTGAAAGAGGAGTAGAACCAGAACGGAGCCAGGTGGGCTGCCCTCAGTTAAGGGACCAGGGGAGGAAGCAGAGTCAGTGAACAAGATTGATAAGGAGTGGCTGGAGATATTAGAAGAGAACTAGACACATGTCAAGTGGGTGAAACCCAGGCCAGAGGGAATGTCTAGGAAGGAGGAAAAAACAGTCACAAAGGCAGTTGAAAGGTCAATGAGGGCTAGGACTAAAGAGCAGTTGATGATTGGTAGCTACAGTGGGTAGAAGAGGCACATGCTAGGGGCCTTGAATGATATGGTGACTGATGATAGAGGTGAGATGGCCAGGAATCAGTCCTGGAGCAAGATGGAGAGTTTTGAAGATGGGAAGAGTTGGGTTTTGGCAGATTTGAAAGAGGACAGAGTTCAGGGTGGAGGGAACGGTGTAAGAATGGGGTTGAAGACCAAAGCAAGAATGACAAAATTTAGATATCCCATTTATGATTTGATTTAATAATATCATTTTTGCAATACTAAAATGAAACAGCTTTCTATTCCAAAATCCAAGAATTCCTTTCATTTGCCTCCATAACTGATTAATAATAATAATAATAATGGCATTAAGCACTTACTATGTGCAAAGCACTGTTCTATACACTGGGGAGGTTACAAGTTGATCAGGTTGTCCCACGGGGGGCTCACAGTTAACCCCCATTTTACAGATGAGGTAAATGAGGCCCAGAGAAGTTAAGTGACTTGCCCAAAGTCACACAGCTGACAGCTGGTGGAGCAGGGATTTGAACCCATGACCACTGACTCCAAAGCCCAGGCTTTTTCCACTGAGCCACTGATTACAATTTATGAAAGTATTTGATGCCAATGACTGAGGATAGTTAATGCACTGGAATAATTTTTTAGTCTACATGGCTTTACTGGACAGTTTTTCAAATTGGGTTCCAGACAAGGGTCACAGTCAAAGGGATTTTGCTTTATTTAAAATTGAGCTTTCCTACTTATGGCCCAAGATTGGTCCTGGACAGTGTCCTCTTTGGCCAAGATGATGGAGGACGGGACAAGATGGAGGGTCAAGGGGAAAGAGAAAATAGAGTTTTCTCTTCCAAGAAGCAATGTGGCCTCGTGGAAAGATTATGGGCTTGAGAGGCAGAAGATCTGATTTCTAATCCAGGCTACACCACTTGTCTGCGGTGTGACCTGGAGTGAGTCACTCAACTTCCATGTAACTCAGTTTTTTCAACTACAAAATGTGGATTCACTACCAGTTCTCACTCTCCCTTAGACTGTAAGGCCCAGGTGAGGAAAAGACTGTGTCTGATCTGATTGTATTATATCTACCCAGGAGTAGTTACAATGTTTGTCACATAGTAAGCATCTAATAAATACCATAATTACTACTATTACTCTGCACCAATGAATTGCACTGTAATCCCAAGGCAGGAGGATGTTATGGGGATGGGAGTGCTTCTACTGGCCCAGCTGGCCTGGCCTGACCTGCACAGAAAACCCACCATCCTCCACCAACCAGGGTGAGGCTTTGATCCCTTCTTTCTGCAGCTTCTTCTTACTTTTTTGCCTTCTCACCAAGTGTTGTCCTAAGACATTTATGCAGGCAAGATCCCCCAGTTGGTTCAAATGGTACCAGAGTCCTACACAATAGCAAAGCTACCCAGAAGGCTACTCCCGGCTGATCTTCCTTCTAAAAAAAGTTGAGTCCTTGTCCCCCACTCCTTGAGAACCTCCGGGGGTTGCCCAACCATCTCCCCATAAAGCAGAATCTCCTAACCATCAGTTTTAAGGCACTCAATCTGCTCATTCCCTCTATTCTCACTGATCTCCTACTATAAACCAGCTTGTTCACTTCCCTCCTTTAACCCCAACCTATCCATTGTACCTTGAAGTCATCTATCTTTCATTCATTCATTCAATTGTATTTATTGAGCACTTGCTGTGTGCAGAGCACTGTACTAAGCACTTGGAAAGTACAATTCATCAAGAGAGACAATCCCTGCCCACCGGGCTTACAGTCTAGAAGGGGGGAGAAAGACATCAAAACACGTAAACAGGCATTAATATGAATAAATAGAATTATAGATATATACACATCAAAACAAGCAAACATCAATATAAATGAATAGACTATTAGTATGTACTGTATACACAAGTGCTGCGGGGTGGGGAAAGGTGGGTAGAACAAAGGGAGTGAGTCAGAGTGACGCGGAGGGGAGGGAGAGCAGAGGAAAGGGGGACTTAGTCTGGGAAGGCCTCTTGGAGGAGGTGAGCCTTCAGTAGGGCTATGAAGGGGGGAAGTGTGATCGTTTGGCAGAATTGAGGAGGGAGGGCATTCCAGGCCTCCCTTGATGTGGATCAGGGGTTGATGGCAGGACAGACTAGAATGAGGCACAGTGAGGAAGTTAGCACCAAAGGAGCAGAGTGTGTGGGCTGGGATATAGAAGGAGAGAAGGGAGGTGAGGTAAGAGGGGGCAAGGTAATGGAGAGCTTTGAAGCCGATAGTGAGGAGTTTTTGTTCGATACGGAGGTTGATAGACAACCACTGGAGATTTTTGAGGAGGGGGTGACATGCCCAGCACATTTCTGCAGAAAGATAATCCAGGCAGCAGAGTGAAGTATGGACTGATATGGGGAGAGACAGAAGGTTGGGAGGTCAGAAAGGGAGCTGATGCAATAATCCAGATAATGTGGTAGTGGTTTGGATGGAGCGGAAAGGGTGGATCTTGGCGATGTTGTGAAGGTGAGACTGGCAGGCTTTGGTGACGGATTGGATATGTAAGGTGAATGAGAGAGCAGAGTCAAGGATGACACCAAGGTTGCGGGCTTGTTAGACGGGAAGGATGGTAGTGCTGTCTACAGTGATGGGAAAGTCAGGGAGAGGACGGGGTTTGGGAGGGAAAATAAGGAGCTCTGTCTTGGACATCTTGAGTTTTAGGTGGCAGGGGGACATCCAAGTAGAGATGTCCTGAAGGCAGGAAGTGATGTGAGCCTGAAAGGAGGGAGAGAGAACAGGGGAGGAGATATAGATTTGGTGTCAACCACATAAAGATGATAGTTGAAACCATGGGAGCGAGTGAGTTCACCAAGGGAGTGAGTGTAGACGGAGAATAGAAGGGGACCAAGAACTGACCCTTGAGAGACCTCCAAGGTTAGGAGATGGGAGGGGGAGGAGGATCCTGTGAAGGAGACTGAGAATGATCGGCCAGAGAGATGAGAAGAACCAGGAGAGGATGGAATCAGAGAAACCAAGGTTGGATAAGGTGTTGAGGAGAAGGGGATGGTCCACAGTGTCAAAGGCAGCTGAGAGGTCAAGGAGGATGAGGATGGAGTAGGAACCATTGGATTTGGCAAGAAGAAGGCCACTGGTGACCTCTGAGAGGGCAGTTTCAGTGAAGAGGGGGGCAGAAGCCTGATTGGAAGGGGTCCAGGAGAGATTTGGAGGAGAAGAATTTGAGGCAGCGAGTGTAGATGACTCGCTCCAGGAATTTGGAAAGGAGGGGTAGGAGGGAGATGAGATGATAAGTAGAATGGGCTATGGGGTCAAGGGAGGTTTTTTTTTTTAGGATGAGGGAGACGTAGACATGTTTGAAGGCAGTGGGGAAGAAGCCTGGTTGAGCAGTTGAAGATAGAAGTTAAGAGGAGGAGAGGAGGGAAGGGGCGAGAATTTTTATAAGGTGTGAGGGAATGGGGTCTGATGCACTTGTGGAACACATATGAAGAGTCTGATGTGCTTGCCACCACCCTTTATCCACGTCCTCCCCCAGGTCTGAAACTCCCTCTCAGTTCATATTCACCACTTTCCCCATCTTCTAAGACTTACTAAAATCAGACCTTTCCCAAAAGCTTTCCCCAAGTAAGCCCTCATTTTCCCTACCCACCCTTCTGATTCACCTGGATACAATGAACTGTACCCCTTAAACACTTGATATTCACCCTACCCTCAACCTCAAAGCATTTACACTCTGCCAATTTTTGTAATTGTAATGTCCATCTCTCCCTCTAGTCTTTAAGATCCTTGTAGGCAGGGATCATGTTTTACAATTCTATGGTTCTGTACTTTCCCAAGCACCTCACCACACAGTAAGCATTCAATAAATACCTAATTAACTGACTGATTGGTGGATTGATCTTCACCATCCTCGCTGCAGCTGTGAAGAACCAAGTCCTCACTCTGCAGAGTGGGCGAGACAGGGAATAGAGTCTCGTTTTTTTCCCCTTCTTTTCCTCCCCCAACCCAGCCATAGCCTGAGACCTCTGGGGTCAGAGAGTTCAAACGTAAATCTTAATGATGTAAAGATGGAATTGTGCTTCTAGTACATCCTGTTGGCTATTTATAGATCTAAAGAACTAATGAGTTTTGTGCACTGACTCTGGTAATTCTGTTTTCTTCCTCTGTTATGCTGGCTTCTGCTGTCCTATTCACTCTGATTTAACTATTTCAGATGGGAACAAGAGCTGCTGAACATCCATTCTCCAGTCTCCTTTCCCCTTCAAAATCATTCCTACACAATCACTCTCTTGTGTTTGAATGATTGACTTGGGGATTTCCAAAACCAAAAGTTCTCATCATCATGGAGCTTCTTCAAGAGCCTGAGATAGCCATTGATGGAAGGGATGCTGAGCCCCCGGCCCAACCCCTTACCCTGGAGGCCTAGGATCATATCTGGAATCATGCCTGCGGGAAGGGTTGCCCACTGCATGTGGGCGTCTGAGGACTGAGCAAAGGCGAGGGTTGTTGCCTCCACAGCCACCCACCGGAGGCCCAGGACTACCCAGAGGGAAGAGACCCCAGCCCCCTGAGCCCCTCTCACGCTGCCACTTCCATGCCCTGGGGCTTAGAACTGCACCCCAGGAGGGGACACCAGCATCTTCATTCCCACTCACTGCCCACCCATCCATGCACTGAGGACTTGAGTCTGCACAAGGAAGGAATCGCCAATCCTCCCACCACCTCCACCCCCACAAAAGAAGCAGGACAACAACTCATTAAAAAACGAAGGACATGTTAACAATGGCCCATCAATAACTAAGGACTTGCTAGCGCTGCTTACCAATTCTCTCCGGACAGACGTTTCAATGACTCACTCATCACAGTTCAGAATTTGTGGATTTTCCCCATCTGGAAACTGCCTAGTCACCTTCAACTAGAGGAACCTGCATTGGCCACTGAGTCTGTAGATCAGCTGCTGCTTCTCAAGACTTTCTTTTATGCCCTAGCTTCATAGGCCTTCTGTCAGCTCCTTCTGATCTCTCCTCTTCATCCCCCTCTCCACAGGCTAGCCCTCCTCAGTACACTCCCATCCAACCCCTCCCCACCACTTGCGCAGCCCCCACTCTTCTCCCCTGCCCCATTCCTGTCATTTAGTCCCAGCATTGTCCCAGCACCGCCCCTCATCCTCTTTCCCCCACACCGATCCTACCAGTTTACCCCTCCGTACAAAGCTGTGTGGCTCAGTGGAAAGAGCACGGGCTTTGGAGTCAGAGGTTATGGGTTCAAATCCCAGCTCTGCCAATTGTCAGCTGTGTGACTTTGGGCAAGTCACTTAACTTCTCTGTGCCTCAGTTACCTCATCTGTAAAATGGGGATTAAAACTGTGAGCCCCCCATGGGACAACCTGATTACCCTGTAACCTCCCCAGCACTTAGAACAGTGCTTGGCACATAGTAAATGCTTAAAAAATACCATTATTATTATTAACCTCTTCCTACCCCTCACACCTTCCCCACAGCTTCAACTGTGTGTGGCCTGTGAAACCCCCTCTCCATTAAGCAGCGTGGCTCAGGGGAAGCAGCATGGCTCAGTGGAAAGAGCCCGGGTTTTGGAGTCAGAGGTTATGGGTTCAAATCCTGGCTCCACCAATTGTCAGCTGTGTGACTTTGGGCAAGTCACTTAACTTCTCTGTGCCTCAGTTCCCTCATCTGTAAAATGGGGGTTAAGACTGTGAGCCCCCCGTGGGACAACCCGATCACCTTGTAACCTCCCCAGCACTTAGAACAGTGCTTTGCACATAGTAAGTGCTTAATAAATGCCATTACTATCATTATTATTATTATTATTATCATTATAGGGAAGCTTCCCTTCATTACTGAACTGTTCCTGACCAAGTCACTGCTCCTAGCCATCACTAAAACCTGACTCTTCCCAGATGACACAGTCTCCCCTGCCACTCTCTCTAGAAGGGACCTCATTTTCTCCCATACCCCCAAATTCACTGGGAAAAGGGGGAGAAGTCGACTTCCTCCTCGCTCCCCAGTGTCACTTTAGCACCATTCCACCTTCCCCATCCCTTTGTTTTCCTTCTTTTGAAGCCCATATCTTCTGCCTTTACCATCCATTCTAATTACTGGTTAGTCATATACCTCCCCGTCCAGGCCCCACCTCCAACTTTCTGAACGATTTTGATCCCTTTCAAACCTTTTTCTCTCATCCTCCATCCCTACATTGATATAGAACCAGCATGGCCTAGTGACAAGAGCAAGGGTTTGGGAGTCAGAGAACGTGGGTTTTAATCCTGGCACTGCCTCTTGTCTGCTGTGTGACCTTGGGTAAGTCACTTAACTTCTCTATGTCTCAGTTACCTCATCCGTAAAATGGAGATCAAGACTGTGAGCCCCATGTGGGACAACCTGATTACCTTGTAACTACCCCAGCATTTAGAACAGTGCTTGGCACATAATAAATACTTCACAAATACCATTATTATTATTATAATAATCCTGGGGGACTTTAACATTCTTGTGGATGTACCCAATGATCCTTCCACTGTCATTTCTGTCACTGTCTTCTCATTCTTTTACTCCACCCTTGCACCACCCCAGCTCACACACTCACCAATTTGGGCACACACTTGATTTTATAATCTCCAGTAACTGTTCAGCCTCTACCCTCAACAATTCTGAAATTTCTTGATCTGACCACAACCTCCTCACCAGCTCTCTTTCCCATATACCCACTCCCCGCAAATCTGTCCTTTTCCCCCAGAGAGACCTCTGTTCTTTTAACCCCCTCCAGTATTCTACATCATCCTACCCTATTTGGTCTCCATAGCCTAACTACCTGACACACAAATCGACACACTCAATACCACCCCGTCCACTGAACTGAACTCCCTTGGTCCCCTGTCTCTCCGCCAGTCTCATACCACTAACCCATTCCCTCGGATCATCTCCTCAGTAAGCTTCCTCCACTCCTGTGCCTTACCTGAGGATTACTGTTGGAGAAAAGCCAGACATTTCTCTGACCTCGTCCACCTTAAATTAATTCATATCTGCTTTGATGTGGCTCTCTCTACTTCCTGACAAAAGTACTTCTCCTTTCTAATTCATTCCCATACCCACTGAGCCCACTAGCTGTTCCAGCCCTCTCTCATCAAACCTCCTCTTCCCCCCTCCCCACAATCTCTTTCCCCTAATGACCAGGCCATCAACAAGATTGAAACCATCAGGTGTGATCTCCCTAAAATGTCCCCTGCTCATCTCCAACCACTCCCCCTCACCCTCTTTGACTTCCTTTATTCCCTGCAGTTACTTGAGATGAAATCTCTCACCTCCCCTCTAAATCTCCCCCTTCAATCTGTGCTTCTGATTCCATCCCATCTTACCTTTTTAAAACACCCACACCTTCCTTTCTTCCCTCCTTGACTGCCATTTTCAACTGTTCACTTTCCAATGGTTTCTTCCCCACTGCTTTCAAACAAGCTTATGAACCCCCATTCTAAAAAAAACTCTCCCTTGACTCCACAGTTCCCTCCAATTATCGCCCCATCCCCCTTCTACCATTTCTCTTCAAACTTCTTGAAAGAGTTGTTTGGACCCATTGTCATCCCTTCCTCTTCTCCAATTTTCTCCTAGATCCCCTCCAATCTGGTCTCTGCCCCCTTCACTTCACAGAAACAGCCCTATCTAAGGTAATCAATGACTTTCTTCTCTCCAAATCTGAAGGCCTCTACTTTGTTCTAATCCTCCTAGACCTCTCAGCCTCCTTTGACACTGTAGACCACCCTTTCTCCTTAAAACTTTATCCACCTTGGACTCATTGACCCTGTCCTCTCTTGGTTCTCCTCCTAGCTCACTGACCACTCCTCAGTCTCTTTTACTGACTTTCCTCTGCCTCCCACCCTCTGACAGTAGGGGTTTCTCAAGGCTCAGTTCTAGATCCCCTTCGATTCTCCCTCTACACCCCACTCCTTGGAGAACTCGTTCACTCCCATGGCTTTCATTACCATCTCTATGCAGATGATTCCCAAATCTACTTCTCCATCCCTGACCTCTCTCCTTCCTTGCAATCTCACATTTCCTTCTGCTTTGAAGACATATCTATTTGGATATCTCACCGACATCTCAAATTAAACATGTCCAAAACTGAGCTCCTTATCTTCCCACCCAAACCCTATCCTCCCCCTGTCTTTCCCATCAGTGTAGACAATACCACCACCCTCTCTACCTCACAGGCCCCTAGCCTTGGCATTGTCCTTGTCTCATCTCTCTCATTCCACCCACATATACTGTCACCAAATCCTGTCGGTTCTACCTTCACAACAGTGCTAAAATCCTCCCTTTCCTCTCCATCAAAAATGCTACCATGCTCATCCAAGCCTTTATTCTATCCTGTCTTGCCTATTGCATCTGCCTCCTCTCTGACCTCTCAGCCTCCTATCTCTCCCCACACCAATCCATACTTCACTCTGCTTCATAGATCATTTATCAACAAATACGTTCAGTTCATGTCTCCCCACTCCTCAAGAACCTTCAATGGCTGCCCATTCACCTCCATATCAAAAAGAAACTTCTTACCATTGACTTTAAAGCACTTTAAAGCCTTCTCCAACTAAGCCCTCTTATCCATGGCTTGCTCTCCCCTCTGTGTCATCTGTGCACTTGGATCTGTGACCTTTGAACATTTGATATTCACCACACCTCCAACCCCACAGCACTTGTGTATGTATCTTTAAATTATATATTATAAATTATTTATTCAAATTAACATCTGTTTACCCCTCTAAACTGTAAGCTTGTCATGGGCAGGGAATACGTCTGTTAATTCTGTTGTACTCCCCCAAGTACAGTGCTGTGAGCATAGTAAGTACTCAGTAAATACCATTAATTGATTTATTGATTAAAGTCCTTTGCTATGTTGCATTGTTTGAGACTATCTCTCACTATTAGTCAATCAATAAATGGTATTTATTGAGCTCTTACTAAGTGCTTGGAATACAATACAATACAATACAACAGAGTTGATAGACAGTTTGATAAATTTGATAGATGTAGACATTTTCCCTGTCCAAAATGTGTTTATAATATAGAGGGACTTCATTTTTATATTGACTCTTCTCAATATATCTAAAACTGAGCTCCTTGTCTCTTCCAAATCTCCTTCTCCACCTATCCTTCCCATCATAGTTGCCAACACCACCATCCTCTCATCTGTGAAAACCATACTTTGACATTATCCCTGTCCCACCTTTTTCAGCCTCCATTAACTGTTGCCAAACTCTGTGAGTTTTTCCTGCACTACATTTCCAGAATCCAACCCTTCTCCTCTCCTTCCAAACAGCCACCATGCTGGTCCAAGTGCTTATCATCAGCCATCACACTTCTCTGTCTTGAGTCTCTTCCCTCTCCAGTTCATATTTAACTCTACTTCCCGGATCATTTTTCTGCATTAAAGAGAAACTCCTCATCATTAGCTTTAAAGCACTCCATCACCTTGCCCCCTTCTACCTCACCTTGCTACTCTCTTTCTACATCACAGCCTGTACACCACTTCACTCCTCTAACGCTAACCTTCTCACTATGCCATGGTCTCATCTATCTCACCACCGACCTCTTGCCCACATTCTCCCTCTGGCCTGGAATGCCCTCCCTCTTCATATCTGACAGACAATTACAATCCCCACCTTCAAAGCCATATTGAAGGCACATCTCCTCCAAGAAGGCCTTCCCTGACTAAGCTCTCCTTTCGTCTTCTCCCACTCCCTTCTGTGTCACTCTGACCTGCTCCCTTTATTCATCCCCATTCCCAGCCCCATAGCAGTTATGTACATATCTATAGTTTATTTATCTGTATTTATGTCCATCAGTCCATCTTCCCCTCTAGACTGTAAGCTTGTTGTGGGCAGGGAATATGTCTGCTATATTGTTCTCTCCCAAAGCACCTAGTACAGTGCTCTGCACACAGTAAGTACTAAATAAATAAATAATACATAAATAAGACTGACTGACTGAGGTGGGTGAGGGGTCGATGGCAAAATAGATAAAGTTCGAGGTCCAGAGACTAGATTGGTGTTAGAGGAGCAAAGTGAGTATGCTGGATTGTATGTAGGAAGTAGGTAATCAGCAAGGTAAGGTAGGCGGAGACAAGATGATTGTGTGCTTTAAAGCTGATGGTAAGGAGTTTCTGCTTAATGCTGAGCTGGTTGGACAACCACTGGAAGTTCTTGAGGAGTGGAGAGTTGTTGACTGATTTTTTTTTTAGAAAAAATGATCCAGGTAGCACAGTGAAGTATGGACTGGAGAGGGGAGAGTCCTGGAGAGGGAAGAGTCAGGAGTCAGGGACGTCAGCAAGGAAACAGATGCAGTAGTCGAGGAGGGGAAGTATAAATGCTTGGATCAGTGTGGTAGCAGTTTAGATGTAGAGGAAAGGGTGGATTTTAGTGATGTGAAGGTAGAACTGACAGAATTTGGTGACGATTGAATATGTGGGTTGAATGAGGGAGATGAGTCGAGGATAATATCTACCCTTGAGCCTCTACCACTACATTCCAGCCCACACACTTCACTTCCCTAATACTAATCTATGTACTGTACCTCAATCTTGTCTCTCTCACTGTTAACCCCTTGCTCACATTATCCCTCCTGCCTGGAACTCTCTCCTGCTTCATTTTTGACAGACCACCACTCTCCCTTAATTCCAAACTTTACTGAAATAAAATTTCTTCCAAGAAGCCTTCCCCAACTAACCCCTCATTTCTCAACTCTATTCACCCTCCTCCTCTGTGATTCCTTTGCATTGATTCCTATGCACCTGGGTCTTTACCCCTTAAGGACGTTGATACTCACCCCTCCCCCAGCCCCACATCAGTAATGTATGTATCCTTATATTCTGCCACTTTTATCTTTAATTCATTTTAATGTCTGTCGCCCCCACTAGTTTGTAAGCTCCTTGAGGGCAGGGAATTACTGCATTTTGATATCCCAAGTGCTTATTACAATGTTTAACACACAGTATCTGTTCAATAAATACTATTGATTGATTGATTGACAAATTTATTGAGTCACTTGGTCATCAAGGGTTGAGGGAGGGATGGAGGCAATGAGGGCTTCAGGACAGAGTTAGAAGTTTGGAAGAGTTGACGGGGTCTGTGAGCACGGGATTTGATGAGGGAAGAATAGAGTTGTTGAGTGGAAGAGACAGTTGAGGTGTAACAGGACACAGCAAATTTGTAAAGGCAGAAGGCAGACTGATGCCTGCATTTCTCCTGGCTGCATTCAGCTGCATGGGCACAGGAGGAGAGAAAGCAAATTAGGAAGGTGATCTGAGCTGTGGGATGGTAATGTGAGAGCAGGGAAGAGGGACGTAGATGAGGGAGTTGAGACTGGTGGAGAGGGCAGAGTTTAGTGCTTGCCGTACAGTGCTGTGCACAAAGTAGACTCTCAACAAGTGATAGTATTCAATCAATCAAAATCATTTGGTCTGGAAAATAATTAGTCAATCAATTAATGGTATTTATTGAGCACTTAATGTGAGCAGTGCTTTGTACAAAGTGCTGGAGATACTGCAAGGCAAATAGAATAGGCAGGCATGATCGAGGATCTTGCAGTGCAGCAGGGGAGGCAGACAATAAAATACCTTTATTTTATCCTCAGTTCCACCTCAAAGGGAGCCTCAGCAGCAAGACTGTTGAGTGGGAGGAAAACACATGACTGCCAAAGCCCATCAATTCCACTAGGTGTTTCTTATTCCTTATCCTATCCATCCATGACCTCGTGTAGAACAAACAAGAAACACTGATCCCTGGAGCGCTTGGATTCCTGGGATTAGGGCTGGGACCAGGCAAGAAAAGACTGGATCACCCTGTCTGAAATTAGAAATGGGTAGGGGAGGGGTAGAGAAGAGGGGAGTCCAGAACCAAACCAATTTCAAGATGCCATAATTATGATGGTAGTTTATTAAGGGTTTACTGAGGGCCAAGCACTGTTATAGAAGAGAAGCAGTGTGGCTCACTAGAAAGAGCCCGGGCTTTGGAGTCAGAGGTCATGGGTTCAAATCCCAGCTCCGCCAGTTGTCAGCTGTGTGACTTTAGGCAAGTCACTTAACTTCTCTGTGCCTCAGTTCCCCCATCTGTAAAATGGGAATTGCCTGTGAGTTCCCTGTGGGACAACCTGACCACCTTGTAACCTCCCCAGTGCTTAGAACAGTGCTTTGCACATAGTAAGCACTTAATAAATGCCATTATTATTATTATTATTATTATTATTGTTATTATTATTATTATTAAGACAAACAAATCAGATCCAGTCCCCATCCTTCATGGGACTCACAATCTAAGAAGAAAGGAGAACAGATATTTAATGGTTTATTGAGAGGAGAGTGAGTGTCTCTTCAATCAATCAATCAATCAATCGTATTTATTGAGCGCTTACTATGTGCAGAGCACTGTACTAAGCGCTTGGGAAGTACAAATTGGCATCACATAGAGACAGTCCCTACCCAACAGTGGGCTCACAGTCTAAAAGGGGGAGACAGAGAACAGAACCAAACATACCAACAAAATAAAATAAGTAGGATAGAAATGTACAAGTAAAATAAATAAATAAATAAATAAATAGAGTAATAGATATGTACAACCATATATACATATATACAGGTGCTGTGGGGAAGGGAAGGAGGTAAGACGGGGGGATGGAGAGGGGGACGAGGGGGAGAGGAAAGAAGGGGCTCAGTCTGGGAAGGCCTCCTGGAGGAGGTGAGCTCTCAGCAGGGCCTTGAAGGGAGGAAGAGAGCTAGCTTGGCGGATGGGCAGAGGGAGGGCATTCCAGGCCCGGGGGATGACGTGGGCCGGGGGTCGATGGCGGGACAGGCGAGAGCAAGGTACAGTGAGGAGATTAGTGGTGGAGGAGCGGAGGGTGCGGGCTGGGCAGTAGAAGGAGAGAAGGGAGGTGAGGTAGGAGGGGGCGAGGTGATGGAGAGCCTTGAAGCCCAGGGTGAGGAGTTTCTGCCTGATGCGCAGATTGATCGGTAGCCATTGGAGGTTTTTGAGGAGGGGAGTAATATGTCCAGAGCGTTTCTGGACAAAGATAATCCGGGCAGCAGCATGAAGTATGGATTGAAGTGGAGAGAGACACGAGGATGGGAGATCAGAGAGAAGGCTAGTGCAGTAGTCCAGACGGGATAGGATGAGAGCTTGAATTAGCAGGGTAGCAGTTTGGATGGAGAGGAAAGGGCGGATCTTGGCAATGTTGCGGAGCTGAGACCGGCAGGTTTTGGTGACGGCTTGGATGTGAGGGGTGAATGAGAGAGCAGAGTCGAGGATGACACCAAGGTTGCGGGCTTTTGAGACGGGAAGGATGGTAGTGCCATCAACTGAGATGGGAAAGTCAGGGAGAGGACAAGGTTTGGGAGGGAAGACAAGGAGCTCAGTCTTCGACATGTTGAGCTTTAGGTGGCGGGCGGACATCCAGATGGAGATGTCCTGAAGGCAGGAGGAGATGCGAGCCTGGAGGGAGGGGGAGAGAGCAGGGGCAGAGATGTAGATCTGGGTGTCATCAGCGTAGAGATGATAGTTGAAGCCGTGGGAGCGAATGAGGTCACCAAGGGAGTGAGTGTATACTGAGAACAGAAGGGGACCAAGCACTGAACCTTGGGGAATTTTACCTCTTCAGTAATTTATTCAACAGCTCTTCTGGCTGCAATGTTTAGGGGTGGTCTTAGCCCTGTCCCCACCACTACCTCCTCTTCCTCTCTGCTTTCTCAGCACTGTTAGCAGTGTTGGTAGTGCCTAACAGGATGGGAACAAAAGTCTATGCATGTTGGCAGGGCAGCTTTCTTTCCTGCACTGAGATTAATGAGAAGGTGTTGGGCTATCCAGATATCCCTACTGTTTTTGCTAATTAATTTTGCAAAGCCTCTCCACCTCTGGACAACTCTTAGACCCACCCACCCACACTTAGACAAGCTCAATGTCAAGGCTGCTGTACTCCAACGAGCTTCTAGTGCCAGCTCTGGAACAAGGCTGGATCTAGGAAGATGCGGGGATTGGGGTGAAGGCTATCTCTCTCCTTACTTTAGTGTGACCTATCTGAAAAAGCACTGGTCTGTGAGTCAGAAGACTTGGGTTCTAATCCTGCTTCTACCTTTTTTATGGTATTTGTTAAGCACTTACTATGTGCCAAACATTGTCCTAAGCAATGGGGTAGATATAAGTGAGTTAGGTTGGACACAGCCCCTTTCCCGATTGGGACTCACAGTCTAAGTAAGATTCAATCAGTCACTTAATCATATTAATTGAGTGCATAACAATAAAAATAATGATAATGGTATTTGTTAAGCACTTATTCATTCATTCATTCAATCATATTTATTAAGCACTTACTGTGTGCAGAGCACTGTACTAAGCGTTTGGGAAATACAAGTTGGCAACATATAGTTGGCAACATATAGAGACGGTCCCTACCCAACAATGGGCTCACCGTCTAGAAGTACTTACTATGTGCCAAGCACTATTCTAAGTTCTGGGGTCATCAGGTTGTCCCACGTGGGACTCACAGTCTTAATCCCCATTTTACAGATGAGGTAACTGAAGCACAGAGAAATTAAGTGACTTGTCCAAAGCCACATAGCTGACAGGTGGTGGAGCTGGGATTATTAGAGCCCACGAACTCTGACTCCCAAATCCATTCTCTTTCCACTAGGCCATGCTGCTTTCTGTGTGCAGAGCACTGTATTAAGCTCTTGGGAGGGTACAATCAACAATATAACAGACACATTTTTTGCCTTCAACAAGCTTGCAGTCTAGAGGGATAACATTTGTCTGTTCTGTGACTTTGGGCAAGTCACTTAACGTCACTTGCCTAATCTGTAAAATGGAGACCTGTTCTCTTTCCCTCCCTTTTACTCAGGGAGCCTCATGTGGGATAGAGACTGTGTTTGACCTGATCTTGTGTCTATCCTAGCATTTAGGATAGACATAGTAAGCACTCATTAAATATCACAATCAAGTTGTTATTATTATAGTTATTACTATTATAGAAATGAAAGCCCTGAGCCTGCTGCTCCCCTCACCCTCAGCACCGCCATCTTTGCCCTGAAGGTCTGCTGGCTTCCAGTCCCAAAGGAAACTCAGAATCCTTGGTAGGGTGAAGCCAGGGTGTCCAGTAATAATGCCTTTCCCTGATAAAGGGAAGAAATCACCATCTTACCTTCCACTTTTCTGCTCTTAGAGTTGTAGAGTAGTGATGTTCTCTGAGAATAGGGCACATGGTGCTTCCAGGTCTGGGAGGGAAGGGGCCTCAGAGTATCTTGTGGAGAGGGTGTCCAGGCCCAGGTTCAATAATCAGGCAGCACACCCACTGGTTAAAGTGTTAACACCAGCATCCTAGGGTGGTATGGAGTCATGGAGTAGAAAGGGTTGTGCCATAGAACTGAATGGTTTACCTGGGTGCTCGGAGAGACACTCTTTGGATGCTGCAGTGCTTTTCCCTGGTTTTCCAATATTCTGGGGGAAGTAAGAATTGGGGTGGGATAGGACTGCCCATCTCATTGGCCTGGCATGGCCTGAGTTCAACCCTGAAGAACCAGGAATGAGTCAACAAAAACTCAGATTCTAAATTGGCAAAGCAGCTGTTCTGCTCTGCCAGCAGGAAACCCCAGTCTCAGGAAAGCATCCCAGGCTGTGGCCTCCAAACCCACCGTGGGGCTATGTACTGGGACCAATAGGACAGGGTGCAGGGCTTCAGTGGGTTGGGGCCCAGGAGGCTGGAAAGGGAGAGAGAAAGGCAGGGTCTTTGAGAACAGAGAAAGAAGAATGGAAACAACAGACATGTGTACTCAAGTATGCACCCTTACATATCCACACACACATAAATAACAATAAAGTTGCTCTTGTATTTTGAATGTGATGGTACTGATGAGGAGATCCCACCTTGCTTTTGGGTGTGGCTGAAAAGATGAATGGGTGACTGACACTCTTTCCCACAATGCCCAACTATAAGAATAAATCCCTGCTGCACTGTCTGGCTTGCCCCGTTTCAAGTCTGTCTCCGTTTTCAAGTCTGCCTCTTGGTATTCTGAGGTTTCCAGAGCCTTTGCTGAAAAACAACCCATCTCCTTATTGTTGCCTTCCAGGCTGGATGGCTCCTAACAGTACGCTTCTATGTTACCTTGCTTGAAATGCTACGTCACTGTGTCTTTAAATCATTTACCTTGCCTACCTGGTTTGCATATTTACTTACAGCAGCTGACTGGGTATCTAGCTGCCATAAAATCTCCTCTCATGGCCTGGTCAGTAGAGTTGTGTTGCTTGTGTGCTGACTGTATTCCTGGACCTGGTTGTCAGTCACCTGTCCTGCCATTTTATGTTGAGTTCGGTTTAAAGCTCCTCTCGGAGTTGCACCTGGAGAGTTTCTAGCGCTCTACCAGTCTCAACTATGGGGTGAGGGAGGGAGAGTAAAGCAGAGGCCTAGCTATTCCATTCCTAGCTTGGTCAGTGGCTAGTGAATGGAAAGCAATCTGCTACAAGTCAAAACTCCCCTGCACTGGGCAGCAGTGGCATGGGAAAGAGTCGAAGGTGGAGACTCAAGTTATCTTTGCGGAAGAAGGCAATGGTAAACCACTTCTGTACTTTTACCAAGAAAACTCTATGGATACAATACCAGAACGATAGCAGATGGAGGTGGGGCATTTTGGGAGAGGTGTACCCATGGTGTCACTGTGGGTTGGAGAAGACTTGACAGCATAAGACAAGACGAAATGGTTTAAAGGTGATGAAAGTGACAGTGTGAGCTCTCCCCCTCTAGACTGTGAGCTCATTATGGGCAGGGAATGTGTCTGTTGTTGTGTACTCTCCCAAGAGCCTAGTACATTCTTTGCACACAGTAAGCACTCAATAAATATGACACTGACTGGATGAATGAATGAATGGTCCAGAAGCTGGCTGTATTTTCTGTAGGGGAGCCAGGTCTCACGACCATATGGAAAGTTGGACACCACCATGATCTCATAGACTTTGGACATTGTAAGCATGGAACCTCCAGCAAAAACTTGGAGAGCTGCCCCCCAACCACCTGCAACGTTGATCAACATTGATCAACCCCTTGTGTCACTGATGAGACTACTGACATAATGACATACTACTGACTACTCCCAGATCGTCTTTGTGCAGGAAAGGCTCTGGGCATGTTACCCCCCTCCTCAAAAATCTCCAGTGGCTACCAATCAAACTACACATCAGGCAAAAACTCCTCATCCTCGCCTTCAAGGCTCTCCATCACCTTGCCCCCTCCTACCTCACCTCCCTTCTCTCCTTCTACAGCCCAGCCCACACCCTCCACTACTCTGCTGTTAATCTCCTCACTGTGCCTCGTTCTCGCCTGTCCCGCCGTCGACCCCCGGCCCACGTCATCCCCCTGGCCTGGAATGCCCTCCCTCTGCACATCTGCCAAGCTAGCTCTCTTCCTCCCTTTAAAGCCCTACTGGGAGCTCACCTCCTCCAGGAGGCCTTCCCAGACTGAGCCCCCTACTTCCTCTCCACCTTCTCCCCCTCCCCATCCCCCTGCCTTACCTCCTTTCCCTCCCACAGCACCTGCATATATGTATATATGTTTGTATGTATTTATTACTCTATTTATTTATTTTATTTGTACATATTTATTCTATTTATTTTATTTTGTTAATATGTTTTGTTTTGTTGTCTGTCTCCCCCTTCTAGACTGTGAGCCCGCTGTTGGGTAGGGGCCGTCTCTATATGTTGCCAACTTGTACTTCCCAAGTGCTTAGTACAGTGCTCTGCACACAGTAAGCGCTCAGTAAATATGATTGAATGAATGAATGAATGACATAGCAAAACAGTTATCCCTAAACTGGACTCTGATGATCAGCTGGCTATGGGTAGGCTGAAGTCACTGTTGGGAAGTCCTTCTGCTTTGAACTGGTTCTCCTGAACCCACTCCTCCACTATACCCATCTTGTCTAATTTTATTCAACAGTCATCCACCATGCCTTTTGGTTTCCATGATCAGCTTCATCATTGTCAACATCATCATCATCATCTTCAGTGGTATTTACTGAGGGTTTACTGTGTGCAGAGCACTGTACTAAGCACTTGGGAAAGTCTTCTTCAAATGCCAGAATTTTGTTGGTCAGGATGTTCAAAAGGCAATATCTGGAACTGTGTCCCCTTTTTAAAAGTGACCACCAGAAATCCCCAGAGGAAAACACGACACAAGTCAAGTTGAGCAGCGCACCGTCAGGACACAGCCGGATAGTCAGCAGCCACTTGGTCATGTTTCTCGGAGTCCCACGACTCAGACTGCAGGTAATCTGTGAACGGGGCCTTGGCCCAGGGGAGGATCTTCCTGAGGTTGTTTCCATACCAGTTTGTCAAAGTGCAAACCCAACTCCTTGTAATCCATGCTGTTCTTCATTTTGTGACCTCTGTGCTCCAGTGGGACAACCAGGAAGAGGAAGACCATGACCGGATTGCCTTTGCCAAACACAGGTTAACTGAGCCAAGTGGAGAGGTAGAAAATGGGGCAGGAGGTGGAACGGGACTAAGGTGATTGAGAGATGGAGAGGAGGGAGTTGTGCTCTTCAACAGATCACCTTTCTCTGAAAAAAACCTATTTTCACTGTCTGGGTTTAGCTCTGGGGATGAGAAAGTAGTGTAGGAGGCCTTGTTAGGGCTCAGAGAAGGAGCTGAAGAGGACTTCGTCATATTCAGGGAAATCGGACAGGGTAGTTGTATTAGAGAATATCTCTCCCTACAGTTTTCATCCTCCTCTTTTGTGGGCAGCTTGGATCATTCCAGAATCCCAGTAGAAAAATTCAAGATTCGATCCTTTTCAGAGTAATCCTCGCTATAATTCTTAAATTTTCCCAAACTGGCTTTTTTCACCAAGGGACCATTCCCAACAATCTTTTCACTCATATCGATTTCTTCTACTTCCTTTTTTCCTGGTAGCAGTGCTTTGCCTCCTTCTTTCTCAATAAAGTCACAAGTAGTCACATTTTCACCCCAACTTTTGATTTTTGTCTGTTTTTCTTCTGGTCCACTGGGTGAATTCTGTTTGGAATTAATTATAGTTTCGTCATTCATCATTAGGTTTACTTTGGCTGTGTTTTAATTGCACCGTATTCTGCTGTTACCTTTGCATTAGGTCACTGTGATGCCATTTGGTATTTGATTCTCCTGTTGTTCTGTTCCTTCTATTCTGCAAGCTATTGCATTAGTGGAGAGAAATCACCCTGATCCTTCACTTTAGTCCACTCCCCCGAAGCCTGGATTATCCAACTGGCAACAGAGCTCTTGCTCTTAAACCCAGAGTGTGGTCTAGTGGAAAGAGCAGGGGCCTAGGAATCAGAGGTCCTGGGTTCTTATCCAGCTCCACTATGTCGATCAAGCAATCATATTTACTGAATACTTACTGCATGCAGAGCACTGTGCTAAGTGCTTGGGAGAGTACAATATAACAGAGTTGGTAGACACATTCCCTGCTCATAAGGAGCTTACAGTTGATAGGGGGAGGCAGGCATTGATAAGATAAAAACTTACTGATAGTTAAAAGACTGTCATTCCTATTAGGAATTTTAGCATTACATCATAAAGCACTGGCATTTAATGTTAAAAAGCAGATGTGTCTCTGTTTGTTCATTCATTCATTCAATCATATTTATTGAGCGCTTACTGTGTACAGAGCACTGTACTAAGCACGTGGGAAGTACAAATTGGCAACATATAGAGACGGTCCCTACCCAACAATGGGCCCACAGTCTAGAAGGGGGAGAAAGACAACAAAATGAAACAAGTTGACAGGTGTCAATGCCATCAGAATAAATAGAATTATAGCTATGTACACATCATTAATAAAATAAATAGAGTAATAAATATGTACAAATATACACAAGTGCTGTGGGGAGGGGAAGTGGATAGGGCAGAGGGAGGGAGGGGGAGCACTGGGGAGGGGAGGAGGAGGAGAGAAAAAGGGGAGGCTCAGTCTGGGAAGGCCTCCTGGAGGAGGTGAACCATCAGTAGGGTTTTGAAGGGAGGAAGAGAGCTAGTTTGGCACATGTGTAGAGGGAGGGCATTCCAGGCCAGAGGTAGGACGTGGGCCAGGGGTCGATGGTGGTACAAGCAAGAACGAGGCCCAGTGAGAAGGTGAGCGGCAGAGGAGTAGAGGGTGCTGTCTGGGCTGTAGAAAGAGAGAAGGGAGGTGAGGTAGGATCAATCTGTGCATCAGGCAGAAACTCCTCACCCTGGGCTTCAAGGCTCTCCATCACCTCGCCCCCTCCTACCTCACCTCCCTTCTCTCCTTCTACAGTCCACCCTGCATCCTCTGCTCCTCTGCTGCTAATCTCCTCACCGTACCTCGTTCTCGCCTGTCCCGCCATCGACCCCCGGCCCACGTCATCCCCCGGGCCTGGAATGCCCTCCCTCTGCCCATCCACCAAGCTAGCTCTCTTCCTCCCTTCAAGGCCCTACTGAGAGCTCACCTCCTCCAGGAGGCCTTCCCAGACTGAGCCCCTTCCTTCCTCTCCCCCTCATCCCCCTCTCCATCCCCCCATCTTACCTCCTTCCCTTCCCCACAGCACCTGTATATATGTATATATGTTTGTACATATTTATTACTCTATTTATTTATTTATTTATTTTACTTGTACATATCTATTCTATTTATTTTATTTTGTTAGTATGTTTGGTTTTGTTCTCTGTCTCTCCCTTTTAGACTGTGAGTCCACTGTTGGGTAGGGACTGTCTCTATATGTTGCCAACTTGTACTTCCCAAGCACTTAGTACAGTGCTCTGCACACAGTAAGTGCTCAATAAATACGATTGATTGATTGATTGATTGATTGTAGGAGGGGCGAGGTGTTGGAGAGCTTTGAAGCCGAGTGAGGAGTTTTTGCTTCATTCGAAGGTTGATAGGCAACCACTGGAGATTTTTGAGGAGGGAAATGACATGCCCAGAGCGTTTCTGTAGAAAGATAACCCGGGCAGCAGAGTGAAGTATAGGCTGAAGCAGGAGGAGACAGGAGGATGGGAGATCAGAAAGGAAAATAATTATGGTTTTTGTTAAGAATTTACTATGTGCCCAGCACTGTTCTAAGTGATAGGGTAAATACAAGGTAATCAGATTGTCCCACGTGGAGTCTAACCAAGTATCCCTTTATAATACTTATCTACAGTCATTTCTCAAAGAAAGATTGAGTTTACTATAATCCAGTATATTTTCAAAGGAAGATTTTTATCATCTTTCATTTACTGAGCACTTACTGTGTGCAGAGCACTGTACTAAGAGCTTGGGAAGTACAATTCAGCAAAAAATACAGACAATTACAGTCTAGAAGGGGGGAGACAGACATCCAAACAAGTAAACGGGCATCAGTAGCATCATTATAAATAAAAAGAGTTATAAATATTTACACATCATGAATAGAAATAAATAGAATTATAATTATAAATAGGTACATGTATATGCAAGTGCTGTGGGGCAGGGAGGGGGGTAGAGCAAAGGGAGTGAGTTGGGATGAGGGGGAGGGGAGCGGGAGCAGAGGAAAAGGGGAGCTTAGTCTGGGAAGGCCTCCTGGAGAAGGTGAGCTTTCAGTAGGGCTTTGAAGGGGGGAAGTGTGCTAGTTTGGCATATTTGAGGAGAGAGGGCATTCCAGGCCAGAGGTAGGATGTGGGCCAGGGGTCGATGGCAGGACAGGCAAGAATGGGGCACAGTGAGAAGGTTAGTGCCAGAGGAGCAGAGTGTACAGACTGGGATAATAATAATAATAATAACAATAATAATAATAATAATAACAATAATAATGGCATTTGTTAAGCACTTACTATGTGCCAAGCACTGTTCTAAGTCCTGGGGTAGATACAAGGTAATCATGTGGGGCTCACAGTCTTAATCCCCATTTTACAGATCAAGTAACCGAGGCACAGAGAAGTTAAGTGACTTGCCCTAAGTCACACAGCTGATAAGTGGCAGAGCTGGGATTAGAACCCACGACATCTGACTCCCAAGCCTGTGCTCTTTCCACTAAACTACACTGCTTGATGTAGAAGGAGAGAAGGGAGGTGAAGTAAGAAGGGGCAAGGTGATGGAGAGCTTTGAAGCCAATAGTGAGGAGTTTTTGCTTGATACGGAGGTTGATAGGCAACCACTGGAGATTTTTGAGGAGGAGGGTGAGATGCCCAGAACGTTGTCTATAGAAAGATAATCCAGGCAGCAGAGTGAAGTATAGACTGAAGCAGGGAGAGACAGGAGGTTGGGGGATCAGAAAATTTGCTGATGCAGTAATCCTGTCAGGGCATGATGAGTGGTTGTACTAATATGATAGTGGTTTGGATGGAGAGGAAAGGGCAAATCTTGGCGATGTTGTGAAGGTGAGACCAGCAGGTCTTGGTGATGGACTGGATATGGGGGGTGAATGAGAGATCGGAGTCAAGGATGACACCAAGTTTGTGGGCTTGTGAGACGGGAAGGATGGTAGTGCCATCCACAGTGACAGAAAGCCAGGGAGAGGACAGGGTTTAGGAGGGAAAACAAGGAGCTCTGTCTTGGACACGTTGAGTTTTAAATGCTGGGAGGACATACAATTGGAGATGTCCTGAAGGCAGGAGGGGATGTGAGCCTGGAGAGAGGGTGAGAGAACAGGGGAGGAGATGTAGATTTGGATATTATCTGCATAGAGATGATAATTAAAGCATCCTGTGGTCCCACGTCTTTTTCCTTATGACAGGTAACTAAAAATTACAAACTGTAATCAGAATAGAAAAATGGATAGTCTATAAACACCGTTGGTATCTCTGACGTGATTTGGTCTTCAAACGCAATAAAATTAAAGTACAATTAATTCTAACTGCACTCTCATACTCTCCAGACTTTTATTATGGACCAATAATTTATGTGTATGAGAGTATGTGTCAGTGTGTAGGATGAGGGAGATGTTTAAAGAGTCTCTTTAGATTTGTTTTCCCTTTCATGATTTTCACTGAACTGTTTCCAACAAAGAGCTCCTCTAGAACTTTTAAGGATGGAAGCCACAGCACTTGGGACTAAAAGAAGAAATGAAAATCTGGTTGGGGAGAGGTGGTTAAGGTTAAAGGCTAAGGTAACATTTCCACAGATAATAATTATAATAATTGTGGCATTTCTTAAGTGCTTACTATGTGCCAAGCACTCTACTAAGCGCTGGGGTAGATACAATTTCATCAGATCCCACATGGACTTTATAGCCTAAGTAGGAGGGAGAACAGGTGCTGAATCTCCATTTTGCAGTTGAGGGAGATGAGGCACAAAAAAGTTTTACTTGCCCAAGGTCACAAAGCAGACAAGTGGTGGAGCCAGAATTAGAACCCAGATCCTCTGAGTCTCAGACCCACATTATTTCCACTAAGCCCCCTTAATTCCCCCTTAACTCCTAGAGGACATGGATTCAAGATGGCTGATGTGGCCATGAATCGGCGATCAAGGAGATAGCTTTGAGGTCACCATGAAAGTCTTATACAGTTTGCATGCCAGCTGGAGCACTGGAGGATTGACCAAGAGTGATGAACTGGTACCATTGGAGACCACTTCTGCATTTCCCTGACTTGCTCCATTTATTCATCCCCACTCCCACCCCCACAGCACATATGTACATGTCTGTAATTTATTGATTTATATTAACATCTGTCTTCCCCTCTATACTGTAAGCTCATGGGCAGGGAATGTGTTTGTATACTCTTATATTGTACTCTCCTAAGCAGTTAGTACAGTGCTGTAAATACAGTAAGCACTCAATAAATATGATTGACTTACTGACTGACTTCAGGGGAGCTGATTTCCTGCTCAACCATCAACAGTGAGAAGGTGTAGAATGCAAATGACAGCTCAAGGACAACTGATGGTTTGTACAGGTGGGATCATCTATGGTAGGGCCAAGGGGAGATGACTGAATCAGCAAGAGCTGGGATTATGTAAATGTAAATATGGGTTAGAACACTACACTTTTAAGTAGTCTGTTCTCAGTGCCTGGACCAGTGGCCATGTGCTGAGACCTCTTTGGAACGAGTGGGAATGAAGATGCCTGACTTAGAACTGTCTTCCCTGTCCTCTCTATGCTGGTCTCTCCCTGTTCACACATGGAGGTTTGGTTTTTGGCCTTTGGCCATGTAAGTCACAAGGTGGGAGGGTTAGGCAGCAAGGTCACAGACCTGGGAGGAGTGTACCAGAGAAGACAGCAGAGACACAGACTCCCTGCCCTGTACCTTGAAGCCACTAGAGAATTCTGCCTGCCCTGTAACTTGAAGCCACTAGAGAATTCTAGAAGGGTGCTTGTTCCTCTCTTTTCACAGAACTCAGAAGCAGCGTTTTCACAGAACTCTTTTCACAGAACTCAGAAGAACTGAGAAGCAGCACAGTTCAGTGGAAAGGAGCCCGGGCTTTGGAGTCAGAGGTCATGGGTTCAAACCCTGGCTCCACCAATTGTCAACTGTGTGACTTTGGGCAAGTCACTTCACTTCTCTGTGCCTCAGTTGCCTCAACTGGAAATTGGGGATTAAGACTGTGAGCCTCACGTGGGACACCTGATCACCTTGTAACCTCCCCAGCGCTTAGAACAGTGCTTTGCACATAGTAAGCGCTTAATAAATGCCATCATTATTATAACTCTCAGTTGGATCCTGGATGGAACTCTTAATCTATTTCCCTTGAGCACCCTAAATACAGGATGGCTAATTTTGGCCCTATGTTTAAGGTGACTCAAAGATGTCCCAATTTTAATCTCTTGAAGAAAGAAGTTCTGGGTCTCCTACCCCCTCTCACTCTTTCCCCACCTCTCCCCTTCAGAAGAACAAGTCTAAAGAGGCAAGAGGATGTCACAATAAATTCCTCCTCTGGACTGTAAGATCCTTGAAAGCAGAGATCATGTCTATTAACTCCATGGAATTCTACTGAGCATTTAGAATAATGCCTCCACATAGAGGCATATACCTGTATATATGTATATATGTTTGTACATATTTATTACTCTATTTATTTATTTTATTTGTATATATTTATTCTATTTATTTTATTTTGTTAATATGTTTTGTTTTGTTGTCTGTCTACCCCTTCTAGACTGTGAGCCCGCTGTTGGGTAGGGACCGTCTCTATATGTTGCCAACTTGTACTTCCCAACCACTTAGTGTAGTGCTCTGCACACAGTAAGCGATCAATAAATATGATTGATTGAATGAATGAATGGAGAAAGCCATCAATAAATACTACTGATTGATAGAGGGGTTTGACAGCACAGCTGATCATCATAGTCCAATTGAGAGACAGTCTTTTGGAGCATCATGATCTCACAAATGTTTGCAAAAGGGGTAAGCTCTCTAAAGTTGTCCTCAAAGTCTTCTTGGACATTTCTGAAATGGCTGCCTGCTTTCACCTTCCGGACCCCCACGAAGGAAGTAGCCACTCCCCCTTCCCCATGGTGACTGCTCAACATGGTGTCTGAAGACAGGACTGTCCTGTTCTTCCTGACTCAGAACAGACCACCACTATCTCTCTCCTTGTCCTGTGACTAAAAACTGGTATAGGCTGTGCTACTCTGGGGGTGGGAGGGGGAAAGAGGGGGCTCCCTGGGGCTGTAGGGTGGATGTCCAAGTCTTCCTGCTCTGGCTCTTGCCCACAGTCCTCCTCTTCCCCTCCCCTTCTCTCCCTTCCAGCTCCAAAGAACTTCTGAACTTCTGAAACCCCAGGGATCCCATGATGGGGGAAGTGGTACAGGATGGACCATCAGAGTGGTATGATAGGGGTCTGACTCCAACTGGGGCCCACTGTGTGTGGGAAATGGGGAAGTGGTAGTGGAGGATCTGGGATCCTGGGCTTCTGGGGATTGGCCCCACCTGCCTGACCCAGTGGAGGCTCTGGGGTGCTGCCTGCAGGTGGTCCAGGAGGCTTCTTGTTTCTAACTCCTCCTGGCCTCTTGCCTTTCCTCTACCCCTGCCCTGCTCTCCCTAACAATAATAATAATAATAATAATGATAATGATAATTGTGGTATTTATTAAACATTTATTAGGTGCCAAATATTACACTAAGCACTGGGGTAGATAGAAGACAATTTTTTTATGGCATTTGTTAAGCACTTACTATGTGCGGGGCACTGTTCTAAGTGCTGTGGGGATACAAGGTGATCAGTCCCACGTGGGGCTCAAAGTCTTAATCCCCATTTTACAGATGAGGTAACTGAGGAACAGAGAAGTTAGGTGGCTAGCCCAAGGTCACACAGCTGACAAGTGGCGGAGCTGGGATTCGAACCCATGACCATGACAAATGGATTAGACACAGTTCCTGTCTAAGCATTTTACAGATGAGGATGCTGAGGCACAGAGGAAGTGAAGTTACTTGACCAAGGTCACAGAACAAGCAAGTGGTGGAGCTGGGATTAGAACTCAGATCTCCTGTGCACTCTGCTCTTTTCATTAGGCCCCGCTGCTTCTCCATGCCCAAGCAGCAATAGGCTGGACAGATTCCAGCAGCCCCACAACACCTGACAGGACTTTGAGCTAGATGGAGGCTGCAATGGTGTGTGGAGGAATTGGCACTGTGCACTGTCAATATTTCTTGGGGGAGTCCCCTTAGCCCAAGGCCCTTCTCGAGAGCCATATTTGACACCAAGTAAGGCCCACAACCTTGGCCTTATCCTCAGCTCATCTCTCTCATTCAACCTACATATTCAATCTGTCACCAAATCTTGTAGGGTCAACCTTCATAGCATCTGCTAAAATCTGCCCTTCCTCTCCATCCAAACTTCTACGATGTTAAGCCAAGCACTTATAATAATAATAACGGTATTTATTAAGTGCTTACTATGTGCTTACTGGGCACTGTAGTAATAATAGGGGTGGCTATTTGCAAATCATGTTGGACACAGCCCCTTGTCCCACATAGGGCTCACAGTCTCCCTCCCCATTTCACAGATGAGGAACTGTGGCACAGAGAAGTTAAGTGACTTGCCCAAGGTCACACAACAGACAAGTGGCAGAGACAGGATTAGAACCCATGACCTTGTGACTCTCAGGCTGGTTCTTTATTAACTGCGCCATGCTATCCTATCCCATCTTGATCAGCCTCCTTGTTGACTTCCTGCTTCATGTCTCTTTTCACTCCAGTCCATACTTCACTCTGCTGTCTGGATCACTTTTCTACGAAAACATTCAGTCCATGTTTGCCCACTCCTCAAGAACCTCCAGTGATTTCCCATCCAGCTCTTAGAACAGTGCTTTGCACATAGTAAGCGCTTAACAAATGCCAACATCATCATCATCCATCTCCTCATTCATTCATTCATTCATTCAATCATATTTATTGAGCACTTACTGTGTGCAGAGCACTATACTAAGCGCTTGGGAGAGCACAATACAACAATAGTCACATTTCCTGCCCACAACAGGCTCACAGTCTAGAGTTGGGGAGACAGTCATCAATACAAATAAATAAAATTACAGATATGTACATAAGAGCTGTGGGGCTGGGAGGGGGGATGAGTAAAGCGAACAAGTCAGTGTGATGCAGAAGGGAGAGGGAGATGAGGAAACATGGGGCTTATCAAACAGAAGCACATTACCATCAGTTTCAAAGAACTCAATCACCTCACTCCCTCCTCCCTCACCTCGCTGCTCTCCTACTACAACCCAGCCTGCCCACTTTGCTCCTATAATGCCAGCATCTCACTGTACCTTGATCTTGTCTATCTCACCCTCCAACCCCTTGCCTACATCCTGCCTCTGGCCTGTTATGCCTGCCCTTTTCATATCCAACAGACAATCACTCTCCCCACCTTCAAAGCCACATCTCCTCCAACAGATCTTCCCTAAGTCCACCTTTCCCCTGCTCCCACTCCCTTCTGCGGTGCCCTTACATTTGTATTTGCACCCATTATTCACCCTTCTCTCTGCCCACAGTACTTATGAACATATTATTTATTCATATGAATGTCTGTCTCCCTCTCTAGTCTATGAGCTCGTTGTGTGCAGGAAACATGTTTACCAACTCTATTATAGTGTACTCTTCCAAACGCTTAATACAGTGCTCTGCACACAGTAAGTGCTCAATAAACATGATTGATTGACTGATTTGTTAAGCACTGGGGTAGATACAAGATAATCAGGTTGGACATAGTTCCTGCCCCATTTAGGGCTCACGGTTTGGTTCTCTCAGCAGTGCTTAGAACAGTACTCTGCACCCAATAACTGTTCAATAAATACTACTGATTGATTGATTGATTAACCAAAGAATTGCTTGACATATCTGAGGCAGACAACCCCCTTGCTACTTTTTGAGAGAATAATGAGAAACTCTGGTCTAATTATTTCAGATTCAGAAGGGCAAAACAGGGGAGAAGCTTTAGAGGTGTTGAATCCCAAGTTAATTCAACTTGTATGTACCAAGAAAGAGGGACATGGGCCATTTGTGAGCAATGTGTTTTTGCACAATTGCTCTGTTCCCTCAAGGAATCACATACTCATGACACAAAGTGAATACCTAAAGTCATAATTCATTCTCCTGTGGTGAACTGAAGGAATAGCTTCACCTTGGCTCCATTTGCTACATCAAAAAAAGAAAGCACCGGCACTCTGAAATGGGAGTGGAAAAAACTCAGAAAAATAAGCTTTTCTTCAAGCTCTTTAGTGGAGTTGTTCACAGACTTTGGTGAAGAGAAAGATGGAAATGAGCAGTAATGAAGCAAACATCTAAATACTCTGTTGAATTCAGCAGCCAACTCAAATCAACTCCAGTCTCCTTAATGGGAAGAGATTCAGAGCTTCTTTCACTTCTTTTCTGGTTTAGCCAATTAAAACTTCACCTTTTCACCTCCAGGAGTTTGGATTGATACCAAATGAAAATAATTAGAAACTAAAGGAAAATCAAAGGACTAAAACCCACGATGTCACATTTATTAAAGTGTTGCTAGGAAAAGATTGTGTTTGATCAATGCAAAACAAGGCATTAAGTGGGGATTTTAGAGTAATTGTGGTTTGGGAAGCAGGGGCTCAATGCCTCTGAAGAATTCCCATTGTGAATAGATAGTCCCAAACACTTCTGAAATAGTAAGAAATGACTTAGAGTAGGAACCAGACGTTAATGGTAACCCATGAGAAATAGTTCAATCTCACACCTTTGAGAAGGTGAAGGATCTGCCTATCACAGATAGCTAGAGTTCCTTGATTTAACCATTTGTAATACTAACCAACACAAGCCTTTGTTTCATTGCCCATCTCAGTAATTCCCTGGCTGGCAAGATTCTAGACAGAATTGTTCTGGACAGGATAGCTGAAGAATTTATTTTTCTCTCCTGTGGATTTGAAGGGTGTGCTAAAGGTGGCAAGATTTTTTTTCTGTTGGTGCTTGCTGAATGTGCCTAAGACAAATGAATGCCCCTCCATCCTTTTCCCATTTAAAAAAAAAATGGTATTTGTTAAATGCTTACTTCCAGGTACTGATGCAAGCTAACCAGGTTGGAAACAGTCCAAGTTCCACATGGTGCTCCATCTTAATCCCCATTTTCAGATGAGGTAACTGAGGCACAGAGAAGTCAATCAATCAATCAAACAGTTGTATTTATTAAGCACTTACTGTCTGCAGAGCACAGCAACTGGTAGACACTTTCTCTGACCACAACCAGTTTACAGTCTAGAAGGGGAGACAGACATTAATACTAACAACATCAACTGACTTGACCAAAGTCACACAGCAGACAAATGGTGGAGCTAGGATTAGAACCCAAGTCCTCTGACTCTCAGGCCTGTACTGTCTCCACTGGGCATCATTGCTTACTTAGGATTGATTTTGTGTGCAAGTCTAACCACAGTGATAGATGAGGTTTTCAATTCTTCAAGGAGTCACAGTCTTCCTAAAGTCTCTGATCCAAGGCAGTCTCCCATGTTAATACAATCACTTATCCTAGTCTGCCTTGATTACAGTATCAGCCTCTTTGCTGATCTACCAGCCTCCTGTCTCTCCCCATTCCAGTCCAGGCTTCACTCTGCTGCCAGGATCGATTTTCTACAAAAACATTCAGGACATGTTTCCCCACTCCTCAAGAAATTCCATTGGTTTCCCATCTACCTCTGCATCACACAGAAAATCCTCATCATTGGCTTCAAAGCACTCAATCACCTTGTCCCCTCCTATTTTCGTTCATTCATTCATTCAATCGTATGTATTGAGTGCTTACTGTATGGAGAGCACTGTACTAAGCGCTTGGGAAGTACAGGTCGGCAACATATAGAGACGGTCCCTGCCCAAAAACGGGCTCACAGTCTAGAAGGGCGAGACAGAAAACAAAACAAAACATGTAGACAGGTGTCAAAATCGTCAGAACAAATAGAATTAAAGCCATATGCACATCATTAACAAAATCAATAGAATAGTAAATATGTACAAGTAAAATCAATAGAGTGATAAATCTGTACAAATATATATACAAGTGCTGTGGGGAGGGGAAGGAGGTATGGCGGGGGGATGGGGAGGAGGAGAGGGAAAAGGGGGCTCAGTCTGGGAAGGCCTCTTGGGGGAGGTGAGCTCTCAGTAGGGCTTTGAAGGGAGAAAGAGAGCTAGCTTGACGTATGTGTGGAGGGAGGGCATTCCAGGCCAGGGGAAGGATGTGGGCCGGGGGTTGAAAGAGGGACAGGTGAGAACAAGGTACAGTGAGGAGGTTAGCGGCAGAGGAGCGGAGGGAAGGGAGGTGAGGTGGGAGGGGGCGAGGTGATGGAGAGCCTTGAATCCTAGAGTGAGGAGTTCCTCCTACCTCACCTCACTACTCTCCTACTACAGCCCAGACTGCACACTTCATTAGTTAATGCTAACCTTCTTACTGTACCTCAATCTCATCTATCTTGCCATTTACCCTTTGGCCACATCTTCCTCTGTCCTGGAATTCCCTTCCTCCTCAAATCTGACAGACAAGCACATCTCCTCCAAGAGACCTTCCCTAACTAAGCCCTCCTTTCCTCTTCTCCCACTCCCTTCTGCATCGCCCTGACTTGCTCCCTTTGTTCATCCCTCCTCCCAGCCCCACAGCACTTAAGTACATATCTGTAATTTATTTATTTATTTTAATTGATTTATTTATTCCAACATCTGTCTCCCCCTCTAGACTGTAAGCTTGTTGTGGGAAGGGAATATGTCTGTTTATTGTTGTAGTGTACTCTCCTAAGTGCTTAGTACAGTGCTCTGCACACAGTAAGCACTCAATAAATACAACTGAATGAATGAATGAATTCCTGATTTCTAGATTTTAATCCAATCTGTCTTCAACTGCTCTCTCCCGACTTTCCACTACTAGGCACAACTGTTTGAAGGTTCCTTTCACTGTGCCTTTAAAAGATTTCCATAGTCCACTCTGGTTATGTTTTCCCTATCTCTTTGGGAAGCAGTATGGTCTAATAGAAAGAGCACAGGCCCCAGGATCAGAAGGGCTTGGTTTTAATCCTGGTCCCACTACTTGCCTACTCTGTAACCTCGGGCAGTAAGGTAACTTCTCTTTGCCTCAATTTTCTCATCAGTAAAACAGGGATTCAGGACATAATCTCCCTCTCCATTAGACTGTGAACCCTGTATGGGTCAGGGTCTGACCTTGATTCTCTTGTCTACAGTTCGGTGGCTGTCACAAAGTAAGCACCAAGCATATGCCACAATTATTATTATTTTTATTGATATTTGTCAAGAGCTTACTTTGTGTCAAGCACTGGACTAAGCATTTTGGTAGATACAAGTTAATCAGGTTAGACACAGTTCTGGTCTCATATGAAGCTACAGTCTAGGTAGGAGGGAGAACAGTTATTTTACAGTGGAGGAAACTGAGGTACAGAGAAGTTAACACATCAGGCAAGTGTCAGGGCCAGGATTAGAAGCCAGATTCTCTGACTTCCCCTAGGCCTTGCTGCTTTTATTATTATCATCTCAGCTCACCCACTCTCATCCATTCTCCTCACAAGTCTTGCCCAGTGAAGGTTCCGTGTGATGAGCATTGCTTCAGATTCAAGTGAACTGGCAGTGTTCCAAATCTTTCGCTTTGTGATTTGGCCTTGCCACCACTATGTGAACATGGTGTATCTACCCCAGTCCTTCGTACAGTGCCTGGCACATAGTAAGTGTTAAATAAATACCATTAAAAAAAACAAAAAATATGGTCTCGATGGGACTGTGCTCAGTGTCACGTGTGGCCTTCAAGACATCTCTACTTGGATGTCCTCCCGTCACCTAAACCTTAATGCCTAAAACTGAAATTTGACTTCCCACCCAAACCCTGTCCTCCCCCTAACTTTCCCATCACTGTAGATGGCACCACCATCCTTCCTGTCTCACAGGCCTGTAACCTTGGTATTATCCTTGTCTCATCTCTCTCATTCAATCCATCACTAAATCCTATCCATTCCACCACCACAACATTACTAAAATCCATCCTTTCCTCTCCATTCAAACTGCTACCACATTAGTCCGATCACTTCTCCTTCCCCACCTTGATTACTGTATCAATCTCCTTGCTGACCTCCCTGCCTCCCATCTCTCCCCACTCCAGTCCATACTTCACTCTGCTGCCCGAATCATTTTTCTACAAAATCCTTCAGGACATGTTTCCCCACTCCTCAAGAAACTCCAATTGTTACCCATCCACCTCCATATCAAACAAACACTCTTCACCACTGGCTTTGAAATGCTCAACCACCTTGCCCCCTTCTACCTTACCTCACTACTCTCCTGCTACAACCCCAGCCCACATACTTTGCTCCTCTAATGTTAACCTTCTCACTGTACCTCAATCCCATCAATCTCTCTGATGACCTCTCGCTCACATCCTAACTCTGACCTGGAATGCCCTTTCTCCTCAAATCTAAAAGACAATTACTCAATCTCCCGTTAAAGCCTTACTGAAGGCACGTTTCCACTAAGAGGACTTCCCTGACTAAGCCTCACTTTCCTCTTCTCCCTCTCCCTTCTGCATTGTCCTGTCTTGCTCCCTTTGTTCACTGCCCCCTCCCCAGCCGCACAGCACTTATGTACATATCTGTAATTTATTTATATTAATGTCTGTCTCCCCCTCTAGACTGTACGCTTGTTGTGGGCAGGGAATGTTTCTGTTTATTGTTGTATTGTGCTCTCCCAAGCGCTCAGTACAATGCACACAGTAAGTGCTTAATAAATATAATCGAATGAATGAATGGGCATTGCAAGGCTGGTCCAGGTCCCTCAAAGCATAGCACCAATGTGGCAGTAAGATTCAAAGAAGAAGGCCCTGAAGGGCACTGGCTTCAGCTTTCACATTGGTGGGTGATTTCCACATCTATCTCAGCCTACGGGGCCCACTCAGTGCCAAGCACTGCACTCCTCATTATAGGTAGAGAATGTGTCCACTAATTCTGTTGTATTGTGCTCTGTACATAGTAAATGCTCAATCAAACACTGATTGATTGATTGATTGAATAATTTGGTGGATACAATAGGAGCAAGGCACATGTTCCCTGACTTCAAAGGGCTTGCAATTTAATGGGGAAAACAAACAAAATCAGTTACTAGATTATGAAAGCCAGAGAGAAGCAGCACAGCCTAATGGATAAAGCCCAAGCCCTGGGAGTCAGAGAACTTGCGTTCTAATCCCGGTTCCACCATTTGTCAGCTGTGTGGCCTGGGGGCAAGTCACTTCACTTCTCTGTGCCTCAGTTACCTCATCTGTAAAATGGGGATTAAGACTGTGAGCCCTTTGTGGGACCCGGACTGTGTGCGACCTGCTTAGCTTGTATCTACCCTAACAGTACAGTGCCTAGCACATTGTAAACACTTAATAAATGCCATTAAAAAATGTGAGTTTGGTCCTTGAGGCAGTTTAGGTCTTACCTAAAATGGAGAGGCAGGAATCTCTGCAAAGCAGGGACATCTCATATGTACACATCTGTGTTTGCTGTGTATGTGTGTGTGTGTGTGTTTTCACTCATCGGGTTGTTACCCCATTGCACTGTGGGGTGTCACTATGACTGAAGGATGCCTTACCACCCCTCTTCCTCCCTCAACTCCCTCACCCCACAGCTAGTTTCACTTCCAGAAGAACAAGGTGTGGGGCAAACATGGAGAAGGAGAAGGGTGATCATGCCAGGAAACACCACTTAGTCATGATAGGGTGAGGGGAATCTACCTGAATCCTTCCCTGACCCCCTCCTCCCTACCTCTGCCCCAGCTGCTTAGACTACACATAACTCCCTCCTGTCTCTGATGTCACCCTGCCTGTTGGTGCTGTAATATTGTGATGGCGGCAGCATGCTGTCATCTGGTCACATGATGGAGGCAATGCTAGGTGGTTCATCCCTGGGCCTAGGCTTCAGTTCACCCAGCCCTCACTGTCTCACCTTTTCCTCATCTCCATGGGAGTAGAGGGCCCAATCCTGTTCAACTAATTGTATGATGTGATGCTTGAGGACGCAATGAGGGACCCAGATTATTCCTGCAGAAATCTCCAAGCAAGCAGTCACCTGCATGATCCCTTCCTCAATACGTAGGTCATCTGCTAAATGTCAGAGGACTCTCAGGCTCCCCAAAGAGTCAACCATCTCCAGCAAAGAAGAATCTAATGGCAGTTCTATAAGCTTGAGTTAGAATATTCATTCATTCATTCATTCATTCAGTCGTATTTATTGAGTGCTTACTGTGTGCAGAGCATTATACTAAGCGCTTGGGAAGTACAAGTCAGCAACATATAGAGATGGTCTCTACCCAACAATGGGCTCACAGTCTAGAAGGGGGAGACAGACAACAAAACAAAGCAAGTAGACAGGTCAAAATCGTTAGAACAAATAGAATTAAAGCTATACACTTGGCCCGCAAGGCCCCAAAGGGGAAGACCCCAATTTAGGTGCCGTTGGCATGAAGCCAGTCTCCCCACCCCTTTGTGCCGGCACCCCTATCTTTATCGTTGTTCCCGGCACCCGGGCTGTGAAGACCCAAATGGGAAGATCCCAATCTGGGGTTTGGGGCCTGAAGCCAATTCCCCCTATTGCCAGCCCTCACGTTTTCATTTTTCTTCTCGGGACATATGGCATTCATTAAGCACTACTACATGTCAAGCACTGTTCTAAGCACTGGGGTAAATACAAGTTAATCAGGTAGGGCACAGTTCCTGTCCTACATAGGGTTCAGAATCTAAGTGGGAGAGAGAACAGTTATTGAATTCCCATTTTACAGTTGAGGAAACTGAGATGCAGTCCCAAATGTTTTGTTTCCCAGGCCCCTGCTTTATCCACTAGGCCACACTACTTCCACCCTGCTTACCCTTATGATGCAGTGGAAAATGTTTCCATCTCAACAAGCTGCAAACATCCTCGAAACCTTTGAGACAGTCTCCTAAGAACCTGATGTATGTGGGTGACTGTGTTCTTGAGGCACACACAAAGACATGCAAATGATAATCAACTATTTTTGCATATATGACACAGCACCATATAAAGAAAATAAGTGCAAGGAAAACTAAGGTCATATACCAGACCCTACACATAACCAAAGATTTCCTTTTCATCAATAACACAGGAAAGAATGCCACCATCAAATTCTGCCACAAAATTAGTGTATGTGGAGGAGTGTGTGTGTATGACTGAGTGAGCACCACTGCTGGTGAGCTAATCAATCAATCAATCATATTTATTGAGCACTTACTGTGTGCAGAGCACTGTACTAAGCTAATGGGATTTCAGGACCTCATAGTTGATAATGAGAAAGAGAAGCAGTGTGGCTCAGTGGAAAAGAGCACAGGCTCTGGAGTCAGAGGTCATGGGTTCAAATCCTGGCTCCGCCAAATGTCAGCTGTGTGACTTTGGGCAAGTCACTTAACTTCTCTGGACCTCATCTGTAAAATGGGGATGAATACTATGAGCTCCCTGTGGGACAACCTGATCACCTTGTAACCTCCCCCATGCTTAGAACAGTGCTTTGCATATAGTAAGCACTTAATAAATGCCATTATTATTATTATTATAATCTTTTTCTGCCATTTGATATTGAGTATTATATTATGTGTGATGCTCAGGGTCACAACTGGAGAGTTTCCAGTATTTTATATTTTACCAGTCTCGACTATGGGAGGGAGAGTCAAGCACAAGCAGAGCCATTCCATTCATAACTTGGCCAATAGCTAGTGAGTAGATGGCAATCTGTTACAAGTCAAAACTCACCTGTGCTGGGCAGCAGGATCATGAGAGAGTATCAAGGACTAGACTTCAAGGACTAGACTCACATTTACTGCGAGAAGGAAGCAATGGTAAACCATTTCCGTATTTTTACCAAGAAACCTATGGATACACTACCAGAATGATTGCAGATGGAGGTGGGGCATTCTGACACCCAAATCTATATCTTGACACCCAAATCTTTTATCTCCTCCCCTGTTCTCTCTCCCTCTCTCCAGGCTCGCATCTCCTCCTGCCTTCAAGACATCTCTAACTGTCCTGCCACCTAAAACAGCAAAGCAGAGAAGCAGCACGGCTTAGTGGAAAGCGCACGGGCTTTGGAGTCAGAGGTCGTGGGTTCTAATCCCAATTCTACCACTTGTCTGCTGTGTGAACTTGGGCAAGTAACTTCTCTGTGCCTCAGTTACCTCATCTGTAAAAATGGGAGTTAAAACTGTGAGCCCCACATGAGACAACCTGATTGCTGTGTAACTATCCCAGCACTTAGTACAGTGCTTGGCATATAGTAAGTGCTTAACAAATACCATAATGATTATTATTATTATTATTAAAACTCAACATATCCAAGGCAGAGCTCCTCCCAAACCCTGACTTTTCTGTCACTGGCAAAACCATCCTTCCCATCTCACAAGTCCGCAACCTTGGTGTCATCCTTGACTCCGCTCACTCATTTTCACCCCACATAACCACTCCATCACCAAAACCTGCCGGTCTCACCTTCACAACATGGCCAAGATCCACTCTTTCCTCTCTATCCAAACCACTACCACCTTAGTACGGTCACTCATCCTATCCCGACTGGATTACTGCATCAGCATCATTTCTCTTAACCCTCCCCACTTCAGTCCACTGCCCAGATTACCTTTCTATAGAAACGCTCTGGACATGTCACTCCTCTCCTCAAAAATCTCAAGTGGTTGCCCATCAACCTTCGCATGAAGCAAAAACTCCTCACTATTGGCTTCAAAGCTCTCCATCACCTTGCCCCCTCCTACCTCACCTCCCTTCTCTCCTACAGCCCAGCCTGCACCCTCTGCTCCTCTGGTGCTAACCTTCTCACTGTGCCTCATTCTCACCTGTCCCGCCATCGACCCCTGGCCCACGTCCTGCCTCTGGCCTGGAATGCTCTCCCTCCTCAAATCCACCAAACTAGCACAATTCCCCCCTTCAAAGCCCTACTGAAGGTTCAACTCCTCCAGGAGGCCTTCGCAGACTAAGCTCCCCTTTTCCTCTGCTCCATTGGCTCTACCCTATATCTATAATTCAATTTTTTTTAATATTAATGCTTATTTACTTGTTTTGATGTCTGACTGTAAGCCCGGTGTGGGTAGAGATTGTCTCTCTTTATTGCTGAATTGTGCTGTCCAAGTGCTTAGTACAGTGCTCTGCACACAGTAAGTGCTCAATAAATACGAATGAATGAACGAATCCATGGTGTTGCTATGGGTTGGAAATGACTCAACAGCATGTGATGCTGAGTATAATTCATTCAATCATATTTATTGAGCACTTACTGTGTACAGAGCACTGAACTAAGTGCTTAAATTGATCAGGTGATACTAGTGAATTGCTCAAGAAGCTGCTAATATTTCTGTAGCAGAAATAATAGTATTTAGTAAGGACTTCTTGTATGCAAAGCACTGTCCTAAGCACTGGGAAAGAATACCCAGGTGAGAAATAATTATGGTCCCTGGTCCTCAAGAAACTCTCAAGCGAAATATAAAAGGGAGAATGGGAACTGGACACTACCTTTGGTGAGATCTTTGGGTCTAACAGCCACAGTCACCTTTTAGACCCTCAGCTACCCCAGAGATGCCCCATTGCTGTCACACTGTGTCTAGCAGACTGCTAAAAACCATTCTGGCCCGTGGTATTCTGCTTCCAACTTCTTAATTAGCATAGCTTAGTGGAAAGAGCATGGGCTTTTAGAGTCAGAAGACATGGGTTCTAATCTTGGCTCTGCCACTTGTCTGCTGTGTGACCTTAGGCAAGCCATTTAACTTTTCTGTGCCTCAGTTACCTCATCTGCAAAATGGGGATTAAGACTGTGAGCCTCATGTGGGACAACCTGATTACCTTGTATCTCCCCCAGTGCTTAGAACAGTGCTTGGCACATAGTAAATGTTTAACCAAATACCATAATAATAATCATTATTATTTTTATTATTAATGATATCTCCATGCTCCATTGGATACAGTTCTGCCTAGATAGCAGAACACACTTCAATTCTCTGCTTCAGTGAAAATCTTTGTTTCTGTAATCATAATTGTGGTATTTGTTAAGCGATTACTCTGTGCCAAGCACTGTACTAAGCATTGAGGTAGATGCAGATAATCGGGTCAGAAACAACTAATCAATCAATCAATTGATGGAATTTATTTAATTTTTACTGTGTGCAGAACATTGTACCACACACTTGGGAGAATGCAACAGAGTTGGTAGAAAGAATCCCTTCCCACAAAGAGCTTATGGTCTAGTGGCTGAGACGGGTATTAAAATGAATTAGAATAATGGGAAATGGCAGAGTGTAAGGATGTGAATATAGTTCTGTGGGACTGGGGATGGGGTGAGTATCAGGCAAGCAGGCCGGGCAGGCTGGGCAGGATGCTTTAGCTTCCTCCTCCCGACTGCCTCCTCTTTTCTTGTCCTGTTCCCGGAATGGTTGAGTGGACTTGATGCACACGGGCCCGCTCATCTGTCTGCCCACCTGGCCCACAGCCCAGCCCACCTGGCCCGCACCAGCCTGCACCGGCCCTCACCGGCCCGCACAATGGCATCCGGTTGCAAGATTGGCCCCTCCATCCTCAACAGCGACCTGGCCCGCCTCGGGGCCGAGTGCCCCCAGATGCTGGACTGTGGGGCTGACTACCTGCATCTGGATGTAATGGATGGGTAGCTGCACTGGGTGGGCCCTGCACTCACTGACTGATTGACCATGTCCCCCTTGGACCAGGGCTTCCAAGTTCTCCATCACCTTGCCCCATCCTACCTCACCTCTCTTCTCTCCTTTTCCAGCCCAGCCTGAACACTCCTCTGCCACCACTAACCTCCTCACTGGGCCTCATTCTCGCCTGTTCTGCCATTGACCCTTTGCCCACGTCCTACCTCTGGCCTGGAATGCCCTCCCTCCTCACATCCACCAAACTGGCTTTCTTCACCTCTTCAAAGCCCTACTGATAGCTCACCTCCTTCAGGAGGCCTTCCCAGACTGAATCCCCCCCTTTTCTCTTCTCCTCCTGCCCTCCCCATCACCCTTACTCCCTCCCTCTGCTCTACCCCCTCCCCCTCCCCACAGCACTTGTGTATATTTGTACATATTTATTATCTTATTTATTTTATTAATGATGTATATATATCGATAATTCTATATATCTATTTTGGTGCTATTGACGCCTGTCTCTACTTGTTTTGCATTGTTGTCTGTCTCCCCCCTGCTAGACTGTGAGCCCATTGTTGGGTAGGGATTGTCTCTAATCATTGTTGAATTGTACTTTCCAAGTGCTGAGTGCTCTGCACACAGTAAGTACTCAATAAATACGATTGAATGAAAGAAAGTGCTAAAGGGGCACAGATCCAAGTGCATAGGTGATGCAGGAGGGAGGGAAAATAGGAGAAATGAGGGATTAGCCAGGGAAGGTTTCTTGGAGGAAATGTGATTTGGTAGGACTTTGAAGGTGGGGAGACTGGTGGTCTGTCAGATATGAAAGGGAGGGAGTTCCAGGTCAGCATGAGCACATGGACAAGGGGTCTAGATAGTGGAGTAGATTGGCATTTATAGGAGTGAACTGTGAGGATTGGGTTGTAGTGGAGATAAGCAAGGTGAGGTTGAATGATAATAGTCATGATAATCATGGTGATAATAATAATATTTGTTAAGTGCTCATTATGTGCCCAACACTGTACTAAGTGTTGGGATAGATATGAGATAATCCGGTTGATAAAGTCTCTGTCACACTTGGGGCTCACAGTCTAAGCAGAAAGGAGAAGAGGTATTGAATTAGCATTTTGTAGATGAAAGATAATGGTAGCAGGTGAAGCAAGGGAATGCTGGGCTGTGAAGCTAGGCTGTAAGGTGGGAGGAGGAAGGAGGAGGTGAAAGCCTGTGTGGCAGTGGCACCACCTTCAGCAAGCTTTCTTATAACAGTAACATACCATCAAAGGGTGGGACTTGCCAATCCCAGCAGACCTTCTGAAGTCCCTGAGCCCCTATGATAATTGGTCCTGCTGTCATAGACTTTCTGGAGGAGTTGTGATTTTAATAAGGTTTTGAGGAGTGATAGTCTGTCAGATATGAAGAGGGTGGGAATTCCAGGCCAGAGGCAGGTCCCAAGCAAGGGGTCAGAGGGAGGGATAGATGAGCTCGGGGTTCAGGGAGTAGGTTTTCGTCAGAGGACAAAAATGTACATGCTGAATTGTAATAGATTATCCAGATAGAAGAAGAGAAGAGTTGTCTGATTGACTCAAACCAAAACTCTTTACTATCGACTTTGAGGCAGAGTTGGATGCACTGGGTACTTTGAGAGTTGGAAGTTTTTGAGAAGTGGAGAGAGATGCGTTGAACTTTTTTAAAAAAATGACAGGCAGCAGAGTGAAGTTTGGACTGAAGAGAGGAGAGGCTGGAGTCAGAGAGGTCAACAGGGAGACAAATGCAGGAATCGAAGCAGGATATACAAGTGCTTGGATCCATGTGGTAGCAGTTTGGATGGAGAGGAAGGAGCATATTCATGGAGATAGAACTGACAGAATTTCGTAGCTCACTACGTGGGTTGAATGAGAGAGATGAGTCACTTTTCTACCAAATCATTCTGACCATGTTTCTCCACTCCTCAAGAACCTTCAGTGGTGGCCCATCCACCTCTGCATCGAACAGAAATACCTTACCACAGGCTTTAAAACAATTAATTAATTGATATTAATTGTGGTATTTCTTAAGCACTTACTATGTGCCAGGCACAGATCACCTTGTCCCCTCCTAGCTTAATATCCTGATTTCATACTACAAACCAGCCCACACATTTGGCTCCTCATTTGCCAACCTACTTATTATAACTTCTATCTTACTGCCAGACCCTCACCCACTATGTTCTACCTCTCGACTGGAACACCCTTCCTCTTCATATAATAATGATGGTATTTGTTAAGTGTTTACTATGTACCAGGTACTACCAACAGGCAATCACTCTCCCCACCTTCAAAGCCTGATTAAAAGCCCAGCTCTTCAAAGAGCAGCATGGCTTAGTGGAAAGAGCATGGGCTTGGGAGTCACAGGTCGTGGGTTCTAATCCCAGCTCTGCCTCTTATCAGCTGGGTGAATTTGGGCAAGTCACTTAACTTCTCTGTGCCTCAGTTACTTCATCTGTAAAATGAGGATTAATCAATCAATCATGTTTATTGAGTGCTTACTGTGTGCAGAGCACTGTACTAAGCGCTTGGGAGGTACAAGTTGGCAACATATAGAGACAGTCCCTACCCAACAGTGGGCTCACAGTCTAGAAGGGGGAGACAGAGAACAAAACCAAACATACTAACAAAAAAAAAAAAAAAATAGAATAGATACGTACAAATAAAATAAATAAATAGAGTAATAAATATGTACAAACATATATACATATATACAGGTGCTGTGGGGAAGGGAAGGAGGTAAGACGGGGGGATGGAGAGGGGGATGAGGGGGAGAGGAAAGAGGGGGCTCAGTCTGGGAAGGCCTCCTGGAGGAGGTGAGCTCTCTGTAGGGCCTTGAAGGGAGGAAGAGAGCTAGCTTGGCGGATGTGGGGAGGGAGGGCATTCCAGGCCAGGTTAGCAGCAGAGGAGCGGAGGGTGCGGGGTGGGCTGTAGAAGGAGAGAAGGGAGGTGAGGTAGGAGGGGGCCAGGTGATGGAGAGCCTTGAAGCCGAGGGTGAGGAGTTACTGCCTGATGTGCAGATTGATTGGTAGCCACTGGAGATTTTTGAGGAGGGGAGTAACATGCCCAGAGCGCTTCTGGACAAAGACAATCCGGGCAGCAGCATGAAGTATGGATTGAAGTGGGGAGAGACACGAGGACGGGAGATCAGAGAGAAGGCTGATGCAGTAGTCCAGATGGGTTAGGATGAGAGCTTGAACGAGCAGGGTAGCGGTATGGATGGAGAGGAAAGGGCGGATCTTGGCAATGATTAAGACTGTGAGCCCCACGTGGGACAAGCTGATTACCTTGAATTCACCCCAGCACTTAGAACAATGCTTTGCATATAGTAAGCTCTGTCAAGTACCATCATCAAAGAGGCCTTACCTGACTAAGCCCTCGTTTCCCCTCCTCCCACTTCCTTCTGTTTCATCCTTGCATTTGGGTTTGCATCCTTTATTCACCCTTCCCTCAGCCCCACAGCACTTATGTACATTTCTGTAATTTATTTATTTATATTAATGTCTGTGTCACCCTGTGTAAGCTCAATGTGGGCATGGAATATGTCTACCAACCCCGTTACACTGTACTCTCCCAAGTAGTTAGTACAGTGCTCTACACATAGTTGGCACTCAATAAATATGATTGACTGAGTCAAGGATAATGCCAATGGTATGGGCTTGTGAGACATGGAGATGGTGATGTTGTCAATTACGATCTATTTCCCCATGTCTGCACTTGGCTTAGACTCCAAATTCTACCCAAATGCAGCTTTATGCAGGGGTAATGTCTTGTTTCTTTTTGAGTGAAGAGCTGTGGCCCGTGGTGAGCTGGAATATTTCTGCAGCTAAGAATGCTTTCTGGGAGTACCCAAGCCCTCCCTATCAGACTTGGAGGGATGTCAGTCCACTCAGATTTGATCCCCAGAAACTCAACAGGCAGCAGGGATATGACCTTCTAGGGGCAGACCATTCCCATTGCTAATAACAAAACATACCATGAACATTCCTCAAAAGCCCATTGACATACATTATCTGTAATTAACCTTTGAAAACCTATGCTAGCCAACTGTTTCTGCTGTATCTATGAGAGCAGCTAATACTCAGTGCTGACAGCATTCCTGCAATCAAATAAGAAATAAGCCATCACAAAGCACTCCTGACTGCTGCCATAAACAAAATCCACTCCTCGCTTGCTGCAAGAGGAAACGGGCATCTCAACTTTTGTGACTCATTCCCTTGGTTACCTAGATAGGCTTTCATTGGTTATGATTGGTGTCATGGGGTGGAGGAGTTTGATTTCAGTGTCTTCATGCTGTAGTGAAATCAGATGAGCACTTGAGAATGTAGGTCATTCATTATCAATAACCTGTTTATGCAGCCATGTTTATTTGTGCAGTGAGAAGCTTGGAGTTGGAGTAAGAATGTGTTGGAGTAAGAATGTGTTCCTGATCCTGTGTTCCAACTCAACAGGTCAACCACCAGTGGTCACTCAGTAGCTGCTCAAAGATATCCACCTGGAACCTGAAGGATAGATGCAAGAAGATGTGCAAATGATTATGAAGAAGATGTGAAGCTGGCACAGTACTATGGTCTGACAGTTAGCCAAAAGGAAACAAATATAAGAAAAAAAATGCCCAAGAAACTACACAAAATCAAAAATGGTCACATTGCTTACTGAGATTGCTAGAGACCCTGATATTGTATGTGAGACACAAGTAGAATAGCCCTTTGGATGTACATGTCCATAATTTATTTAAATTATTATCTGTCTCCCCCTCTAGACTGTCAGCTCATTATGGGCAGGGAATGCCTCTGTTATATTGTTATAATGCACCTTCACAAAATGCTTTTACAATGCTCTGCACACAGTAACTACTCAATAAATACAATTGACTGACTGACTGACTGATAGAGGTTTGGGTTCTGAGGCTTTCCTGGGGGGGTATTGTAAACTGAGGCATGATAATTCCCCACCCGGGCTTGGCCTTGGGTTGTTGTAGCTCAAAGATTTAACTGAATCTGGATTAGAAATTTGGTCTCTAAATCACTGTCTCTGGGACTTTTGTTCATCAATCACAGTTTTCTCTAAAATCCAATCCTATTCAACTTCTCACAAATTCAATCTGCCACCAAATCCAATCTACCTTCACAGCATCATTAAAATCCGTCTTTTCCTTCTATCCAAACTGCTACTACACTGATCCAAGCACTTATAATATCCTATTTTGAGTACTGCATCAGCCTCTTCACAGATCTCCTTGCCTCCTCTCTCTCCCCACTCCAATTCATACTTCATTTTTCTATCAACCATTCTTCAAGATCTTCCTGGTAGTTGCCCGTCTACTTCCACATTGAACAGAAATTCCTTACCATTGGCATTAAAACATGCCACCTGCTTTTCATTCATTCATTCATTCATTCATTCATTCATTCATTCAGTTGTATTTATTGAGTGCTTACTGTGTGCGGAGAACTGTACTACGAGCTTTGAAAGTATAATTCAGCAACAAAGAGAGACAATCCCTGCCCACAAGGGCTCACAGTCTAGATAAGGGGGGAGATGGGCATCAAAACAAGCAAACAGGCATCAATAGCATTATTAAAAATAAATAGATTTGTAGATATATAAACATCATTAATATAAATAAATAGAATTATAAATATGTACATATATATGCAAATGCTGTGTGGGAGAGGTTAGTATGGCAAAGGGAGCAAGTTGGGGCGATGGGGAGGGGAAGGGAACAGAGGAAAAGGGGGGCTTAATCTGGGATGGCTTCCTGGAGGAGGTGAACCTTCAGTAGGGCTTTGAAGGGGGAAGTCTGAATGTTTGGTGCATTTGAGGAGGGAGGGCATTCCAGGCCAGAGACAGAATGTGGGCCAGGGGTCAATGGCAGAACAGTTGAGCATGGGGCACAGTGAGAAGGTTAGCACCAGAGGAGTGGAATGTGCGGGCTGAGATGTAGAAGGAGAGAAGGGAGGTGCGGTAAGAAGAGGCAAGGTAAAAGAGAGCTCTAAAGTCAGTAGTGAGGAGTTTTTGTTTGATACGGAGGTTGATAGGCAACCACAGGGGGAGATTTTTTGAGGAGGGGGGTGACATGCCCAGAACGTTTCTGTAGAAAGATAGTCCAGGCAGCAGAGTAAAGTATAGACTGAAGTGGGGAAAGATAGGAAGTTGGGAGATCAGAAAGGATGCTGATGCAGTAATCCAGTCGGGATAGGATGAGCGATTGTACTAAAATGGTAGCGGTTTGGATGGAGAAGAACGGGCAGATCTTGGCGATATTGTGAAAGTGAGACCAGCAGGTTTTGGTCATGGATTGGAAATGTGGGATGAATGAGAGAGCGCGTCAACCCAGTCGTCACACTTTGCCCCTCTAATGCCAACCTACTCACTGTACCTCAATCTCATCTATCTTGCCGCCAACCCAAGTCCTCCCTCTAGGCTGGAGCTCCCTCCCCCTTCAAATCTGACAGATGATCGCTTTCCCCACTTTCAAAGCCTTATTAAAATCTCATCTCCTCAAAGAGCTCTTCCCCACCCTAACTGTGAATGGCTATGTGGTTTCCTCCTAATTGCTCCTTCCTAAACCCCTGTGTGCAAGGCCAGGAACAAAGCAGAGACCAAGCAGCGAATGAACCAACTCAGAGCCCCTCCAAACAAACCCTCCAAGATCTTTATTTTTCAGGTGAGTTATTTTCCCTCCTCAGCATTATCAAATTATTTTGCTCCCCCCAGCACTTAGGACAGAGCTCTGCACCCAGTAAGCACTCAATAAATACCATTGATTGGTAGATTTTGATTTCAGTTTCATTTCCTCTCTCACTATCAACACAATGGCAGGCTTCCTATTTAACTCTCCAACAAAGTGTGTTGTGTTGGAGGCCTAGCACTTAAGCCTGTGAGCCCCTCTGGGGCACAGTGACTATGTCTGACATGATTATTCTGCACCTACCCCAATACTTAGTACAGTGCTTGCTCTACAGTAAGCACTCAACAAATACCATTATTACTATAATTATTATTATTATCATTATTATTACTTTTCCTGGTGACCTTGGGGAAAGTTAGTGTTGGATCTTAAATTAGAATCCAGGTCTCCTAATCATCTGTCACTGAATCCCTATTTTACAGATGAGGAAACTGAAACAACCACACAAACATACAAACACAACCACACACTCTCATTTCGGATAGAGGGAACATTCATTTATGCAATACTTATGGCATCTATTGAGTACTTATTAAATATTTTCTGGAGGAAGTAGAAAATCATTTTGGACACAGTCCCTATCCCACATGGGGCTTACAGTCTAAGGAGATGAGAGATCAGTTGTTTAATCCCCATTTTACTTGATAAGGAAACTGAGAGGCTCTCTCTCTCTCTCTCTCTCTCTCTCTCTCTCTCTCTCTCTCTCTTTCTCTCTCTCTCCCCAAACTACAGGCAAAATTTCCCCAGTCACTCACTTGATCAATCAATCAATAGCACACATTGACTATTTGTGCAGAGCACTGGACTAAGCACTTGGTAGAACCAATGGTGTTAATAGACAGCCTGCCCTCAAGGAGCAAACACTAAAATAAATTACAGATGGGAGGAACCAACACAATTTAAAGATATGTACATAGGACATAAGGGAGCCAGGGGGTACAGGGATGACGGGGTGGTGTGTTTCATTTGAGACTGCTTAATATCTGAAGATCTCCCATCTCCTCCCGCTGGAAGCCTCCAGCTATCCCCAGAAAGGGGCTGACTCTCTCATGATTCCTGTCCATTTGCTCTGGGCCTCTGAAAATGTACCCCGAAAGGCAGACAACAACAGAAAAAGAAAAAGGCAAGGATTAATACAGGAGGTAAGGTTTCAGGTTCCTCAGCACCCAGGCAGGGCTGTTCAGAGTCCAAAGTCCTAAAAGCCAGTCACCCCATGCCTCTATGTGCTATGCCAGACACCAAGGAGAAGGCTGGGTGGGACTCCAATGAAAGAAATACCACCAGCAGGGTCTCACTTTGGGATGAGGGCTTTCCTTCAAGATTAGAGGAGTTGCTATGAGGGAAACGGGGGCTGCAGGGAGACAGGGGTTGGGGAGCTGGTCCCATTACCTGGCAGGTTTACCCCCGCTTCCCCACAAATCTCCCAGGAATTGCCTGGTAAGCTGACTGGCTGCGGCTGCAAGGGCCAATGGCCGGAGATGGAAAGGGGCAAGTAGGAGGTCTCACTTTGCCTGGTCCTCCCAACCCTCCCCATCCCCCTACCCCACCCCCTTCTGGCCAGTAGGACCTAAACTGAGCTTTAGTACACTGGGGAAAGGGGAGAGTCATTTAGACAAGGTGTCTCAAAAGCAGTCTGTCTGTGGGGAATATGTCTTTGGGGAATTTGGCAAACAGGAGGACTGTTGTCCATAAAGCCACAGTGGCTTCATGGTGGCCTTCTGAAGTCCCTTAACACCATTTGAAAAAAAAGAAACTGATGTGGGCAAAGAGTAAGTTCCTGGTTTCCCTTTGGAAGAGGAAATTAGGCACTCTGTTCTTTGTAAACAGGTCCCTGGGCTGGGAGCTGTTAGGTCCCCTAACTTCAGCAGAAGTTCCCCTTATCCTTGGGGCCAGCCAGCTGAGAAATGAACAGTCCCAGGAGATGGCTTCCCCACTGTTGCATTTTTTGTTCTAATCAAATCCACAGGAACTAAATCTGGTGCAAAGTGTCTCCTGGAAGTACTGAGTGGAGATTTGCAGCAGGGATTAGTGGAAAGTGCTCAGAACTGGGAGTCAGCACACCTGGGTTTAGGCTCAGTTCTGCCTCCAATCTGCTGTGTGACCCCAGGCAAATCAACTTACTCTCTTTGTGCCTTGTTTTTTTTCCATTTGTAAAATGGGGACACACTTAAACCTCCAGGTAGGACAGGGACTGAATCCAATCTTTTGTACTGTGTCTACTCCGCCAGTTGTCATAGTGCTTGGAACATAGTAAGAGCTTAAATATAATTATATTCTACATTGTTATAGTTCAGTTGCTAGATACCAGTTTTTCTGGTTTTGTTGTGGGGTTTTTTCCCAAGGAACCATTCATGCTTAGAATGTTCTGGCTGCTTGTTTCAACTGGCCAAACAAATCAGGAGCATCAAACCTTTGCTCTACCTGTAGCCTTTGTCATGATGAAAGCTGAAGTCTGAATTTAGCCATTTAGAAATCCAAACTGAGGATAACCTCAAATAGTGTAACATTCCCTAAAGAGAAAATAATCACCATAAAAGTCCAACTCCTTGGTCAGGCTTGAATGAGTTCAAGTGAGGGAGAAATGGGGAAGGGTGTTGAGGGGTTCCTAGGCATTGCCAACTAGGGATGGAGAAGTCAATGTTAATTTATTCTCATTTAGGAGTGGTCACCATGTTTTCCCTTAATTGAAGAGAGCCAAAAGGAGGACCTAGTTCTTGCAGGAAGGAAAACAGAATCATATGGTTCAGAGATGGTGAGGTTCAGCAAAGAGAGTTTCTGAGAGTTGAGATACATTTTATAATAATAATAATAATAATAATGGCATTTATTAAGTGCTTACTATGTGCAAAGCACTGTTCTAAGCACTGGGGAGGTTACAAGGTGATCAGGTTGTCCCACAGGGGGCTCACAGTCTTAATCCCCATTTTACAGATGAGGTAACTGAAGCCCAGAGAAGTTAAGTGACTTTCCTAAAGTCACACAGCTAACAAGTGGGTGAGTCAGGATTTGAACCCATGACCTCTGACTCCAAAGCCCAGGCTCTTTCCACTGAGCCATTGTGGCAGTCCCTGATTCTGACCCTTTCTTGCTAAGGATCCTGTCATGTTGCTTGCCCCAGAATTCTGACAAATCTGCATCATGCTAGAACCAATTCACAGCCAAATCGCTGCTATGCTGTGTCCCTCCATTCTTCCATCACAGTCTATCCAAATTGAAGAACGAAAACACTTCTTAATGCAGAGATGATTATATATATAAAAGAATCAAATGCCGAAGTTCAAGTTTCTCAGCATTGTTTAAAAGTTAAAAGTAGCAACTGCAATTAGACAAACAATCTTTAGATCCAAATCCTGAATTAAAGCTGCATACAATCATTATTGTAGGACCTTGGGCAAGTCATTTAATGTTTCTCTCTTTCCTTTTCCTCATCTCTAACATGGGGATTGTTATCCCCCCTACTTAGAGAGTGAGCCCCTGTAGGACAAGGACTGTGCCGGATCTATCTTATATTTACTCCAAGTAGCGAAATTGGCTGCTCTGATGGGGGAGCTGCCCCTCCCTGAGGAGATTAATTTACAGATTCATTTTTCAGAGGACTTGCAGACCTAAGATACATCACCTGGAGGAGCTCAGCCAACTCCAGGGGAAGAATGGAGAAAAGACCCAGATGAGAAGCCCAGGGGAGGAGCAACAGAGGTGTCCCGGCTACCACTGAAGGGGTGGGACTGTGATTGCTGGCTGTAATGCTGCCCGGGGGTGTGTGTGTATATGTGTGTGTGTGTGTGTGTGTGTTGCGGGGGGGGGGGGGGGTGTCTCAGCCCTAAATCCTGGACAAACTAGTCTCCTCCCCAGGATCCCTGTTAGCTTCCGCTGGATCCTAAAAACCTACATTTTTCATCTTCCTGGTACAAACTCCTGATTAGCAAACCCCAGCTCCTGAACTCTATTTTGAAGCCACCAGCCCTGTCTCTCAAGCCCAGGCATTTTTCCTAAGCCAAGGGGATCATTCCCAGAAAAGCCTCCCTCCATAGACCTCCACACCAGGATTAGCTACAGGAAGCACCTCTCTGGACCCTGAAACTCTCTTCCATCACCTACTGCAGGCAGACACCAAGATCAGAGATCTCAATAGCTTTTCATCTTGCCAATATTTGGTGTGTTAACCAGATAACGAGCTAAACAGGAGAAGCAGTGTGGCCTAATGGATAGAGCACAGACCAGGGAATCAGAAGGACTTGGGTTCTTATCCTAGCTATGTCACATGTATTCTGTGTGACCTTGGGCAAGTCACTTCACTTCTCTGTGCCTCAGATACCTCAATTGTAAAATGGGGATTATTGATGCCTGTCTATTTGTTTTGTTTTCTTGTCTTGTCTGTCTCTCCCCCTTCTAGACTGTGACCCCATTGTTGGGTAGGGATTGTCTCTATCTGTTGCTGAATTGTACTTTCTAAGGGCTTAGTACAGTGCTTTGCACACAGTAAGTGCTCAATAAATACATTGAATAAATGAATGAATGGGGATTAAGACTGTAGCTGCATATGAGACGTGGACTGTGTCTAACCTGTTTAGCTTTTATCTATCCCAAAGCTTAGTACAGTGCTTTATAAGTGCCATTTAAAACTTAAAAAGGAGTGGAAGAGAATTCCTATCCAAACCACCATTCCCTACTTTTAATAATAATAATAATTATGGCATTTGTTAAATGCTTATATGTGCCAGACACTGTACTAAGCACTGGAGTGGGTACAAGTAAAACAGATTGGACACAGTCCCTGTCCCACATGGTGCTTACAGTCTTAAACCCCATTTTACAGATGAGGTAACTGAGATGCATTAAAGTTAAGAGACATGCCCAAGGCCACACAACAGACAAGTGGCAGAACCAACATCAGAACCCAGCTCCTTTTAATTCCCAGACCCTTGCTATATCCACTACACCATGCTGTTCCCCCAGCAAGTTTTCCCCTTCTCCCCAGCAGCACACATTCTCCTTCCTCATAGGCATCTCGGTGCTCATTTTATTTTGGTCCTTTTCCCTCTTCTCTTAGGGTGTCCCAGTTTCTAATCTTACCCTCTCCCAGTCCTTTCCTCAGGCTTTCTAGCTCCCCAGCTATCTCACTGCCCTTTTTCCCCTGCAGAGAAAGGAGCCTCATTCCTCTGGAGTCCTAACCTCAGGACCCCAAAACTTTTGGACCTTCTAACCTTCCACAGTCACATCTTGGAACCCTCTTTATCAATCAATCAGGCAATCAGTTAGTAGTATTTATTGAATCCTTGCTGTGTGTACAGCACTGCATTAAAACTTGGGAGAGTACAATACAATAGCATTGGTAGACGTGCCCACAAGAAGCTTACAGTCTAAAGGGAGAGACAGGCACTAATATAAATAAATTATAGATATGTACTTAAGTGCTGTGGGGCTGATGATGAGGTGAAACTCAAGTACTTAAAGGGTACAGATCCAAGTGCATAGGTAATGAAGGGAGAGGGGATGGGGGAAAAGAGGGCTTACATGGGGAAGGTCTTTTGAAGGAAATGAGATTTTAATAAGACTTTGAAGGTCGGCAGAGTAGTGGTCTGTTGTACATGGAGGAAGAGGGAGTTCCAGGTCAGAGGGAGAATGTGGGTAAGGGATCACCAGCTAGACATATGAGATTGAGGTACAATGAGTAAAATGGTGTTAGAAGAGTTGGGTGTGTGGACTTTATTTTAGTAGGAAATCAGAAAGGTAAGGTAAAGTAGGAGGTGACTGAGTGCTTTAAAGCTGATGGAAGGAGTTTCTGTTTCATGCAGTGGTGGATGGGCAACCACTGGAAGTTCTCGAGGAGTGGAGAAATGTGGATGGAAAGTTCTATTAGAAAAGTTATCCAAGCAGTAGAGTGAATTATAGGAAGAGACAGGAGGCAGGGATGTCAGCGAGAATGTTAACGCAGGAGCCTCAAGGAGTTTAAAATTTGGCAGGGGAGATAGACACTGAAATAAATTACAGGTAGAGGATATAACTGACTACAAGGATATGTACATACTTGCTGTGAACGAGGGGGAATAAGTGCATGGGGGTGCATAGGCTATGCAGAAGGGAGGGAAATAGAGTGGGACAGTGAGAGATTAGTCAGGGAAGGCTTCCTGGAGGAAATGTGATCTTAGTAGAAATTGGGGAGTGGTGGTCTGTAAAATATTAAGGAGGATGGAATTTTAGGCAAGGCTGAGGTGTGAGCAAGGGGTCAACAGTGAAAGAGATGAAAACGAGGCAAAAAGAGTAGTCTGTTTTTAGAGGAGCAAAGTGTGCAGGCTAAGTTGTAGAGAGGGACAGGGAGTGAGGTGATCAAATGCCTTAAAGATGATGGGGGAGATTCTCTTTGATGTGGAGGCGGGTGGGCAGTCATTAGTGATTTTTGAGGAGTGGGGAGATGGGTAGCAGCGAGGCCTAGTGGATAGAGCACAGGCCTTGGAGTTGGAAGAACCTGGGTTCCAATCCCTGTTCTGCCACTTGTCTGCTGTGAAACTTTGGGCAAGTCACTGAACTTCTCTGGGTCTCAGTTACCACATCTGTAAAATGGGAATTAAGGCTGTGAACCCTATAAGGGACAAGGATTGTGTCCATCCTGATTTGCTGATATCCACCCCAAGGCTTAGTACAGTGCATGGCATACAGGAAGTGCTTAGCAGGTGCCATCATCATCATTGTTATTATTATTTGGACTGAGTAGTTGTTCAGAAAAATGATCCAGGCAGCAGAGTGAAGTATAGAGTGGAGAGGGAAGAGGCTGGAGGATTAGAGGTCAGCAAAAAGGTTAATGCAATAGTCGAGGAGGACTATAACAAGGGTTTGGACCAGTATGATAGTAGTTTAGATGAAAAGGAAGAAGTGGGCAGATTCTAGAGATGTTGTGAAGTTAAAACAAGGGGTTTGGTGACTGAATATGTGGGTTATGTGTAGGTTGTGGATTTTACTTTGTCCTGATCTCCCAGGACACATCTCTGAACCTTCTGCCCTCAAAATAGCAGAGGCACCCCCCCCCCCCCCTTTCTTCCTGGCCTTCATCCTTCCCAATCCTTCCCTCCGATTGGCTAGGTTCCGAGTCAGTGTCACAAAAAGAATTTAGTACCTGCTCTTACTAACCTTCTCTCAAGGAGAGGCATTATCTATCAATGGTATTTACTGGTATTACTATGTGCCAAACTCTAAGTGCCTGGGAGTTTACAACAGAGTTGGTAGACACGTTCCCAGCCTACACTGAGTTTATAGTCTAGTGAGAAACTTTCAGTGTAGAGTTCCTGGAGTGACAGTCACACTGACAGCTAGAGAAGGCAGAGAGCAGGGGCTGGAGGTTTGAAGGGGAGCAGGGTAACCCATCACCACAGCTGGGGGCATGAGTGTAGCCTACAACATAAAGGTGAAATCCCAAATAAAAACATCCATGAGTGCCAAGAACCTGTTCTACTGTGTCCAAGTCAAACTCTTCATTCTCATTTACTTTGGAATAAGTAACAGCAACAGTAATTAGACATAGAGCTTCTCAACCCAAACTCATTGCTCCTTATTTGATACTGTTCCCTAACTTAACCTGGGCTTACCCACCAAAGTTAGCAACATCAACTTATCGTACCTCCTTGTAGAAAACTCTTCAGCAAGACATCTGTGATTTCAAGCTTCTCTTGTTCGGAACAGGGAGGCATTTGGAGAGTACAGTACTCTGCATAGTACAGTACTCTGCATACAGTAGGCAATGATAGTACAGATTGATTGAGTTTCTCAGAAGGTTTTCAGGATTTCCGGATTTCCTGTTGCCATGTCAAGCTATGTTGTATCAAATCTGTTGGCTGGATCTGGTCCAGTCCTGATTTACTTCACTGATAGTTAGCTTACTCCCTAAGGCCTCAGAGAAAAGCAACTGCCAACAATCCTTTGACCCTGACCCAGCCACACAAGCCATTATGGAATAGTCCACACATTAGAATCTGTGCGGAGTCCTTGATTGGTGGTTTCCAGCCTCTATCAAAAGACTGTTTGGGCTGTGAATCGTTATCAAACCATCAGCCATGAATAGTTATTGCATGCCTTCACAATGACAGGAAATACTAACAATCTGCTCTCTGCTGGAATAGCGTCCTTCCAATCTTCCTGCTGGACTTGCAGACTTACTAGACATTCTGACAGTTTTACAGTAAGCATTTTCCTTTCCTTTCTGAATCCTGATGAAAGCACATCCCTCCCTTCATCAAAAATCTCTACTGACTTTCCAACTGTCTTCTTATTACCTGGCTAACTGCTAGTTGGTTTCCTCTTATATGACTAATTACCAGCTGGCTCCCTCTTACCTATCTTCTCTCTTCTACTACTATACCCCAGTTCAGCCTCTTCACACCTCTCAAACTCACTCCTAGCTGCACTGCCTCTCTCCTCCCTCCCTCACCCCCCTCCCACCGCATTTCCCCCTGCCTCTGACCTTGGTGTAAGCCCTTCCTTGGCAAGAACTCTCTTCTGATTCAAATTCACCAACCCAAACCCTCTTCATTTTTTAAGCTTTCTAAAAAGCCATTTCCTCCAGGAGCCCTTCCCAGGTTTACCTGCCTGTCACTTTGATTCAGCTGTGCAACTCCTGAATGTGTTCTGGTTTGTATTCATATCCTATCTGCCTGCCTATCTGCACAACTGTCTGCCTGCCTGGCTCTCTGACTGTATAATTGAATGCTCACCTGAGATTTGCTTGCCTTCCCATGATCTTAGAATACAACTTAGAGTGGAGCTCTCTGAAATTTGTCAGCACTTCTCCAGACCCCTGTCTGCCTGTCTTAACTGTCTGCCTCAAATCCACCAAACTAGCTCACTTACTCCCTTCAAAGCCCTACTGAAAGCTCATATCCTCCAGGAGGCCTTCCCAGACTAAGCCCCCCTTTTCCTCTGCTCCCCCTCCCCTCCCCATCACCCCGACTTGCTCCATTTGTGAGGGACCCTCCTTCCCCATGCCCACGGCGCTTGTGTACATATATTCATATTTATAATTCTACTTATTTCTATTAATGATGTGCATATATCTGTAATTCTTTTTATTTATAATGATGCTACTGATGCCTGTTTACTTGTTTTGTTGTCTGTCTCCCCCGTTCTAGACTGTGAGCGTGTTGTGGGCAGGGATTGTCTCTATTTGTTTCTGAACTGTACTTCTCAAGCACTTAGTACAGTGCTCTGCACACAGTAAGTGCTCAATAAATACAATTGAATGAATGAATGCCTACCCGCCTGCCCACCTTCCTGCTTGTCTTCCCATCTGACTTCCTGTCTGTTTGCTTATTATGATTATTATTATTATTATTCTTAACAATAATAATATTTATTGAGTTATCACTGTTTGCAAAGCACTGTACTAAGATCTTGGGAAAGTACAATATAACATCAAACACATTCCCTGCCCACAACAAGCTCACAGTCTAGGGGGATGTTGTTGTTGTCCTATGCTGTCGAGTCGTATCTGACCCACAGTGATGTCATGGACACATCTCTCCCAGAATGCCCCACTTCCATCTGCAATAGTTCTGGCAGTGGATCCTTAGAGTTTTCTTGGTAAAAATACGGAAGTGGTTTACCACTGCCTCCTTCTGTGCAGTAAATGAGTCTCCGCCCTCGACTCTCTCCCACGCTGCTGCTGCCTGGCACAGGAGTGTTTTGACTTGTAGCAGATTGCCTTCCACTCTCTAGCCACTGCCCAAGCTAGGAATGGAATGTATACACCTCTGCTTTACTCTCCCTCCTGTAGTCAAGACTGGTAGAGAACTGGAAACTCTACAGGTGCAACCCCAAGAAGGTAGACAGGGAGACAGGCAATAATATAAATAAATAAATAGAAAAATAAATAAATAAATTACAGGTACATACATATGTATCTATGCCTCTATGCCCACCCACCCTCCTTCCCGCCTGCCTGCCTGCCTGCAGTGGCTATGCCCTCCATTTTGTTGCTGTCCATGATGAAGGAATTCTTGGGCATCTGCCCATTAATATGCAGAGCTAGTTTATCCACAGGCCCAGCTACAACCCCACCTCTCCAGGAAAATATGACATCTTCACCCCATGTCCCAATCAGGAGGAACACATTTGTAATTATGGCACATCTCAGGACTCACACTGGTTTCTGAACAAAGCTGCTTTGATGCTTGATTGATTGGAGTGGATTGCTTAATTGGGTTGTTCGCTCCATGGCTGAAATGAAGTCCCAACCTAGACCCTCCCCTTGCTGGCTAACAGGGACCACCACAGCTATTACACCCACGAAGGGTTGGGAAACAGGCATTTGTTTGCAGCTGTTGTATTTTATTTTTCTGTCCTGCCCCCTGAGCTTATGAAAAGAGCTGGCAGTTCCCTCCCTTTGGCTGACCCATGACCCGGAAAGCATCTTGGGCCCTTGACAGGACTCGACCAGTATTCTAGTTGTTTATTTGCTCCACACCTGCAGTGTGTCTTCTCTTCTGGGTTACAAACTGTGATTATTTAGGTCTGATAGAGCTTCACCCAAGCAGTATTTCCATTCATGTTTCAGCTTCCTTTCTGTTTTGATTAAAAGGGGAATTTAACCTTCTATTTCAATTTCAAAATACCTTCCAGAAACAAAACTGGGAATTCTTTGTCTTATCCATAAGTAGTAGTACTTTCCAACGTAGAAAATATTCAATCCACCAATCAATCAAAATAATTTCTTAAGCACCTACCAGTCCATAGAACACTGTACTGAGCACCTACTGAGATGGAAGGGAGTGTCCTAACCTCAACTCCTGAAGAGATTGCTTGGGATAGGCAAGGTGGTCTTGAGTCTACAGGTGGTGATAGAGGATGAGAACAAAATTTAAGGTGTGGAGGGTGGGGGTAAGGCTTCAGGTAAGAAGATTTGACTGGAAAGTAGTAAGTCTGAGTTGGTGAGGTTGAGGTTGAGACACTGTTGGAGATGTTTAGATCTAGTGTGTGTGTTTAGATCTAGTGTGTGTCTGTGCACTGCAGTGGGGTGTAGTAAGAGGCCAGTGAAGGAGAGGAGACAGTGGAAATACGGGGCTCAGTAATGACAGGGATCATTAACTTGGAGGTTGATGACCCCATGTATGAGAGTGGGAAAAGGGAGTAAGAGTAGGAAAGAGAGAAAAGCAGTAAGACATGCAGAGGGGGAACTGAGAGGGCAGAGGATAACGACAACTAGAAGTTGCGGAGGGTGGTAGAAATAGACCACATTGGACTCAGAGAAGAGGAGACATAGGCAATATTGGGAGGTGAGGAGCAGTCTGACTTTTCCCCCTTTCCCTATGAGTCAGGGAGAGTGGGAGAAGGATAAATGCCCCACACCCAACACCCCCAAGAGAAGTCAGAAGGGAGGGGAGTGTGTGATCAGATGAGGTCCAAATCTCCAGGATGACAAGGAGGAGGACTGGGTGACAAGGAGGAGGACTGAGTTATCAGGAATAGGTCAAGACTGAATGGGCCCATAAAGGAGCAGTGGCCTTACAGATCGCAATGGTCTTGAGTTGTGGGAGTAGGGCATGGAATCGGGGGAGGATGATGGTTTGGGAGGCAAGGGATGGGGTGAGATTTTGGAAGGTGTTGAGCTTGTGGGGATGGAGAGAGAGATAACCAGGCTGGTGGAGTGGAGTGGTGGGAAGGAGGAAAGGACATGCTCAGCAGAAACAATCAGTGCTATGGAATAAAGCTGCTGCTCTTTTCTCAACATTTCCAAAATCTGCAGAGGAACCTTTGTATCCTCGGCTCTGTTCTGGGGCTGAGGGCCTGTGGAGGGAGGGAGGAAGGGGAGAACATTCGGCTGCCGGTTCCAGTGCCCCACAAGGTGCTTGTTTCATTCAATCGTATTTACTGAGTGCTTACTGTGTGCAGAGCACTGTACTAAGCACTTGGAGAGTACAGTTCAGCAACAGAGACAGTCCCTACCCAACAACTGGCTCATAGTCTAGTGCTTATGTGAGTGTAACTCTCGGGCTGCTGAAACAATCAATCAATCAATCATATTTATTGAGTGCTTACTGTGTGCAAAGCACTGTACTAAGCGCTTGGGAAGTACAAGTTGGCAACATATAGAGACAGTCCCTACTCAACAGTGGGCTCACAGTCTAAAATGGGGAGACAGAGAACAAAACCAAACATACTAACAAAATAAAATAAATAGAATAGATATGTACAAGTAAAATAAATAAATAAATAGAGTAATAAATATGTACAAACATATATACATATATACTGGTGCTGTGGGGAAGGGAAGGAGGTAAGACGGGGGGGGATGGAGAGGGAGACAAGGGGGAGAGAAATGAAGGGGCTCAGTCTGGGAAGGCCTCCTGGAGGAGGTGAGCTCTCAGTAGGGCCTTGAAGGGAGGAAGAGAGCTAGCTTGGCGGATGTGGGGAGGGAGGGCATTCCAGGACAGGGGGATGACGTGGGCCAGAGGTCGATGGTGGGACAGGTGAGAACGAGGCACGGTGAGGAGATTAGCGGCAGAGGAGTGGAGGGTGCAGGGTGGGCTGTAGAAGGAGAGAAGGGAGGTGAGGTAAGAGGGGGTGAGGTGATGGAGAGCCTTGAAGCCGAGGGTGAGGAGTTTCTGCCTGATGCGCAGATTGATTGGTAGCCACTGGAGATTTTTGAGGAGGGGAGTAACATGCCCAGAGCGTTTCTGGACAAAGACAATCCAGGCAGTAGCATGAAGTATGGATTGAAGTGGGGAGAGACATGAGGATGGGAGGTCAGAAAGAAGGCTGATACAGTTGTCCAGACGGGATAGGATGAGAGCTTGAACGAGCAGGGTAGCGGTTTGGATGGAGAGGAAAGGGTGGATCTTGGCAATGTTGCGGAGCTGATACCGGCAGGTTTTGGTGACGGCTTGGATGTGAGGGGTGAATGAGAGAGCGGAGTCGAGGATGACACCAAGGCTGTGGGCTTGTGAGACAGGAAGGGTGGTAGTGCCGTCAACAGAGATGGGAAAGTCAGGGAGAGGGCAGGGTTTGGGAGGGAAGACAAGGAGTTCAGTCTTTATACATGTTGAGTTTAAGGTGGCGGGCAGACATCCAGATGGAGATGTCCTGAAGGCAGGAGGAGATGCGAGCCTGGAGAGAGGGGGAGAGAGCAGAGGCAGAGATGTAGATCTGGGTGTCATCAGCGTAGAGATGATATTTGAAGCTGTGGGAGTGAATGAGGTCACCAAGGGAGTGAGTGTAGATCGAGAACAGAAGGGGACCAAGCACTGAACCTTGGGGAACCCCCACAGTAAGGGGATGGGAGGGGGAGGAGGAGTCTGCAAAAGAGACAGAGAATGAACGACCGGAGAGAATAAGACGAGAACCAGGGGAGGACGGAGTCTGTGAAGTCAAGGTTGGATAGTGTGTTGAGGAGAAGGGGATGGTCCACAGTGTCGAAGGCAGCTGAGTGGTCGAGGAGGATTAGGATAGAGTATGAGCCGTTGGATTTGGCAAGCAGGAGGTCATTGGTGACCTTTGAGAGGGCAGTTTCCGTGGAATGTAGGGGACAGAAGCCAGACTGGAGGGGGTCGAGGAGAGAGTTGATGTTGAGAAATTCGAGGCAGCACGTGTAGACAATTCGTTCAAGGAGTATGGAAAGGAATGGTAGGAGGGATATGGGGCGATAACTAGAAGGTGAGGTGGGGTCAAGAGAGGGTTTTTTTTAGGATGGGAGAGACATGGGCATGTTTGAAGGCCGAGGGGAAGGAACCAGTGGAGAGTGAGCGGTTGAAGATGGAAGTTAAGGAGGGGAGAAGGGATGGAGCGAGAGATTTCATGAGATGAGGGGGAATGGGGTCAGAACCACCTGTGAAAAGTCCTCATCTCCCAGACATGGATCATAGATGGTAAAGCATGCTTCATGACTCCTACCTTCTAGGAACTTTTGTTCTAAAGAAAACCAAATGGGACTGATAAACTTCAGAGCACATGACCCTTTGGTAAATACTGAGTGTTGCAGAAAGTATATTTGAATTAGGAAGCTTAAACTCTAATTGTAGTCATTTGTTTCGTTTCTCAGTCTGTGGTGATTCTGTCTCTGAGAAAAATAAAATACAAATAGAGGGGAGAAGATCATCAGTCTTCTGTTTTGAATACTTGTGTGCAACTCAGGGCACTGTGAGTAAATGATCTATTTTGAGAGGAGTACCAATGGGTTCCAAATGGGTGTTGATGGGTGCTAATAAATGCCCCTGAACTCCAGGGTGTCCTTCCCTCAGATCTCTCATCTGAAACAAAGCAGGAGCTTGAGGCAGTTATTTGGATTATTTGGCAGGCACCTGGGAGTGGGTATGGGAGCAAAATGCTGACATGTCCAAACTGGAGAACATGAAAGACTCACCCCTTGGAAGGAGTAGTTTGAATCTAAAGGGAACAGATACAGCAATAAACGTTCAAAACTGAACTCCTCATTTTCCTTCCCAAAAGCTTTCATCTGCCTTCTTTTCCCATCACCACTGACAACACCACCATCCTCCCTGTGTCACAAACCTGTAACCTTGGTGTCATCCTTGATTCATCTCCCTCTTTCAACTCCCATAATCAGTCACCAAACCCTGTCAGTTCTTTCTTCACAACAACTCTAGAATCTTCCCCCTTCCCTCTATCCATTCATTCATTCAATTGTATTTATTGAGCATTTACTGTGTGCCAAGCACTTACTAAGCTCTTGGGAGAGTACAGTATAACAACAAACGTACACATTCCTGTCCACAATGAGCTCACAATCTAGAGGAGGAGATGGATATTAATATAAATAAATAAATAGATACATAAATAAATTACAGATATATACAGATACATATGTGCTGTGGGGATGGGAGGGAGGATGAATGAAGGCACAAATAAGAGTGGCACAGAACGGAGTGGGAGAAGAGGAGAGGAGGACTTATTCAGGGAAGGCTTCTTGGAGGAGATGTGCCTTCAATAAGTTTTTGAAGTGGGGGAGAGCAATTATCTGTCATATGAGGAGGAAGGGTGCTCCAGGCCAGAGACAGGTTCTGGGTGAGAGGTCAGTGGCAAGATAGATGAGATTGAGGTACAGTGAGAGGGTTAGCATTAGAAGAATGAAGTAAGCGGTCTGGGTTGTAGTAGGAAAGTAGCGAGATGAGGCTCGAGGGGGCAAGGTGATTAGGTGCTTTAAAGCCAATGGGAAGGAGTTTTTGTTTGATGCAGTGGTGTATGGGCAACCACTGGAGTTTCTTTAGGAGTGGGGAAACATGGGCTGAACGTTTTTGAAGGAAAATAATTTGGGCAGCAGGATGGAGTATGGGCTGGAGTGAGGAGAGAGAAGAGGCAGGGAGGTCAACACGGAGGCTGATACAATAATCAAGGCAGGATAGAATAAGTGCTTGCATTAATCTGGTAGCTGTTTGAACGGAGAGGAAGGGACTGATTTTGGTGATGCTGTAAAGGTAGAGCTGACAGGATTTAGTGATGGCTTGAATTTGTGGGTGGAACGAGAGAGAGGAGTCAAGGATAATGCCAAGGTTATGGGCTTGTGAGACCGAAAGGATGGTAATGCCATCAACACTGATGGGAAAGTGAGCTGGAGTTCAGGGTTTGGGTGGATAGATAAGAAGTTCAGTTTTAGCCATATTAAGTTTGAGGTGACAGGAAGACATGCAACTACTATCATCAACTCCAACTCCATCAAACTGCTATCATCCTAGTCCAGTAATTTTTTTATGGTATTTGTTAAGTATTTCCTATGAGCCAGGCATTGTACTGGGATAGATACAAATTAATCAGGCTGGACACAGTGCATGTCCCAGATGGAGCTCACAGCCTCAGTCCCTTTTTTACAGATCAGGATAATTGAGGCACAAAGATGTGAAATGACATGCCCAAGATCACACAACAGACAAGTGGAGGATCTGGAATTAGAACATAGGCCCATGCTCTATCTACTAGGCCATGCTGCTTCTCTTATCCTACTTGTTATATCCTACTTCTACTTCATCAGCTTCCTCACTGATGTCCCTGACTCCTGTCTCTCTCCTTTCCAGTTCATACTTCACTATACTGTCCATCTCATTTTTCTAAAAAATTATGCTGAGTATATCTCCCCACTCCTCCAGGACCTCCAAGGGTTTCCCATCCAACTCAGCATCAAGCAGAAACTCCTCACCACTGACTTTAAGGCAATCAGCTCTCCCTCCTCTACCTATCCTCACTGATCTCTCGCTAATCCAGCCTGAAAGCTTCACTCCTCTAACACCAGTATACCCTCTGTACCTCACTCTCATCTCTCTCACCACTGACCCCTGACTCACACCCTCCTTTTCTATGTGGAACTCCCTCCCCTTTCATATCTGACAGACCACCATTCTCCCGACCTCCAAAACCCTCCTTAAAATCACATCTCCTCCAGTAAGCTGCCCTGTCTTAATCTCTCTTTTCCCTACCCTATTTTCTCTCCCTTCTACATCGTCTTAACAATTGAGTTCATGCTTCCTCATTCTTAGGTACTCAATCCCTCAGCCCCACAACACTTTTATATGCATCTTTATATTCAGTTGCTTCCCCTATCTGTAATTTATTTTAGTGTCTGTTTTCTAGGCTAGACCGTAAGCTCCTTTAAAGTAGGCATTGTCTTACTAACTGTACTGTACTCTCCCAAGCACTTAATATAGTGCTCTGCACACAAAATTACTCAATAAATCCCACTGATTGGTTGTGAAAAGATTGAGACAGATTCACAAGCAATGGTGGCAGACCCCACCCAACACAAACACACACACACACACACACACACACACACACACACACTCACATGTACATTTTTTCACTGAGGTGAAACTTTTGGCTCAAGGCGACAGCAATGGTGGTCATAATCAATGTAGTCTCCACTCCCTCTACAATCATCACCACACTCCACACCCCAAGGCCCACACTCTCCTTCTGGTCAAAGGAATGGGGTTCAGATTGCAGACAGGGAAAGAGTAAGATGGCCCACCTCATTGCCCTCTCTCATTCTTCATTCACAATGGACAATGATGATGATGATGATGGCATTTATTAAGCGCTTACTATGTGCAGAGCACTGTTCTAAGCGCTGGGCGGGTAATACAAGGTGATCAACTTGTCCCACATGGGGCTCACAGTCTTAATCCACATTTTACATATGAGGTATCTGAGGCTCAGAGAAGTTAAGTGACTTGCCCAAGGTCACACAGCAGACATGTGAGGGAGTCGGGATTCGAACCTATGACCTCTGACTCCAAAGCCCATGCTCTTTCCACTGAGCCATGCTGCTTCTCTATAAGCACCTGCTTCCTGCAGAAGTGAACTATGTGCATGGCTGCCTCCTTCCCTCCTTCCCCCATGGCTTGCTGAGGAGAACATAACAGAGAGTACAAACAGACAGCAGATAATAATAATAATGGTATTTGTTAAGCATTTACTAAGTGCCAAGCACTATTCTAAGCACTGGGGTAGATGAAAAGTTATCAGGTTGTCCCACATGGGGTTCACAGTCTTAATCCCCATTTTACAGATGAGGTAACTGAGGCACAAAGAAGTTAAGTGACTGGCCCAAAGTCACACAGCTGACAAGGGTTGGAGACGGTATTTGAACCCTCGACCTCTGACTCCCAAGCCCGGGCTCTTAACACTCAGCCACACTTCTGACCCTTCTGTTAAACTGAGCAGGTTGGAGGGAGGCCCTTCACTCTTCAATCAGGTTCCAGCTCAGGGCAAGACAGAGGCAAAACCAAGAAGAAAGGTGAAATTTTTCTTGTGTCCTGGTTCATGTTACTGTGGCACTCTGTTTTTCTCCATTGCCTGTAAACTCCAGACTGACTGTAGGGCTTTGGTTGATGAACTCAGAAATGCACAGTGAATCCAGGAAGGCTGCTGACTTGAACCCCATTTCATCACTGACTCTCACATGAAGGCAGGGGCCCCAGGCCTTATCTGGACTGGCTTAGTGGAAAGAGCACAGGACTGGGAGTCAGAACAATAATAATAATAATAATGGCATTTATTAAGCACTTACTACGTGCAAAGCACTGTTCTAAGTGCTGGGGGGATACAAGGTGATCAGGTTGTCCCATGTGGGGCTCACAGTCTTAAGCCCCATTTTACAGATGAGGTCACAGAGAAGTTAAGTGACTTACCCAAAGTCACACAGCTGACAATTGGCAGAGTCAGGATTTGAACCATGACCTCTGACTCCAAAGCCTGGGCTCTTTCCACTGAGCCACACTGCTTCTCAGAAGACCTTGGTTCTGATCCAGTCTCCATTAATTGCATGCTGGGTGACTTTGGGCAAGCCATTTAACTTCTTTGTGCCTCAGTTTCCTCATATGTAAATTGGGGATAAAATATCTGACTCTCCCTCCCTCAGACTATAAGCCCTATGGGGGACAAGGATTGTGTCCAACCAAATGATCTTGTATCTACCACAGTTCATATGAAGATGGGAACTTACGAGACATCAAACCCCTGCTGTGTTCTGCTGAGCACCAAGAGAAAGCCCCAGCCCAGAGGGCAGCAGGGGCCAAGGGGAAGCTGACCTTGTGACCAGAAGACCAGCAGCAGATTCATAAGGCCTAAGCGCACTTTGGACAGCTGTGCAGTCGCTGATGGGACACAGCCAGTGCCAGCCAATAGCCAAGTAGTAATGAAGCCCTCGGGGCCATTTCTCTAGGAGTCATATAGCCTTGCATTGCAGTGGCAGGGCTGGCAGCATCTGCAGTTGCCTTTGGAGCAATACTTCTGTTGCAGTTAATAGACAATTAAGCTTCTGCAGCCAACTGTTGATTTAGACTAAGAGTCAGCAAACTGTGCCAGCTGAAACCTTCTGGCGGGAGAGCTGTCTGAGAAGCCCCCACCCTCACCCCTTCAAAACCAAGGGTGTGCCCACAAGGATCAGAGAGGACACAGTTCTCTGAGGCAGGCGTGGTAGGAGGCCTCTTCTTCTCCCACTCCCCAAGACTCACCGGAAAAGGAGGAGGTGTCGGTTTCCTTCTCGCCCCCCAATGTCGCTTTCGCACTATCCCTCCTCCCCCTTCCCTTTCCTTCCCTTCCTTTGAAGCCCACATTATTCGCCTCTACCACCCCCTCCAGATTCTTGTAGCCATCATCTACTGCCCTCCTGGCCCCACTTCCAACTTCTTTAATGACTTTGACCCCTTCCTCACCTTCCTTCTCTCCTTCTCCATGCCCACTCTGATCCTCGGAGACTTCAACATCCACATGGATATCCCTGATGACTCTTCTGCCGCCTGCCTTCTATCTCTCCTCGACGCTGCCAACCGCTTCCTCCACCCCACCTCACCCACTCACCAACTTGTTCATACCCTCGACCTCATCATCTCCTATCGCTGCACTGTCCACCCTCACCAACTCTGAAATCCTTCTCTCTGATCATAATCTTCTCACCTGTCTCCTCACTCACACTACTTTCCCCTGTAAATCCATATTACTCCCTCACAGAGATCTCCGCTCTCTTGACCCCATCCATCTTTCTGAGCGCCTCACACCCCACCTCGCCGCCCTCTCCTCTCTACCCAGTCTTGATGATCAGATTACTGCTCTCAACTCTACCCTTTCTACTCAGCTAGACTCACTCGCTCCCCTTTCCCTTCGCCGCTCTCGTACCACTAACCCACAGCCCTGGATCACTGCCACTGTCCGCCTCCTTTGCTCTTATGCTCGAGCTGCCGAACGCTGCTGGCGAAAGTCTAAACACCATGCCAACCTCGTTCACTTCAAGTTTATCCTTTCCTGCTTAACTCAGCCCTCTCCTCTGCCAGACAAAACTATTTCTCCTCCCTCATTGACACCCATGCCTATCACCCCCGCCAGCTCTTCTATACATTCAACTCCCTTCTCAGGCCCCCGGTTCCTCCCCCTCCTCCTTCCCTTACCCCTAACGATCTGGCCTCCTACTTCATTAACAAAATTAAATTCATCAGGTCTGACCTCCCCAAAGTCACTTCCCCCCCTTCTCCAACCCCCTGGCTCTCAACACTCTCTGCTACTCTCCCATATTTCCCAGCAGTATCCTCAGAGGAGCTCTCCTCCCTCATCTCAAGTGCTACTCCAGCCACCTGTGCTTCTGACCCCATTCCCTCTCATCTCATGAAATCTCTTGCTCCATCCCTTCTCCCCTCCTTAACTTTCATCTTCAACTGCTCACTCTCCACTGGTTCCTTCCCCTCTGCCTTCAAACATGCCCATGTCTCTCCCATCCTAAAAAAAACCCTCTCTTGACCCCACCTCACCTTCTAGTTATCGCCCCATATCCCTCCAACCATTCCTTTCCAAACTCCTTGAATGAGTTGTCTACACGCACTGCCTAGAATTCCTCAACAACAACTCTCTCCTCGACCCCCTCCAGTCTGGCTTCTGTCCCCTACATTCCATGGAAACTGCCCTCTCAAAGGTCACAAATGACCTCCTGCTTGCCAAATCCAACGGCTCATACTCTGTCCTAATCCTCCTTGACCTCTCAGCTGCCTTCGACACTGTGGACCACCCCCTTCTCCTCAACACGCTATCTGACCTTGGCTTCACAGACTCCATCCTCTCCTGGTTCTCCTCTTATCTCTCCGGTCGTTCATTCTCAGTCCCTTTTGCAGGTTCCTTCTCCCCCTCCCATCCCCTTACTGTGGGGGTTCCCCAAGGTTCAGTGCTTGGTCCCCTTCTGTTCTCGATCTACACTCACTCCCTTGGTGACCTCATTCGCTCCCATGGCTTCAACTATCATCTCTACACTGATGACACCCAGATCTACATCTCTGCCCCTGCTCTCTCCCCCTCTCTCCAGGCTCACATCTTCTCCTGCCTTCAGGACATCTCCATCTGGATGTCTGCCCGCCACCTTAAACTCAACATGTATAAAGACTGAACTCCTTGTCTTCCCTCCCAAACCCTGCCCTCTCCCTGACTTTCCCATCTCTGTTGATGGCACTACCATCCTTCCCGTCTCACAAGCCCACAACCTTGGTGTCATCCTCGACTCCGCTTTCTCATTCACCCCTCACATCCAAGCCGTCACCAAAACCTGCTGGTCACAGCTCCGCAACATTGCCAAGATCCGCCCTTTCCTCTCCATCCATACCGCTACCCTGCTCGTTCAAGCTCTCATCCTATCCCATCTGGACTACTGCATCAGCCTTCTCTCTGATCTCCCATCCTCATGTCTCTCCCCACTTCAATCCATACTTCATGCTGCTGCCTGGATTGTCTTCGTCCAGAAACGCTCTGGGCATGTTACTCCCCTCCTCAAAAATCTCCAGTGGCTACCAATCAATCTGCGCATCAGGCAGAAACTCCTCACCCTCGGCGTCAAGGCTCTCCATCACCTTGCCCCCTCCTACCTCACCTCCCTTCTCTCCTTCTACAGCCCAGCCCACACCCTCCACTCCTCTGCCGCTAATCTCCTCACCGTGCCTCGTTCTCGCCTGTCCCGCCATTGACCCCCGGCCCACGTCATCCCCCGGGCCTGGAATGCCCTCCCTCTGCCCATCTGCCAAGCTAGCTCTCTTCCTCCCTTCAAGGCCCTACTGAGAGCTCACCTCCTCCAGGAGGTCTTCCCAGACTGAGCCCCTTCCTTCCTCTCCCCCTCGTACCCCTCTCCATCCCCCCATCTTACCTCCTTCCCTTCCCCACAGCACCTGTATATATGTATATATGTTTGTACATATTTATCACTATTTATTTATTTTACTTGTACATATCTATTATATTTATTTTATTTTGTTAGTATGCTTGGTTTTGTTCTCTGTCTCCCCCTTTTAGACTGTGAGCCCACTGTGAGCACCTGTATATATGTATATATGTTTGTACATATTTTTTACTCTATTTATTTATTTATTTTACTTGTACATATCTATTCTATTTATTTTATTTTGTTAGTATGTTTGGTTTTGTTCTCTGTCTCCCCCTTTTAGACTGTGAGCCCACTGTTGGGTAGGGACTGTCTCTATGTGTTGCCAACTTGTACTTTCCAAGTGCTTAGTACAGTGCTTTACACACAGTAAGCGCTCAATAATACGATTGATTGATTGATTGATTGATTGATTGATTGGCTTAGTTCTTTCCAGTTCATGGGGTCCTGGTTGTTCCCCAGCATGAAGAGCACCCACATACCCAAATGCCCCCACATCATGGGCAGGGAAAGGCCAACCTTCTAGACTGTAAATTCATTCTGGGCAGAAAATGTGTCTGTTATATTTTTTTTGTTTTACTTTCCCAAGTGCTTAGTACGGTGCTCTGCACACAGTAAGTGCTCAATAAATGCTACTGACTGACTGATTGACCCAAGCCTTGCTTTCACTCTTCCTGTAGACATTATCCCCCACTAGATCTTTCCTAGGCTGGACCCTGCTGATAGAGCCAAGCTGCGAATAGCAATTAAATATTGAGACATTTTTTCCACTCTATGCTCCTGTCAGCTCACCACCCTGCCAAATCCCAGCCCCCAGGACACAAGCTTACCAGCTCTGCTAGGCACCAGCTCCCAACACACCAGCTGCCAGCCCACCATCCCCCGCAGCCCTGAGTCTGCCAGCTCAGTTTGGATCAATGTGGTAGCAGTTCAGAGGAGAGGAAAGGACAGATTCTAGAGAATTTATGAAGTTGGACCGACAGGATTTGGTGACAGATTTACTGTGTGGATTGAATAAGAGATGAGTCAAAGACAATACCAAGGTTGTAGGCTTGTGAGACAGGAAAGATAGTGGTGCTGTCTACAGTGATGGGAAACTCATGGGGAGGACAGACTTTGAGTGGGAAGATAGAGTTCTGTTTTGGACATGATTAAGTTTGAGGTGTCGGTGGGACATTCATATAGAGATATGCTGAAAGCAGGAGGAAATGTGGGAATGCAAAGAGAGAGGTCGGAGCTGGAGAGATGGATTGGGAAATCATCCATTTAAAGATGGTAGTTAAAGCCATAGGATCAAATGAGTAATAATAATAATAATAATAATAATAATAATAATAATAATAATAACGGCATTTATTCAGAGTTTACTGTGTGCAAAGCACGGTTCTAAGTGCTGGGGGGATACTAGGTGATCACATTGTCCCACGTGGAGTTCACAGTCTTAATCCCCATTTTACAGATGAGGTAACTGAGGCTCAGAGAAGGCTCCTCACCCTGGGCTTCAAGGCTGTCCATCACCTTGCCCCCTCCTACCTCACCTCCCTTATCTCCTTCTACAGCCCACCCTGCACCCTCCGCTCCTCTGCTGCTAATCTTCTCACCGTGCCTCGTTCTTGCCTGTCCAGCCATCGACCCCCGGCCCACGTTATCCCCCGGGCCTGGAATGCCCTCCCTCTGCCCATCCGCCAAGCTAGCTCTCTTCCTCCCTTCAAGGCGCTACTGAGAGCTCACCTCCTCCAGGAGACCTTCCCAGACTGAGCCCCTTCCTTCCTCTCCCCCTCGTCGCCCTCTCCATCCCCCCATCTTACCTCCTTCCCTTCCCCACAGCACCTGTATATATGTATATATGTTTGTACATATTTATCACTATTTATTTATTTTACTTGTACATATCTATTATATTTATTTTATTTTGTTAGTATGCTTGGTTTTGTTCTCTGTCTCCCCCTTTTAGACTGTGAGCCCACTGTTGGGTAGGGACTGTATCTATATGTTGCCAACTTGTACTTCCCAAACGCTTAGTACAGTGCTCTGCACACAGTAAGTGCTCAATAAATACGATTGATTGATTGATTAAGTGACTTGCTCAAGGTCACACAGCCAACATGTGGGGGAGTCGGGATTAGAACCTATTTAGAGTACTCCAAGAGAGTGGTGTAGATGCTTAATAAAAGGGGACCCAGAACTAAGACTTGAGACACCCCCCACAGTTGGAAGGTGGGAGACACCTTCACCAAGCCCCCTAACCCCTGAGCCCTGCCCACAGCTCCCTAGCCCCCAGCCCCCCTAGTTTACCAGCTTGGCATCTAGAGAGCCAATCATGCACCCAATTAGGTGTGCACTCATTTGGAAATTTCCAAAATTCTGAAGTCCCTAGTCAAAAAAATCAACCCTCATATGGATTGTTGGAAGCTGAAAGTCATTATGCAAAGAACTTTTCATTAGCTAAGTTTGGTTCAATACAAAAAACTTCGATTTTCCTTTCTCGAGCTTTTGCCAATTAAAGCTCTTCAATAGTAGAGAGAGCGTTGTGATGGAATAGTAAAAAGTAGCTTGGTTTGGCTGGGACAATACATGATCTCTCCTCCTCTCCTCTTCCGCTCTCTGAATTCTGTCCTTTTTTTTGTCCTCCTCCTCACCTTCCTCCTCCCTCCTCTCCTCCTTCTCATTATCAGCATTTATTGAGTGCTGACTGTGGGCAGGGCACTGGTCTGTGTGCAGGCCATTCTACTGAGCACCTACTGTATACAAAACACTGTTTTTAACACCTACTGAGTGTAGGGCACTGAACTGAGCTATTTTGTGTACGTTACTCTTTTCTAGGGTCTTGGGAGGTCACCTCAACAGTAAAAGGCACTGTCCCTGACCCCAGTGACATAGAGAAGCAGCATGGCTTAGTGGATAGAGCATGGGCTCTATCAGAAGGACCTGGGTTATAATCCTGGCCCCACTACAAGTTTGCTGTGTGACCTTGGGCAAGTCAACTATATGTTGCCAACTTGTACTTCCCAAGTGCTTAATACAGCACTCTGCACACAGTAAGCTCTCAATAAATATGATTGAATGAATGAATGAATGAATGAAAGTCACTTCATTCTCTGTGCCTCAATTACCTCATCTGTAAAATGGGGATTGAGACTGTGATTCTGATGTGGGACAGGGGCTGTGTCCAGACTGATTTGCTTGTATCAATCCTGGTGACTAGTACAGTGCCTGGCACACAATAGGTGCTTAATAAATACAGCTATTATTATTATTATTATTACTTAACTTCTCTGTGGCTCAGTTCCCTCATCTGTAAAATGGAGATTAAGATTGTGAGCCCTATGTAGGACAGGGAATGTCTTCGGGGTGATGAGTAGAGTCAGGGAGGCATAAGGATCTCAGTGAACCCAGGGACTCCAGGGAGGCCAGGGTGACGAGGAGAGAATGGGGAGCCAGCAAGCCCTGGACCCAGGGAGGTAAGGGAGCCCAATGAGCTCAGAAGGTCAGGGAAACTAGCAGAGCAAGGGGTCTCAGGAAGGTCATGGGAGCAAGGGGAGACATGAGGTCCAAGGAGAGTAGGGAGCATAGGGAGCCCAGGATGCCTGGGGGACAGGAAATATCAAGGTGCCAGAGAGGTCGGGGGGGGGCAGGGGACCCAGGGAGCCTGGGGAGTCTAAGAGATTCAGGAGTCCAAGAACTCCAGGGGGGTAGGAGTACCCAGAGGAGCAGCAGTAGATAGGAAGGCCTGGGGACTCAAGGATGTCAGGAAGTCCATGAGGCCAGGAGGGCCAGGGAGTGCAAGGAATCCAGGGAGGACTGGAGGGTAAATAGGGCCAGTGGGGCCCGGGGGCCCAAGGGAGCTCAGGGAACCAGGAACCCACAAAATTCAAGGAGGCCAGAGGGCCCAGAGGGTCAGGGGGTTGGTCAGGGGGCCACAAAGTCCAGGGAGCCCAAGAAGTCCAGGAATCTCAGGAAGCCCAAGGAGGCCAGGGAGACCAGGGAGCCCAAAGATGCTAAGAGGTCCAGGGAAACCAGGGGAGTCAAGGGAGCCAGGGTCAACAAAGAGGCTAAGGAGGATAGGAAATCCAGGGAAGCCAGGGATGGCAGGGAACTAGGAGGTCACGGAGGGCATGGAGAAGGGGGGCAGGGAGGCCAATCAATCAATTAATCAATTTACTGTATGCAGAGAACTATATTGATTGGGAGAGTAAAATATAACAGAACAAGCTTAGTCTAGAGGGGGAGACAGGCATTAGTATGTGCATAAGTGCTGTGGAGCTGAGGGAGGGGTAAATAAAGGGTGTAAATCCAAGTTCAAGGACTACACAGAAGGGAATGGGAGAAGAAGAAATGAGAGTTTAGTCGGGGAAGGCCTCTTGGAGGAGACCTAATTTTAATAAGACTTTGAAGGTGGAGAGAGTGATTGTCTGTTGGATATGAAGAGGGAGGGTATTTCAGTCCTGAGGCAGAACATGGGTGAGAGGTCAGCAGTGAGATAGATGAGACTGAGATACACTGAGTAGGTTGGCGTTAGAGGAGCCCCTGATGCCCCTCTGGCTTAGGATCAGTGGTCACTGGCCTGAGGCAAGGACAGGGGACTAAAGTGTTTAACCAGTAATAACTCAAAGCCTTCAGAGAAAAATGCCCTTAGAGAAATCATCACCAGATGAGAAATTTGACTTTCACCAATAAATCCTTGGTTGGGGGATTGTTTGATGTTGATGCATTGAAATCTCTGGGAATATCATCCATGGACAATTTCCCTATAGTGTCTCTAACATAGGTAATGATAACAATAATAGTAACAATATGTTATGCATTTATTACGTGCCAAGTAAAGTACTAAGTGCTGGGTTAGATACAGGAAAATCAGGTTTTACATGGTACTCACACTCTAAGTAGCAAAGAGAATAGGTTTTGAACCCCCATTTTGTAGAGGGAACTGAGGCATAGACAAGTTAAGTGATTTGCCCAAAGTCACACAGCAGACATGTGGCGGGGCCAGAATTAGAATCCAGGTTCTCTGACTCAGTCCCATGCTCTTTCCACTAAGCTATGTTGCTTCCAATCTGTACGTCCTCTGGCAGGGCAACCCCCAACCCCATCCCAATATTGAAGCAGTGTTGCCTAATGGTTAGTGCATTCATGCATTCATTCATTCATTCATTCATATTTATTGAGCTCTTACCACCATTATTACCATTATTATTATTATAAATGCTTAACAGATCCCATTAAAAAAACTAAAGAAAAAGAAACTGTAAATTCAATCTTTAAACATTAGAATAAGACAAACAGTTACAACGCAGCATGATCAAAACCAATTTAATTTTGAAATCCTTATTGAGTGTTCAGTGCGTGCAGTGCAGACAGTGAGTACAGTTTGTCACACAGGCACCAGAATGTAGTGTGCCATGTGTGCAAGTGCGGGGTGTAGCATCTGTGCCACACGTACATTCTATTCAATTCAATTTGATTGTATTTATTGAGCACATAAGTACTTTGAAAAGTAGAATACAATAACAAACAGTGATATTCCCTTCCCACAGCGAGTTGTGACTGTGGTCTGCAGGCCGGGGGTGTGTGTGTGGGGGGGGGACAGACATCAGTACAAATAAATAAAATTACAGATACATACATAAGGGCTGTGGGGTTGGGGAGTTGGGGGGAGAGCAAAGGAAACAAGTCAGGGTAAGGCAGAAGGGAGTGGGAAATGAGGAAAAATGGGGCTTAATCTGGGAAGGCTGGAGATTAGCCTTCAATAAGTCTTTGAAGTGGGGAGAGTAACTGTCGGATTTGGGGAGGGAGGGCGCTCCAGGCCAGAGGCAAGATGTGGGCCAGAGGTCAGCAGCGAGAGAGGTGAAATCAAGGCACAGTGAGAAGGTTAGCATTAGAGGAGTGAAGTATGTGGGCTGGGTTGCAGAAGGAGAGAAGTGAGGTGAAGTAGGAGGGGGCAAGAGTGTTTTAAAGCCAATGGTGAGGAGTGAGGAGTCTTGTTTGATATGGAGGTGGATAAGCAACCACTGGAGATTGTAAACGTTGGGGGGTGACATGTCCTGAACGTTTTTGTAGAAAGATGATGCCGGCAGAGAAGTGAAGTATGGACTGGAGTGGGGAGAGACAGGAGTTTGGGAGATCAGCAAGGAGGCTGATCAAATAATCTAGGCAGGATAGGATGAGTGATTGGATTACTGTGGTAGCAGTTTGGATGGAGAGGGAAGGGTGGATTTTAGCGATATTGTGAAGGTGGGACAGACACAATTTGTTCAAGATGTGCTATATGTGCTACCTGTGTGTACCCGTGGCTCAGTGGAAAGAGCCTGGGCTTGGGAGTCAGAGGTCATGGGTTCTAGTTCCGGCTCCACCACTTGTCTGCTGTGTGACTTTGGGCAAGTCACTTAACTTCTCTGTGCCTCAGTTTCCTCATCTGTAAATTGGGGATGAAGACTGGGAGCCCCACGTGAGACAACCTGATTGCTTTGTATTTACCCCAGTGCTTAGAACAGTGCTTGGCACGTAGTAAACACTTAACAAATACCAACATTATTCTTATTATTACCATACTTGTGCCAGGTGCATAAGAGCAGTGTAAATGGTGCATGTCCCATAAGTGCAGCATGTATCAAGCATGTCACTTGAGTACCATGCATGCACCATGTGTGCAAGTGCTGAGCACACTGTGTGTGCCACCTGTGGCACTGTAGCATGGACCACATGCTCCTTGTGTATTGGTGTGCGGGGGCTATGTGTATGCTATGTGTGACCCATATGCAGCATTCACCATGTGTGAGTACAGCATGAATGTAGCTTCAACCATGTGTGCAGCTTGTCCAGGGGGCCAGGATAAGCCCCAAGAGCTCATTTGAGCCTTTCCCCTTCTAGTGGCTGCTGGAAACAGTGTCCCACTGCCCAGGCTAAGGTTTTCACCATCTGTGTGTGGCCCGAAGGCTAATATGCCACCACATTCTAACTATCTCCCAAAGGCCGTGCTGGTCTTCCTCACTCATTGTTCTTTTCCCTTATCTATCATACTATCAGTGTGCTGCTAGGTGAGAGAATTCAGTGACAGGGTTGAACTCTGAGTTGCCAGTGTGGATTTTCTCTGTGGGTATGGTTTGCTGGTACAGGCTGATACATTACCTCAGTTTTTTTTCTGACTGATCATTGGGCCTTAGTACCTGGCTGACTTGGCAAAGCCGTTCGGAATCATTTGCATGTCTTCTTGGGTGTGTGCCTGTAGAGCACAGTGATCACTGCCTGTCTACCCAGTGGCTGGATTTCTGCCATGAGTATTTAGCTGCACAAGAGCAGGAGAGGGGAAAGCAGACTTTGTGGGTGATCTAGGGCCATGGGTTAGGGGAGTAAGAGTGACAGAGGGGCAGTGTATGAAGGAGTTGAGCTTAGAGGAGAAGACAGATTTTTCCAGGCCAGTAGGGGTGTGATAGCCTGGGCAGGATAGCCAGGGTCTAATGTCTGGAGATCAGGGTAGGGGGATGAGGATAGTATTGGCGGTTGGAAGGAGACAGGTTGGGAGGCTGTCGATGACTGGAGTCAGTGAAGCATCGTCTGAAGATTATGCTTGTCTAGTATGTGTACAGGCTGGTGTTTGGCTGAAGTAGGTTGATGGTGGGATGAAGCAAGAGGCCGGCTGAGTGCACAGCATAAGGGAGCAAGTAGTGTGAGGGACTGGATAGTTGAGAGAGGAATCATCATTGTGGAGGATCAGAGGAGAGGGAAATGAGAGTAGGAAGGAAAGAACAGTATCAAAATCAGGAATGTAACAGTCTCCTCATTGCTCTCCCTGCCTCTCACCTCTCTGATCCTGGCTCTGCCACTTTTCTGCTCTGTGATCTTGGGCAAGCCACTTAATATCTCTGGGCCTCAGTTCCCCCATCTGCAAAATGGGGATTCAATACCTGCTCTTCCTCCTATTGAAACTGTGAACCCCATGTGGGAGTTAATTATCTTGTATCTACCCCAGAGTTTAGTACAGTGCTTGGCATGTAGTAGCACTTAATAAATGCCACTGTTATTATTATTATTTTTTTAAATTAACCATACAGTCAGGCCCCACCAGCTGGGAAACGCCTCATCTGCTTCGCCCCATCCAGGGGGTCCTGGACCTGCCTGGCTGGATGGGAGTGGTGGCAGAAGCGCTGCCTTCACCAACTTTTGAACGTTGGGACTGGGACTGCTTTGTGGACTCTGTTGGGCTCTGGACAGCCCTGCCTGAGCAGTATAGAAGCAGACGGTGACTTCTGCAACCACAGGGTTGGGGAGCTCTTATCACATTTCTTGCTGATTTTAGGTTAACTTTTTGTTCTGTCTTTAACTTTTCAATCTTTCCTTGTGTGCCTGTCACCAACCATCCTGCCCTCCTTTTTAGATTGTGAGCCCCTTGCAGGCCATGGATCATTTCTTATTTATTTTTTATTTTATCCTTCCTGAGAGCTCCATACAATAGTAGGTGCTCAAAAAATACAGTTGATGGATGGATGGATGGATGAATGAAGGAGTGAATGAATGGATGGATGAGTGAATGAATGAGTGAATAAGTTAGTGAAGGATGGTGTGGATGTACCTTGTTGCTGACTCATTCTTGAGTCTTCCACTTTAATAATAATAATTAATAATTGTGGTATTTGTTAAGTAATTATTATGTGCCAGGCATTGTACTAAGCACTGGGGTGGATACAAGCAAATCAGAGTGGACACAGTCCCTAATCCCATGCGGGGATCATGGTCTAAATCCTTTTTTTTAAAGATGAGGTAACTGAGGCCCAGAGAAGTGAAATGATTTTCCCAAGGTCCCAAAGTAGACAAGGGGCAGAGTTAGGATTAGAACCCATGACCATCTGAATCTCAGGCCCAAGCTCTATCCACTATGCCATGCTGCTTCTTCATTATGCTGCTTCTTTCCCCTGCTCATGCTGTTCCTCTATCTCGGAACTTCTTCCCCTCTCAAAGCCAAAGCCAGGCCACAGCTCTCTCAATCCTCAAAGGCTTCTTAAAATCCCAGCTCACACAGGAAGTCTTTCCTGAGTAATTCACAGCACCCCAGTTAGTATCCACTCAACAGCCACTTTAACCCATAGGTAGTTCATTTTATTTCTATCCCCAAAGCGCGCGCACGCGCGCGCACACACACACACACACACACACTTTTTATTTTGCTCCTCATTTATACATTCAATTACTTATTCTGCTATTTCTTCCTATCAAATTTGAACTATTTACTGATCTAGCCTCCTGTGCACACTATTTGTAAATACATTTTCATTTATCAGCTTCCTCCTTTAGGCTGTGAGCTTTCTGAAGACAGGAAATATGGATCTTGCTTCTGTAATACTCTCCTGAACACTTAGCACAGTACCTCAGGCTCGTTAGGCATTCAATAAATACCACTGAGTGATCCATTGATTAAGAGGTGGGGCAAAGAGGTAGTAAATAAGAGAAACTAGAAGCAGCATGGCCTAAAGGAAAGATCTCAGTAACAGGAGTCAGGAGACCTGGGATCTAATCCACTTTCCTGCTGTGTGATCATGGTTTCCTCAGATCAATCCCTGTTCTCCCTCCCTTTTAGAATGGCAGCCCCATTTGGGACAGGGACTGTGTCTGATCTGCTTCTATTGCATCTACTCTAGTGCTTGGCATATTGTAAGTGCTGAACAAATGCCATTACTATCATTATTGTAACTAGCTGTGGTGGGTGGACAGTGTGATTTGAAGGAAGAATAGGTGAGAGATGGCGAGGGTGCGATAGTGTGAAAGCTATGCTACTCCCCAGACAATGGCAGTGTTTTGTGGATTCTACATATTAACAACAATTCTGGGTCACTTCAGCGCTTACTCAGGGAACGAGAAAACAGGTCATCAGAAAAGGTGATACTGAAGTAGGTGTAGGGTGAAGCTGGGTCTCTGTTCATCTGGGAAAAATAGAATCAGAAATTAGAGGAAAGAAAAATATAGATCAAGGGGAAAAAAGACGTGAAGTCTTTTGGAATATAAAATCAGAGGAATCAGAGGAGAGAAAAATGTAGATCAAGGGGAAAAAAGGCGTGAAGTCTTTTGGAATATTAAACACACGATGCCTTCATATTCCATTTCCTTTCATTGGAGCCAAAGAAAGGAAACCGGAATCTCATCTTCTTTCAGTGAACAGCCATTAGTGATGGTCCCCAGGGATGCTTTTAATGTGTCTTTTTCCTCAATTTTCTTGTTCCATCCAGTGATATCTCATTTCAAATGCTATTTAAAGTCTCACATGAAGCACACGTCTCTTCATTCACAGTTTAGGATCAATCAGAAGCTTTCAGGCTCCCTACAAGAAATGCCCGTGGGCCAAGAGTGGACAAGTGATACTAGGGACTTTCTCTTGCTCATCCCTTGAATGCCACAAAATATCCTTCCATGAGTGTCAGGGTTTCCTCTCACAATCCATAGTAAATACCTGGCCCTTTTAACTCCACGTGCAACCCTCTGAGTTCCAGGTAGAACAATCCACTTCTCCTTCAGCAATCTAACTCACCAAAACCAAAATTCACCGAAAGCTAAATTTTTTAAACTCCAAATCAGTGTCCCTTTGTCCCTCTGGCTTGACCTACCCAGACAATAGAGTGCCAGGTGCATTTGAGGTACATTCTCTTCTGCCATCCCCTCTCAGTATTGTACCTGGAGAGTTTCCCGTACTCTACCAGTCTCAGCTACGGGAGGGAGAGTCAAGCAGAGGCATATCCATTCCATTCCTAGCTTGTAACTAGCAAATGGAAGGTAATTTGCTACACATCAAAACTCAGATGTCCTAGGTGGTATGGGAGAGAGTTGAGAGCAGAGACTCAAGCTGACAGCACGAAAGAAGGCAGTAGTAAACCACTTCCATAATTTTACAAAAAAACCTCCATGGATATACAACCTGAATGATTGCAGATGGTGGTGGGGTGTTCTGGGAGTGATGTGTCCCTGGAGTTGCTATGGGTTGGAAAAGACTCAACAGTATAAGACAAGACTGTTCAGCCAGAATTATATAATGTAGCTGAGTGTGACACCATTAGGTGCCATTTAATACTTTTTATTGATGCTGCTCATTGCTATTCAATCAATCAGTGATATTTACTGAGTACTTTCTATGTGCAGAGCACTGTACTAAGCACTTGGTAGAGTACAATACAACAGAATTAGCAGAACCATTCCCTGCCCATAACCAGTTAGCAGCCTAGAGGGTGGAGGCAGCCATTAATATAATTAATTTATAATATATAATTAAAAGATATGTACATAGTGCTGTGGGATAGGGGATGGGGCAAATATCAAATACCCAAAGGTCATAGATCCAAGTATATAGATGATGCAGAAGGGAGAGGGAGCTGGGAAAAGAGGGTTTAATTAAAGAAAGACCTCTTGAAAGAGATGAGACCTTAATAATACTTTGAAGATGGAGAGAGCTGTGTCGGGCATATATGGAAGAGGTGGGAGTTCTAGGTCAGGGAGAGGATGTGGGAAAGGGGTCGACGGTAAGTTAAACAAGATCAGGGTACAGTGAGTAAGCTGGTGATAGAAGATCGGAGTATGTGGGCTGGGCTGTAGCAGATCAGTGAGGTGAGGTAAGAGGGGGTGAGCTGATTGAGGTCTTTAAAGCTGGTGATAAGTAGTTTCTGTTTGATGTGGAGGTGGATGGGCAGCCACTGGAGGTTTCAAGGAGTGGGGAGTCATGGACTGAATGTTTTTGTTGAAACATGTCTGAAAGGTGCAGCCAGTGCTGGCTGATGGTTGCCCACATCCACCAGTTCCTGTCCCTCACTTTACACAGATCTTGAGCCTCTGCCCCCCTTCCCCAAATGTCCCCCATGGCTTCTGCTGCGTCAGAGTAGGTCACCCCAACATGGAAAAGCATCAGGTTGGGCTCCACTGGATACAGCCCCAACCACGATACCCAGCAGTGAGCTCAAGACGTTTCAAAAGCTGGATCACAGTAGCTGTGAGGAGTCCCATTTCTGGGACCATCCCTGGGGCCGGGGGAGCCTCACGTGAAGGCTGTCCTCAACTCAGCTCTGCTTCGTGGCCACAGCAGGGAGAGGTTGTGTGGACTAGTGGAAAGAACAAAGGCAGAGTCAGAGGGGCCGTGTGAAAGTCCTGACTCTGTCACTTTTTAAAAGCATTGGTTGTTATTAATATTAACAATAATAATAGTAATAATGGTATTCATTAAGCACTTACTATGTGCCAAGCACTGTATTTAGTACTGGGGTAGATACAAGCTAATCAGGTTGGACACAGTCCATGTCTCAGATGGGGCTCATAGTCTTAATCCCCATTTTACAGATGAGGTAACCGGGGCACAGAGAAGTGAAGTGACTTGGCCAAGGTCACACAGCAGACAAGTGGAAGAGCTAGGATTAGAACCCAAGTCCTCTGACTCTCAGGCCTGTGCTCTTTTGACTAAGTCATGTTGCTTCCCACCTTTGGATCAATGCTCTGTGCCCATCAACAATGATGTCCTATGGAAGGTATTAAAAGCCCACATTTGGTGCTGCAGGTCCTTAGCCTACAGCTTGGGGCCAAATGCTTTTTCAGAACTCAAAAAGCTCAGAAATGGGTTGAAGTTAAGGAAGCTCCTTGGCTCTCCTGCCACAAACCCTGAATGTATGGTCCTCTCTGAGCTTCTGGTCCCTGGTTCTCTTGCTGAGGGCCATTGTAGCCTGCAAATAAGTTGTCAGGAGGGCATAGATTTGCCCCTCCCACCTTCTGAGCCCAGACAACTCCATAGGGGAGGGGGACAGGATGGTTAAAGGAGGAAGGCAGTTCCTCCCCAGGGGGGATTTCAAATATGGGAGAGAAGGGGTGCAGGGGAGCCAAAGAGAGAGGTCGAGGCTAGGCCAGAAATAGAGGTGGTGGAGAGGTGATAAAACCCATGGAATACTTCTGCCCCCTGGGCATTAATGTCCTCCAGCAAGGCTTTCCCTTTTTCTTTCCCTTTTTCTTTCTTTCTCTCTCTCTCTCTCTCTCTCTCTCTCTCTCTCTCTCCTCTCTTTCTCTCTCTCTCTCCCCACCTCCCCCTATTCACTCTTCCTTGTGTCCCACTCTCCCTTCGATTGAAGGTTCCAGTCAGTCCTTTCTCCATGGTCTCAAAGCGAATGATTCTTCCAAATGAGTTAAACACAAGGTAGAAACTACCTGGAGTGATGACATCCAAATCACAAGTCAAGAGGCAGGTAGGGGTGGTGAATGATGAGGGCATGAGGGAAGGAATCTTGGTTATCCTAGTGGAGCGCAGAGGGCAGAGTGTCCATCTCTTTACAGTGAGTTTGTGAGGCTCACCTATGGTTCCCTGATGCTTCCAAGCACCCACTAGTAGTGTTAGATTAAGGCTTTGGGAGGTCTGGGGCCTTGAAGGAGGGGACCTTTGTGCTCTGCAAATATTAGGGAAGTGTTAAACTTATTACACCAATCCATGGCTTGATGGCTATTTCAATCTTTCAAATTTGCATAGTGGCATTTTCCTATACAATACTTTTGCTCATTGATTAGGAAAATAATTCTGTCTTGCATTTGCATGTTAAATTCTGTTAAATTGATGAAGATCAGTTTTCATCAACATAATCATAAATGCAAAAAGCAACAGATCAGAAAACTTCAGCCTCCAGGTCATCACTGTGTGGACATCCTGTCAGCCCCTCAGGCTCAGTGTGTCTAAAACTGAACTCCCTATCTTCCTCCTCAAATCCATTCCTCCACCTCACTTTCCCCAAATAGTTTACCACACCACCAACCACCCCATCTCTCAAGCCCACAGCCTTGGTTTCAACCTTGATTCCTCCCTCTCTTTAAACCCCTACATTCAGTCTGTCATCATATCTTGTCAGTCGCTCCTCCACAATATATCTGGGAATCCACCTTTTCCTGTCCATCTGAAAGGCCATCATAGATACTGGTCCAGGCACTTGTCATATCCTGCCTTGACCAGGGGAAATGTCAACCAATTGTTATATTGTATTCTCCCAAGCACTTAGTTCAGTGTGTATATACACACAGACACACTCTATTACTCCTCCTTTCAGTAATTAATTTCAGTGTCTCTCCTGATAGATTTTAAAACCCTTGAGATCAGGGATCATGTGTATGAAATTTACTTTTCCTCTCCTATGCACAAAGAACCAGGCTCTGCACACAGTAAGAGCTCAAGAAATCCTACTGATTGATTGATTGAGAAATGCCTATCGTATTCATTTTCAAGACACATAAATGGATTGTGCTGGGTTACATTATATACTTATCCATCTTTCAAGATGTACTCTGACAGTATCTGTAAGAATTTTCTTAGTTTAGCATCCCCTAACTTCAGGATGATGGTTTCAAAGCAGATTCCTCACCTCAATTTATTTTCATTGCTCAGCGGTGTTAAAGTTAAGTCTTTCATCTCTCATTGTTGGTTGCAATTTATTCTTGATAGGAGTTAATTTACTGGAAAAATACTTGGCCAAGCAATTTGTCACCATTAAAGGTATATTCTTGGGGAAACAGATACATTAGGAATCTGTCCTCAATTTCTCATCAATACAAAAGTTTAGATTGTGATGACCATGTCCTTTCGCAAATTGTAGAAAGCATTTCTTGAGGATATACTTCTTTATCTAGAGATGATCTAGACTTCTAGTTTAATTTGATAGCTTCTTACCTTCAATTCATGACTAAATCACTCTTGGTGATGAAATTTTTTAAATGGAATTTGTTAAGCTAGGTGCCAGGCACTGTACTAAGTGCTGGAGTAGATACAAGCTAATCAAGTTGGACACAGTCACAGTCACAGTCACCCACGTGGGGCTCACAGTCTTAATCCCCATTTTACAGATGAGGTAACTGAGGCATAGAGAAGTTAAGTGACTTGCCCAAGATCATCCAGCAAAGTGGCAGAGCTGAGATTAGAACCCAAGTCCGCTGACTATCAGGCCTGGGCTCTTTCCACTTAGGCCATGCTGCAGTGCCTCTTTTGTCTTTGGAACAGTCAAGCCTGCAAACCCTCAGAGCTTCTACAGGTTCAGACATCTTGTGTGCTCTTTTATGGACAATTTCAGGAGCACCCAATGGCAGCTAAGATCACTTCTTCAAAGGTGTTCCATAGTTCTGTACCCTTTTCATAAACCCAAGGGCTAAAGATGTTAGAAATCCTCCAAATGTTATCCTATTTAGATGGTGAGCCCCTTATAACTGTAAGCTCACCGTCGGCAGGGAACATTTCTACCAACTCTATTATATTGCACTCTTCCAAGTGCTTGGAAGAACACAGTAAGTTCTCAATAAATATGATTGACTCCTTGTGGGATAGGGACTGATCTGATGTGACTATCTTGTATCTTACCCTGGTACTTATTCATTCATTCATTCAATCAATCATATTTATTGAGCACTTACTGTGTGCAGAGCACTGTACTAAGTGCTTGGGAAGTACAAGGTGGCAACATATAGAGATGGTCCCTACCCAACAACGGGCTCACAGTCTAGTGTAATTCATTCATTCATTCATTTAATCGTATTTATTGAGTGCTTACTGTGTGCAGAGCACTGTACTACGTGCTTGGGAAGCACAAGTTGGCAACATATAGAGACAGTCAATCAATCAATCAATCGTATTTATTGAGCACTTACTGTATGCAGAGCACTGTACTGAGCGCTTGGGAAGTACAAGTTGGCAACATTTAGAGACAGTCTCTACCCAACACTGGGCTCACAGTCTAAAAGGGGGAGACAGACAACAAAACAAAACATATTAACAAAATAAAATATATAGAATAAATATGTACAAGTAAAATAAATAGAGTAACAAATATGTACAAACATATATACATATATACAGGTGCTGTGGGGAGGGGAAGGAGGTAAGGCAGGGGGGATGGGGAGGGGGAGGAGGAGGAGAGGAAGGAGGGGGCTCAGTCTGGGAAGGCCTCCTGGAGGAGGGGAGCTCTCAGTAGGGCTTTGAAGGGAGGAAGAGAGCTAGCTTGGCGGATGTGTGGTGGGAGGGCATTCCAGGCCAGGGGGAGGACGTGGGCCAGGGGTCGACGGTGGGACAGGTGAGAACGAGGCACAGTGAGGAGGTTAGCGGCAGAGGAGTGGAGGGTGTGGGCTGGGCTGTAGAAGGAAAGAAGGGAGGTGAGGTAGGAGGAGGCGAGGTGATGGAGAGCCTTGAAGCCGAGAGTGAGGAGTTTCTGCCTGATACGTAGGTTGATTGGTAGCCACTGGAGATTTTTGAGGTAATGCTCAACACCTAATTAATCGAACAATTATATTTATTGAGCACTTACTGTGTGCAGAACATTTGGAGCCCACTCTTTTAGACTGTGAGCCCACTGTTGGGTAGGGACTGTCTCTATGTGTTGCCAATTTGTACTTCCCAAGCGCTTAGTACAGTGCTCTGCACATAGTAAGCGCTCAATAAATACGATTGATTGATTGATTGATTGATTGATTTTACTAAGTGCTCAGCGAAGTACAATACGAAAGAGTTGGTAGGTGTGATCCCTGGCACAAAGAGCTTACAGTCTACAAGGGGAGACAGAGGGCTTAGAACAGTGCTTGGCACACAGTAAGTGCTTAGCAAATACCATCATTATTATTAAAATTAATCATGGAGGGGGCAGTAGGGTATAAGAATATTTACATGAGTGCTGTGGGGTTTAGGAGGTACACAGTCAAATGCATAGTCAACATGATGGGGAAGGTGGACAGGGAAATAAAGGCTTAGTCAGGGAAGGCCTCTTGGAGGAGATGTGATTTTTGGAGGGTTTTGAAGGTGGAGAGAGTGGTGGACTTTTGGATCTGAAGGGGGGTGGAGTTCCAGCCACCGGGGAGAATGTGGACAAGTGATCAGTGACAGAACAGATGAAAATTGAGGTACAGGATGTAGGTTGACATTAGAAGAGCAGAGTGTGTGAGTTGAGTTGTACTTGATCGGCGAGGCAAGGTAGAAGGGAAAGAGTTGATTGAGGGCCTTGAAGCCGATTGTAAGGAGTTTCTTTCTGATGCAGAGGGAGATGGGCAATTGCTGGAGGTTTTGAGAAATGCGGAAATATGTAAAATACAACAGAGCTTCTTGCCCACAAGGAGCTTACAGTGTAACACTTCTGCACACATTGCAATTTATTTATTTTAATGTCCGTCTCCCCCTCTAGAATGAGGGCTCCTTGTAGGCAGGGAACATGTCTGCTGGTACTATTGCATTGTACTTTCCCAAGCGTACAATACAGTGCAGTAGAGTACAGTATTCTGGACACAGTAAGCATTCGATAAATACCATTGATTGATCAGCGTGGTGACAGTTTGGATGGAAAGGAAAGGGCAGATTCCAGAGGTGTTGTGAAGGTATAAAAGATAGGATTTCATGACAGATTGAATATGTGAGTTTATATGTGAGGAGGAGCCAGGATTATGCTTGTGAGACAGGGAGGTTGTTGGTGCTTGCTACAGTGATGGAAAAGACAGGGGGCAGACAGGGTTTGGGTGGGAAGATGAGGAGTTATGTTTTTGACATGTTAAAATTGAGCTGTCAGCTGGACATCCAAGTAGAAATGTCCTAAAGACAGGAGGAAATATGAGAATGCAGAGAGGAGAGAAGTCAGGGCTGGAGGGGGTCAAAAGATCAGAGGTCTCTGTGTGGGAACGGGACAGATTTTCAAGGATGGGAGAATAGGAGAGAAGGCAGGTGAGACTGGAATTTCAGAGTTGGTGAGGTTGGAAATTGTATATTAAGTAGAGATGATGAGATTGAGAGTTGTTCAAGTTGGTGAGTGGGTAGGTGGCATGGCCCCCCTCTAGACTGTGCTCATTGTGGGCAGGGAATGTCACTTTTCATCATTGTATTGTACCTTCCCAGACACTTATTATGGTGTTCTGCACACAGTAAGCACTTAGTAAAGATGACTCAATGAATGAATGAATGAATAAATAAGGGCAATGAGTAATTGGAGTGGCTGGTAGAGGCAGATGGTGTGGGCTTTATAGGAAATGAAAGAGAGGATGGGTGAGTGGCATTGTATGAAAATGGCATTAGAGGACAAGAGTGAAGACAAGTCCTCCCCCTTTCCCAGTGGCTCTTGGGGAGTGGGAGAAGATGAGCCCCTCTCTAGAGAGAGCAGCAGGAGAGATAGTGTCATCTGGGAGAGCCAGGCTTCAGTGATGGCGAGAAAGATTAGGATAGAGTAGTGGCCATTGGATTTGGCAAGAAGGGGGGCTGTTTCTGTGGACTGTGTACCACCTAATGTGAGGAGGAGCAATGACTGGGTCTGGAGCAGGTCAAGGATGAAGGGAAATTTTCCCATGATGGAGCTAGGTGAGGTCGAGGCATTTAAGAAACTTGGGAGCTATCGCTACTAATCCGGAAAGTCCAGTGATTAATGCAGGTTCTTCAAATGGATGGGAATTCAGCAGCTCCCAGCTGGGGGAATCTTAAGAGTGAATGCGTGGATGTTAACCAGTCATTTGTGGCTGAGTTGATGTGGAAAGACCTGGGCATCCTGCCTCCTTGGTGCCACCTCAGATCAGTGTCCCATTTCCTTGATGCGGTGTCAGGCTCAGGTTATTCTCCCAGGTCACTTTTGGTGCATCCTCAGCCTCAGGTCGGTGTCCCATCACCTTACATGAGGTGAATTGTCTGGGCAAGCCCAGAGAAGCCTGCTGCGTGGTCCAGGGGTCCAGTGCCATGGCTGCACTGGCCTGGGGGTCTGGCTTGGGAGACCCTCATCTGGGTTTTTTCCCCTGATGCTGCCTGGCCCCAGGCACGAGTCCTGCAGCAGCTGTAGTGGCTGCAGGAACAGGGTGGATTCTCCTTCAGTTTTCAGAGTGAATCTAAGTACATAAATAATAATACTAATAATGATGATGAAGGTATTTGTTATGCACTTATTTCGTGATAATAATAATGATGGTGTTCGTTAAGCGCTTAATATGTGCCAAGCACTGTTCTAAGTACTGTGTGCCCACGTGGGGCTCACAGTCTTCATCCCCATTTTACAGATGAGGTAAATGAGGCACAGAGAAGTGAAATGACTTGCCCAAAGTCACACAGCTGACAAGTGGCGGAGCCAGGATTAGAACCCATGACCTCTGACTCCCAAGCCCATGCTCTTTTCACTAAGCCATGCTGCTTCTTTAAGCCCTGGGGTTGATACAAACAAATCGAGCTGGACACAGTCCCTGACCATGTGGGGCTCAGTCTCAATCCCCGTTTGGCAGATTAGGTAACTGAAGCATAGAGAAGTGAAGTGACTTGCCCAAGATCACACAACAGAGAAGTGGCGGAGCTAAGGTTAGAACCCATGACCTTCTTACTCCCAGGCCCGTGCCACCTTGGGGCACCTCCGTGGGGTTCAGCAGGGGTTTCCTTGCCCGCCGTGCACAGCACTTCCCACCCACTACCAGTCTTGGAGCCCAACTCTGCTGCCTGACTGGCTTCAGAGGCCCAGGACTGCTGCTCCCTTCCCACACACACAGCCCAACACCAAGGTGTCCTGGCTCATTCCCCCAGCCCCGCAGGGAATTCATGGTGTCTCCAGAAGCCGCTATTGCTGCAGGACACCTCCAACCCCACCCTTTCACATCACATTCCTTTCACAGAAGCAGCGTGGCTTAGTGGAACGAGCACGGGTTTGGGAGTCAGAGGTCATGGGTTCTAATCCCGGCCTCGCCACTTGTCAGCTGTGTGGCTTTGGACAAGTCACTTAACTTCTCTGTGCCTCAATTACTTCATCTGTGAGCCCCAAGTAGGATACCCTGATTACCTTATATCTACCCCAGTGCATAGAACAGTGCTTGGCACATAGTAAGCGCTTAACAAATACCATTATTATTATTCTTAATATTATCTTGGGATTCACCCCAGCACCCTGTATTTCCCCAAAACCTTGGCATTTTGGAGGCGCCCCCACCTCCCCAGACCACATGGCTCGAAGATGGCAGATCCAGACATGAGGCGGAGATCAATGGACCATTGGAGGAAGGACTAAGAATGATACACGGGGACCACTGGAGAACGAGAGATACCAACTCTGTGCTCAACCGCCATTGAGAAGCCACAGAACCCAAAGGAGCATGGGAACTAACGAGAGTTTGCTTCTGTGGGAGCTTTTTCGGGAGTCTCGCTCATGTAAGCAGCCCACACTCACTATACAGAGTGGCAGTTGTGTGTTGAGCCCACCTGGGGGAAGTGAGATTAAAGGTGCCTGACTTGGAGAGAGCTTTGGACTCTGCATTCTCTACGCTACACCTCACCAGGAGTGATAGCACACACTATAAGAATCCATGATTAGAATCTCATCACTAGGCTAGGATCTCACCATTGCCTCTGAACATGTCTATAAGTTGTGCTTCAGTTTTTAAATGGATGCAAAGCTACTGTGGCACGACGGTTATGACTCTGTGTAAGAAGCTTCACATAGGAGCTGATTATAGTGACCGTGGTTTATGCTACGTCATTGCACTCTCCCCTCACTGCCAGTCTTGTTTCCTCAGGGACAATGAGCCAGCAGGTTGTAATGAGATAAATACTTAGGCCCCTAAATTTAGCAAACACTCTTCTTCAATTTTATGTTCTATTAGCTTTATGCTCCAATTTGCTTGGGTAGGAAACTTGGTACATATTTCCATTTTACTTTCTCATGTGCTCTGAACAGTTCATTATATCAAATGAGCCCTCCATAAATAACATTGTTATCAAGGAGTGTAGCATAGGAAACACCTAACAGCTAATAATTCCAGTCTGAGTGCCTTTATTCCCACTCTGCACCGGGAGGCCCCAGCACATGTCCGTGTGTCCAGGTCCTGAGTACGTGTTGCCAGCACACCTGACCTTTTATAGATTTTGGTCATTGACATAATCCCTCCCCAAGGCAGTTACACCAGCACAAACCCTCCATGGTTTCCATCCATTGCTGGACTGTCAGTACGTTCCTTTTGTCAATCAGGGGTCCTCACCATCAGCGCCTGTTCCTCCTGGTGGGGCATTCTGGGACCCGCTTTTCTGAGTTCACTCAGGGTCGGGGGGTCGAGTGCTGGGTGGAGGCAAAGTGCTGGGGTCAGACCCCCAACAGATTCCAAAGTGTGCAGTGGGACAGAGCCTGGGTCCCCGCTACTGAGGGGCTGAACTCTGGGGAGCGGGAAGCGAAGGAGGCACTTGGGGAGGTCAGGCCGAGTTCCCCCCTCCACTCAACTCCATTCATTCATTCAATCGTATTTATTGAGCACTTACTGTGTGCAGAGTACTGTACTAAGTGCTTGGAAAGTACAATTTTGCAATAAAGAGAGACAATCCCTGCCCACAATGGGCTTACAGACAATGTGGGGCAGTGGACAAGGGGATGAAGGGAGGCTGAAACCAGGGCTCCAGTCTCTGAAGAGTAGGGGGAGGGGATGCCAGTCCCACAGTAGCCTGAGCTTTCTGCAAGGTGGGGGCCCCTGCCTTCGTCTCTGCATACAGGTCAATCTGGGGATGGGAGCCCAGCCGAGCCCTCACACCCGACTCCTCTGCTGCTCACCTCCTCACTGTGCCTCGTTCTCATCTGCCTGCTGTAGATCCTGGCCCACGTTCTACCTCTGGGCTGGAATGCCCTCCCTCCTCACATCCTCCAAACTAACTCTCTTCCCCCCTTTCAAGCCCTACTGAAAGCTCACCTTCTCCAGGAGGCCTTCCCAGACTGAGCCCCCATTTTTCTCTGCTCCTGCTCCCCTCCCCATCGCCCCTATTCCCGCCCTCTTCTCTATCCCCTTCTCTGCCCCACAGCACTTGTGTATATTTGTACATATTTATTATTCTTTTTATTTTATTAATGATGTGTACATATCTATAACTCTATTAATCTAATTTGATGTTACTGATGTTACTGTTTTGTTTTGTTGTCTGTCTCCCCCTTCTAGACTGTGAGCCCGTTGCTGGGTAGGGATTGTCTCTGGTGCTGAATTGTACTTTCCAAACGCTTAGTACAGTGCTCTGCACACAGTAAGTGCTCAATAAATATGACTGAATACATGAATGAAAGCCCAGACCCAGGGCAGCCCTCCCTCACCCTCTGTACAAGATGTGCACGTGCACCCTCACTACTGTCCGCATCTGAGACTTAGAGTGGTTCTCTATCACTCACACTGATGCTGCTGGAAAGCTCGAAGTCCCCATTCCTCCCTCGTCCCTTCCCCCTTCCCCCAACCACCACAGGCTCATTCCCAGTTGGGATTCTGGACTTCTCCTGGCAGCACATCCAGCGTAGCTAATAATGATAATAATGTCCTTTTTTTTTAAAGCGCATGCTATGTGCCAGGCACTGTACTAAGCATTGGGGTGGATACAAGCAAATCAGGTTGGACACAGTCCTTGTCACACATGGGACTCACAGTCTCAATCTCCATTTTACAGATGAGGTAACTGAGGCACAGAGAAGTGAAGTGAGTTGCCTAACATCACACAGCAGACAAGCAGTGGAGCCAGGATTAGAACACAGGCCATTCTGACTCCCAAGCCTGTGCTCTCTCCACTAGACCACACTGCTACAACATGTCTCCCCTAGCCTAAAAAAATCCCTCCCTTGACCTTCCAGCTATCGCCCCATTACCCTCCTACCATTTCTCTCCAAATCCTTGAGCAAGTTGTCTAGACCTGCTACCTCCATTTCCTTGCCCATAATTCTCTTCTTGACCCCCTCCAATCTGTCATTCATTCAATGGTATTCATTCAATCGTATTTATTGAGTGCTTACTGTGTGCAGAGCACTGTACTAAGCACTTGGAAAGTACAATTCAGCAACAGAGACAATCCCTGCCCATAGTGGGCTCACAGTCTAGAAAGGGGGAGACAGACATCAGAACAAGTAAACAGGCATCAGCAGCATAATTATAAATAAACAAATATATCATTATAAATAAATATACATTAATAAAAATAAATAGAATTATAATTGTAAATATTTACACATATACACAAGTGCTGTGGGTCAGGGATGGGGGAAGAACAAAGGGAGGGAGTTGATGGGGAGGGGAGGGGGAGCAGAGGTAAAGGGGGGCTTAGTCTGGGAAGTCCTCCTGGAGAAGGTGAACTTTCAGCAGGGCTTTCAAGGGGGAAGTGTGCTAGTTTGGTGGATTTGAGGAGGGAGGGCATTCCAGGCCAGAGGTAGGATGTGTGGCCAGGGGACGAAGGCGGGACAGGTGAGAACCAGGCACAGTGAAAAGGTTAGCACCAGAGGAGTGGAGTGTGCGAGCCATTCCCTTCACTCCACTGAAACTGCTCTCTCAAAGGTCACCAATTATCTTCTTCATGCCAAATCAAAAGGCTTCTACTTCATCCTAATCTTCCTCAACCTCTCAGCTGCCTTAGACACTGTAGACACTCCTTCTCCTGGAAACATTATCTAAACTTGGCTTCACTGATACTATCCTCTTCTAGTTCTCCTCTTATGTTGCTGGCCACTCTTTCTCAGTCTTTTTCACAAGCTCCTCATCTGCTTCCCACCCGCTAACTATTGGAGTCCCTCAAGGCTCGGTTCTGGGTCCCCCTTTTATTCTCCATCTACACCCTTAGAGAACTCATTTGCAACCATGGCTTCAACTACCAACTCTATGTAGATGAGCCCCAAATCTATCTATGTAAATGATTCAGCACCGCTGTCCTTCCTGTCTCACAAGCCCTTACCCTTGGTGTTCCCTTCGACTCATTTCTCTCATTCGACCCATATATTCATGTCCAAGACTGAACTCCTTGTCTTCCCTCCCAAACCCTGCCCTCTCCCTGACTTTCCCATCTCTGTTGATGGCACTACCATCCTTCCCTTCTCACAAGCCCGCAAACTTGGTGTCATCCTCGACTCCGCTCTCTCATTCACCCCTCACATCCAAGCCGTCACCAAAACCTGCTGGTCTCAGCTCCGCAACATTGCCAAGATCCGCCCTTTCCTCTCCATCCAAACCGCTACCCTGCTTGTTCAAGCTCTCATCCTATCTCGTCTGGACTACTGCATCAGCCTTCTCTCTGATCTCGCATCCTCATGTCTCTCCCCACTTCAATCCATACTTCATGCTGCTGCCCAGATTGTCTTTGTCCAGGAACGCTCTGGGCATGTTACTCCCCTCCTCAGAAATCTCCAGTGGCTACCAATCAATCTGTGCATCAGGCAGAAACTCCTCACCCTCGGCGTCAAGGCTCTCCATCACCTCGCCCTCTCCTACCTCACCTCCCTTCTCTCCTTCTACAGCCCACCCCGCACCCTCCGCTCCTCTGCCGCTAATCTCCTCACCGTGCCTCGTTCTCGCCTGTCCCACCATCGGCCCCCGGCCCACGTCACCCCCCAGGTCTGGAATGCCCTCCCTCTGCCCATCTGCCAAGCTAGCTCTCTTCCTCCCTTCAAGGCCCTACTGAGAGCTCACCTCCTCCAGGAGGCCTTCCCAGACTGAGCCCCTTCCTTCCTCTCCCCCTCGCCCCCCTCTCCATCCCCCCATCTTACCTCCTTCCCTTCCCCACAGCACCTGTATATATGTATATATGTCTGTACATATTTATTACTCTATTCATTTATTTATTTTACTTGTACATATCTATTGTATTTATTTTATTTTGTTAGTATGTTTGGTTTTGTTCTCTGTCTCCCCCTTTTAGACTGTGAGCCCACTGTTGGGTAGGGACTGTTTCTATATGTTGCCAACTTGTACTTCCCAAGCGCTTAGTACAGTGCTCTGCACACAGTAAGTGCTCAATAAATACGATTGATTGATTGATATATTCAATCTATCGCCAAATCATTTCAGTTCCACCTTCACAACATTGCTAAAATTCACCCTTTCCTCCCCATCTAAACTGTTACCATGTTGAGCCAAGCACTTATCATAATCCCTCCTTGACTACTGTAACAGCCTCCTTGCTGACCTACCTGCCACCTGTCTCACTCTGCTGCCCAGATCATTTTTCTAAGGAACCATTCGGTGCACGTTTTCCTACTTCTCGAGACCCTTCAGTGGCTGCCCATTCACCTCCACATCAAACAGCAACTTCTTACCATTGTTTTAAAGCACTCAATCACCTTATCCCCTCCCAACTTACCTTGCTGCTTTCCTATTACAACCCAGCCCGCACACTCCACTCTTCTAATGCCAACCTACTTACTGTAACTCAATCTCATCTATCTTGCTGCCAACCCATCATCCAAATCCTGCCTCTGGCCTGGAACTCCCTCCCGCTTCATATCCGGCAGGCCACCACTACTACTCTCCCTATTAAAATCACATCTCCTTCAAGAGGCCTTTCTGACTAAGCCCTCATTTCCCCTATTCCCTTTCCCCGCTGCATCACCCTTGCACTTGGATCTTTATCCTTCAAGCACTTGGCATTCATCCCACCCTCAGCCCCACAGCACTTGAGTACATATTCATAATTTATTTTAATGTCTGTCTCCCCCTCTAGACTGTAAGCTCCTTGTAGGCAGGGAACATGTCAACCAACTCGGTTACATTGTACTCTCCCAAGTGCTTAGTACAGTGTTCTGCACAAAGTAAGTGCTCAACAAACACAATTGATGGATGGTTTCTCAACACAGAGCAAAGCCAGGCTGTTCCAAAAGAATTAGAGATTGTTTGTGTTTCATAAAAACATCCACAAAACCCACAGAAAGCACTTGAAAGCTGTTCATGCATGAATCCATCTGCGAAGACCAGCTCGCCTACTCCTCCTGCTCTGTAGAGAGGCAATTAACAATCACATCTCAAAAACTAGGAAACACAAGATGGGGCAGTCCAACCAGAGCCAAGCAATACACACGGCTTTGTGGCTGCCCTCCTTCATCTGACACAGGGACCTGACTGAAAAGGGAAGAGAAAATAGGAGGAAATTATATTAAGACAAAAGGCATTGCCTCTTTCTCCCGATCTCCATCTCTCAGGCCCAAAACTGGTACAAGAAAAGGGTCCAAGAGAAATTGACTTTTAGTGGCCTTGTTTCAAGGCCGGTACTCTGTGTACGCTATCTCTTGATATTCTGTCTCTCTCTTCCCCCTCCACCTTACAGGCATGTCAGCTGTGCCCCATCCCAGCCCCACCTAATCCAGGCCAGTCAAGCTTCATCCCAGGCCAGGTCCATTCCAGGGAGGACAATCCATTCCAAGCTCCAGTCGTAGCCTAGTCCAACACCAATCCCAGTTCAGTCCTATCCAACCTCAATGCCCATTCCCTGCAGCTGTAAATTTATTTGCTACCACCCACTAGGTACAATGCACTAAACACTAGGAAAATTATAACAGAAAGAAGCAACAAAATCCCTACCTTGAATGAAGCTGCATTCAATCGTATTTATTAAGCGCTTACTGTGTGCAGAGGAAGCTTGCACTCTAATGTGCGAGATAGACAAAAACATATTTATGAATAGGGTAATCAAAACAAATAATTGAATGTGCAACTGACTATATATAAACACACAGTGACTGAGAATGGGTTGAAATCAAGACAAAAGTGCTAGAGGAGACTGCTGAGTTAAGATGACTTGGGGTGTTGGGAATTTATCCAAGAAGGCTGTTGGAGGAGATGGAGTTTTAGGAGGGCTTTGAATAGGGGGAAGACTCTGGTGTGTTGGATTTGGGGAAGTCTTGGGAGGAAACTGTAAGTGAGGGATTGGAAGTGGGAGAGTCAAAAGTGAGATACAGCTTGGTTTGTTTGCGATGAAGGAAGAGGGCAAGATGGAATAATAATAATAATAATAACATGGTATTTGTTAAGCGCTTACTATGTTCCAGGCACTGTGCTAAGCGCTGGGGTGGATACAAGCATGACAGATTGGACATACTCCTGTCCCGCCTAGGACTCACAGTCTTAATCAGGTGAAGGTTTAGCCCCAACCAGTCTTAATCAGGTGTAGCAGGTGAAGGCGACTGATAGGTAAGAGGGAGAATGATTGGGGAGTCTTGATGTGCCTTTTTTAATTTATTTATGGTATTTGTTAAGCGCTTAGGGATAAAGCCAAACAATGCCAGGCATCATGGGAAATAAATGTCATTGGTGTCATCCTCGACTCCGCTCTCTCATTCACCCCTCGCATCCAAGCTGTCACCAAAACCTGCTGGTCTCAGCTCCGCAACATTGCAAAGATCCGCCCTTTCTCTCCATCCATACCACTACCCTGCTAGTTCAAGCTCTCATCCTATCCCGTCTGGACTACTGCATCAGCCTTCTCTCTGATCTCCCATTCTCGTGTCTCTCCCCACTTCAATCCATACTTCATGCTGCTGCCTGGATTGTCTTTGTCCAGAAACGCTCTGGGCATGTTACTCCCCTCCTCAAAAATCTCCAATGGCTACCAATCAACCTGCGCATCAGGCAGAAACTCCTCACCCTGGGCTTCAAGGCTCTCCATCACCTCGCCCCCTCCTACCTCACCTCCCTTCTCTCCTTCTACAGCCCACCCCGCACCCTCTGCTCCTCTGCCGCTAATCTCCTCACCGTACCTCGTTTTCGCCTGTCCCGCCATCGACCCCCGGCCCACGTCATCCCCCGGGCCTGGAATGCCCTCCCTCTGCCCATCCGCCAAGCTAGCTCTCTTCCTCCCTTCAAGGCCCTACTGAGAGCTCACCTCCTCCAGGAGGCCTTCCCAGACTGAGCCCCTTCCTTCCTCTCCCCCTCGTTCCCCTCTCCATCCCCCCCGTCTTACCTCCTTCCCTTTCCCACAGCACCTGTATATATGTATATATGTTTGTACATATTTATTACTCTATTTATTTATTTATTTATTTATTTATTTATTTATTTATTTATTTATTTTACTTGTACGTATCTATTCTATTTATTTTATTTTGTTAGTATGTTTGGTTTTGTTCTCTGTCTCCCCCTTTTAGACTGTGAGCCCACTGTTGGGTAGGGACTGTCTCTATATGTTGCCAACTTGTACTTCCCAAGCGCTTAGTACACTGCTCTGCACACAGTAAGCGCTCAATAAATACAATTGATTGATTGATTGATCATGGGAAATAAATGCAGCAACTGGACATAAAAGTGCCCAGGACTGTATCCTAACAGGACAAGGAACAGGCCAATTGGAAACCAAGCTGTATGGTTGAATCCCAGTCCAATCTCAGACGTCTAGCCACCCTAATAATAACTGCGGCATTTGTTAAGCACTTAAAATGTGACAAGCACTGTACTAAGTGCTGGGGTAGCTACAAACTAATTGGGTTGGGCACAGTCCCTGTCATACATGGGGCTCTCATTCTAAGAGGGAGGGAGAACAGGTTTTGAGTCCCCATTTACGTGACTTGTCCATTGTTGCACAGCAGACAAGTGACAGCCAGGATAAAATAAATAAAATAAATGATGGTATTTGTTAACTGCTTACTATGTGCAAAGCATTGTTCTAAGTGCTGGGGAGGTTACAAGGTGATCAGTCTGTCCCACGGGGGGCTCACAATTTTAATCCCCATTTTACAGGTGTAGTAACTGAGGCACAGGGAAGTTAATGACTTGCCCAAAGTCACCCAGCTGACAGTTGGTGAAGCAAGGATTTGAACCCATGACCTCTGACTCTTTCCACTGAGCCACGTGGCTTCAAAACCCAGGTCCTCTGAATCCCAGGCCAGTGCTCTCCTCATTAGGCCACACCGCTTCTCAAAGTCACACATGGCTTAAAGCCCTCTTAGGATTTGGGTTCTGGGGTATGCCACCCCTGCCTCATGCCTGGACCAGCCTCCTCCAGGCCAGCAGGACAATGAGCGACAGCCTCCTATTCCCTGACTAAGCCCACATTGACCCTACTCCCTCTCCCTTCTGAGTAGCGCTTGCATTTAGATTTTGTACTTTAAGCATTTGATAGTCACCCTATCTTCAGGCCCACAACATTTAATGTATAAAGCTCGCCCTCTAGACCACAAGCTTGTTGTGGCAGGGAACGTGTTTACCAACTCTCCCAAATGCTTACTACAGTGCTCAGAACACAGTAAGTGCTCAATAAATACCATTGATTGACTGATTGATTGTCTCGGTCTGTTGACTGTTTCTTGCTGTTGGCAATCCACTGCTACCATTGTACCCTCACCTAAATTTTGAGTTGTGGGATGGTGTCTGATGTGCTGTTTGTAATCTTCTCCAGTGTTTAGCACAGTGCATTGCCCATTATAAGCACTTAGTAAAGACCATAACTAGCACCCTCACACAGACGCACAAGCACATAACAAAAATCACATTAAAACTATACTATGGCGAAGATCAAACTTGTGGTGAACCCTGAGGATACAAACTTTTAGCAGAGTCCCCTTTATTGATCAAAGGTCAATTTATGCATTCATATCCTGATGGGAAGGGGACAGCTTTTCATAGGCAAAGGAAAAATGAGATTCTGACTGACTTCAAGAAACCCTTCTCTTTCTCAAACAGATCTTCCTGGGCAGGAGAGGAGGGGCCAGTGGAATCGAACAGTACCCTAGAAAATAAACCAAGTAAGCTTTCTGAGAAAGGTTGATGGAGGAGGGACAGTCACTGTTGCTTTTTCCCTAGTAGCAAGTGAGGGCATGACAAGTGACAGGAGGAGAGGAAGCAGGTCCACGGCTCCAACTGCTGGGAGAAGCCCACATCCCCTTCGGTCCTCCCTTGCCAAGCAGCCTGAAGTCTGTTTCCCAGTAAAAGATCCCCGCAGCGCTCTAGCACTCTGCCCTTGAGGTCCTCCAGCAACCGCGCTTGGCTCCCAACCAAAATCCCTTAAGCACAAGGGTGACAACTGGGCAACGGCCAAATCCGAAGGTCAGAGCTTCAGGGACTCCGACTCCCCCCTTCAGGAGCCGGGGGTTGTGTTTCTGGCAGCAGGTAGAGGCCGGCCGGCTGCCTCTGAAGAATTTCCCCACTGACCGCCCCCCCCCCCCCCCTTCCTCAAGATGCCTAATGGTCTCTTTACCACGCTGGGAAAGAAATGAATCCCAGGAATTCTCTTCTCCATAGCAACAGGGACAGAAATAGGAACCCGGAATATATTTTACCCAACCTCCGGGCTAGGGAGCTGGGCTGTGGTCCTGAGTGTCCACACTCCTCAAGATGTGTGGTACAGAGAGAGCTTCCAGGGTTGCAGAAGTTTTCTCCAGTGCAGTGGCTGGGAGGCTTTCTGGGAGGCAGGCCCACAGTGTCAGCTTCTGGAGGGCTGGGATCTCTTCTAATTTCACCTAGTTCAGTGCTCTGCCACAGTCAGTGCTAAAGAAACACTACAGACTGGGGCATTGAATGGGAACTAGTAGGACGGGAAGGGGTGTGGGGGAGACAAAGGGGGAATGCAGCTTCTTTAAATTATAATACATATCTTTAAAGTAAATATTATAAATTACTCATTTATTTATACTAATGCCCGTCTCCCTCTCTACACAGTAAACTCATTATATGAGGGGAACATGTTCATGATTCTGTTGTTTTGTACTCTCCCAAGCCCTTACTACTAATTAAGTGCTCAATAAATACCACTAATTGACTCATGGAGTTGGAGATGCTGATGGTGTACATAAACGCACAGCAGTGTGACCTAGTGGCAAGATCACAGACTTGGGAGTCTGAGGATTTGGGTTCTAATCCCTGCTCCGCCACTTGTTTGCTGCGTGACCATGGACAAGTAACAACTTCTCTGTGCTTCAGGTCCCTCATCTGTAAAATGGGGATTAAGACTGTGAGCCCCAACTGGGATAGGGACTCTGTCCAACCTGATTACCTTGTATCAACCCCAGTGCTTAAAACAGTGTTTGGCACACATTAAGCATTTAACAAAATACCATTATTATTATTATTAAAGCCTTCCTGGAGAAAAACTGACAGTGAGCTCCATGGTCAAAGTCTCTGTGAATCCTCTGTCACACAGAAGGTGAGACATTCACAAATTCAACGCTGGAATGCCCTCCCTCTACACATCCACCAAGATAGCTCTCTTCCTCTCTTCAATGCCCTACTGAGAGATCAAATCCTCCAGGAGGCCTTCCAGGACTGAGCCCCCTTTTTCCTCTCCTCCTCCCCATCCCCCCCGCCCTACCTCCTTCCCCTCCCCACAGCACCTGAATATGTTTGCACAGATTAATTATTCTATTTATTTTACTTGTACATATTTACTATTCTATTTATTTTGTTAATGATGTGCACCCAGCTTTATTTATTCTGATGACTTGACACCTGTCCACATGTTATGTTTTGTTGTCTGTGAGCCCGTTTTTGGGTAGGGACCGTCTCTATATGTTGCCAACTTTTACTTCCCAAGCGCTTAGTACAGTGCTCTGCACACAGTAAGTGCTCAATAAATACGATTGAATGAATGAATGAATGAATAATGGTATTTGTTAAGTGCTTACTATGTGCAAAGCACTGTTCTAAGCGCTGGGGGGATACAAGGTGATCAGGTTGTCCCATGTTGGGCTCACAGTCTTCATCCCCATTTTAGAGATGAGGTAACTGAGGCACAGAGAAGTGAAGTGACTTGCCCAAAGTCACACAGCTAAGTGGCAGAGCCGGGATTAGAACCCATGACCTCTGACTCCCAAGCCCGGGCTCTTTCCACTGAACCACGCGGCTTCTCTTGAAAAGTCTCAAGCCTCTGTCTGGGTGTGCAGTTAAGAAGTTTAGGGGACTTATTTCTGCGTATTAATTTTCCTGTTCTGTGCTAACTCCACTACCTTGCACGTTGTTAGATGCTGCTGGGCAAGTATAGCAGCTCAATTACCTAATTAAGTTATTTTCAATTCCAAAAGAATTGGTCTGCAGAAAGTTTTTTTTAGAGGGGCTGAAAATGCATAAATTGTATGTGAATGGCATTCAATAGGGCAGCAATGAGAGCGAAGCCAAACAATTAACTGCACTGTCTATCTTCTTCCATTTTGCCATGAAGCCAAATTTTGTGACTCGAATTTACAAACACAGTGACAGCGCTCAGGGCTGGTTTAAATAAACTCCAGGTCCTAAGGGGAATAAGGAAAAGAGCTAGATTATAGAATCTGATGTTAAGGGGTAAGCTTCCTCAGGTTAATGTAATAAATTAGCTCCTATAAATCAATCAACCTCATTTATTGTTTATTGTGTGCCAGAGCACTGTACTAAGTGCCTGGGAGAGTACAATATAACAGAGCTGGTAGACATGATCCCTGTCCACAAGGAACTAACAATCTAGAGAGCTCCTACAGGAATCTCAGAAGAGCAATCTATACCAGAAAACTCTTTAAGGTATTCATAGGATCCCCAAATAAAAACTGCAAACCACGCACCCAAACATAGCTTTGAGATTGAACACCTCAAAGTCCAGACTCCATCAGCAGCCCAGTGTGAAATTCATTCTTAAAAGAAACACATCAGTTCCAAGATTTCTCAAAGACTTTCTTCCCCATTCCTCTAGGAAGCCAAGTCTCAGTAAAGTACTGAGTGCCAAGAACCCAAATCTGGCAACAGTTGAGCAGAGTCTATTCGGCCAGCTTGCCTTTCTGTAGACTTGAAGCTCCGGCCTGCTTCCTAACCCCTTGTCACTTTGACTCTAAACCGCATCTGTCTTCATCTCATTTTCTTCCTCCTTCCCTCCTAGTCCTGTGAAGAGTTGCTCAGCCCCTGGGAGACTCTGGGGAGAAGGCAGGTGACATCCCCTCCGAGAAGGGGTGGTGAAACCCTTCCTTGGGCAGAATGGGGCAAAAATTCCCTGGTCCGAACAGCACAGGATGGGTGGTCTGAGCAGCGCCCTTGAGTTGGCCCTACTGGATTCCCAAGTCCCCTGCCCTCGGTGGGGGGGACTGGATCCTTGGCCTCCTTGGGACAAGACCCCTCCTGCCCCATCCAGAGAAGCATCTCCACCCGGGCTGCCTGGCACTGATGCCCACAACCTTCTGTGGCTTTCAGGTGGGCAGCTAGGGTACTCTTCCCAGTAATGGTCCCGGCCATAATGCCCCATAAATACCACTGATTGATTGAGAGAGCCCCCGACTGGGCCCATGGCTCCTGCCCCCTAGAACTAGAGAAAGATAGCACTAAGAAACAAGTCAACATCACTGCAGAAAACAAAGGAAAAATCAAACCTAGAATAGGATTTAAGATTGTTTTTACTTACTGGTCACTTTCATTTCCTCACCCCTCTCTCCCACTAATTCTGTTCTTCAAACAAATCAAATGAAAAAAAAGAACTGCAGCATAAAATCAGAAAGATCCTTCTATTTTTTTTTTCAAAATCCAATGCATTTCTTACTGTTCATTAGTGTGCTAGAAAATACATTTTGTTTAACAGGGAGCATGAGTCAGATTTTCTACACTAATTAGTCTCAAAGAGGCTACTCTAACCAGGACTTCTGAAAATTTTGGGCATGAATTTTGAAGTTAACATCTCGAGTTTCAAAATAACTAATTGAAATGGGGAAGCAGCCTGGTCTAGTGGAAAGATCACGGGCCTGGGAGAGGACCTGGGTTCTAATCCAGCTCTGCTACTTGTTGCTGTGTGACCGTGGGCAAGTCACTTAACTGCCTCACTCTCCTCAGCTGCAAAAATGGGGATTGCAATACCTGTTTCTCCTTCTTATACTGGGAGCCCCATGTATCCGCCTGATACATGGGGTTCGAATCTATCCCACCTCTTAGAACAGTGCTTGACATGTAGTAAGAAGCTATTCAAAAGACTATTAAAATCTTTGTAATTGCCATATTTATTTACAGGCAGCTGCAGGCAAAAAAAAAATATGTTGGAATTATTTTCCATGAAAAATGGTTCAAGTCATTATAAGGAGATGTGGTAAGACCTAAAAAGCAATAGTTTCAAATAAAAAAAAACTGTATGTAAACTTATTTTTGGTTGGCATTTGCTTTCTCACTTTGGGAACTAATTGCTTATTTCCCCAGCTGTGGCTAAGTTGATAACTGTATTTAGCAGAGGGCTTTTAGGCTCAGCGGGAAGACTGAAAGCATCACCTTCATTCCCGATAAGTAGGAACCCCTGCCTGAACTCCAATTCTAACAGTGGAGGAGTAGTCTAGGTTAGTGCAATCCAGAGCTGGGTGATTCGGTCCCAACATAAGCTTGGAAATTACCTTTGTCAGAGGCTGCAATTTAAACAGATGCACTTATGGTAACAGGGACACAACTTCTGAGAGATCTGTTCAGACTAGTATTACATAATCTATTTTCCCCCCACTTTAAGGATAAAATGCATTCTAAAGGCATAATTTTCTCCCAAGGCTGGTGGATACTTTCACTTCTCTTGAAAGTGAACAAGGTAGGGGGTGAGGGGCAGACAGAGAGCCCTTTAAGACAAGTTTTCCTTTCCCTTACTATCCTGGTTCTCTTATTATCCAAGGTGAGTTTGGACCTAGCATTGACAGAAGCCCAAATTATACATTTCTGATTTCTCCCTCCACCTCCATTAAAGGTTACATTTCAGAAATACAGGAAGAAGCCAAATTGTTAAAAGGCAGCTTTATTTAGAAAAGCCTCACCCAACTCTGGCAATACGAGTCAAGAGAAGAATACGTCACGTCTGATTATAAAAGTGTCTCAGTACAAATAAAAAAAGAGAGAGATGAGTTTTAACTCAAGTAGGAGCAAACATTCATTTCTAAGAGAAATGTAGCGGTGTCAGATTGACGTCCAGTGTAGGGAACTTCATACCCCTCTCGCCGGGGTATCTGCGGCTTGGATCCTTCGCCAACGGTTTTGCAGACCTCTACTTGGATCGCTGGCACATCTTCTCTTTCTTTCTTGCGCTTCAGCCTACAACACCATGGTAGTTAGAGCACAAAGCAACTCAGACTGGAGCCCATCAAGCTCTGCTGTATGGACCTCGTGCACACCCCGATACAGCTCCTATCATATACCTACAAACCCATAAATCACTACCGCCAAGTTTAGAATTTGTACAAGTTAAAGGGCCTTGTAAACTAACGTCCTGTGAATGGTAATAATGATGGTATTTGTCAAGCACTCTTCTAAGGTAATCAGTTGGACGCAGTTCCTGTCCCACATAGGGCTCACAGTCTTAATCTCCATTTTACAGATGGGGTAATGGAGGCCCAGAGAAATTAAGTGACTTGCCCATGGTAACAGAGCAGACAAAGTGGCAGAACTGAGATTAGAACCCGAGTCCTTCTGAATCCCAGGCCCGTGCTCTATCCACTAGGCCATGCTGCTTCCCATTCCCATTGTTGGGAATTTCTTGTAATACCAAGAAATGCCTGACCCTCATTAAGTGGTGCTCTCCAGCCCAAACCATCTATTCCTCCTGTCCTTGAAGATGGTCGAAAGCATCTAGAGAGCTCACCCCAGGGAAAAAGACACACACTAAGCAGGACCACCCACTAGATCTCCCCCAGATGGACACTTAAGAGGTGCGACGGGGAACCAGACCAGACTCTCAGACACAACTGGGCTCCAGCACCTATAAAACAAAACTACTTTAACCCCCCTGTCAAAGGAAATTTGGGTCTCTTCTCAGCACTTAAGAGCTTTGCACAGGTCCTCCCATAGCCTCTGGCTGACAGGCTTGGGGCTGAGCTAACTCCAACACCAATTATTTCTTCATTTTGTCAGCACCATAGAGCAACCTTATCAGAAGCCATCATCCCTTGGCATTTTCCTTTAGGAGTTATTGTAACGTATTTTTAGAAATGGTTCTACCATTCCCAGGCAGAGCCAGCATTTCCCAGGAAAGGCAAACGTATATTTGAGCTCTCCTGGCCTAAATAACAGCAGGAGGGAGAAGGCCCGGGCCATTCCAGCACCAACCTGACCTGACTCTCAAACTGGGATGGGTGAGGTTAAGTCCTGCCGTGTCTCAGTTATACCAGTCCTTGGACCAAAACCTACTGGTAGGTGACTACTGGAAATACTTTCAGAACTGGGAGCCTGAAGCTACCAGGAGCCAAGGGCAGCTGCCATCTGCCAAAATCAGCAATATTTATTAAGGGTCTAATGTTGTGTGCAGAGGGCTAGGCTAAGTACTTGAGAGAGTAACAGAATTGGCAGGCACAATTCCTGTATTCAGGGAGATTACAATCTAATGAGGAAGGTAAACAAAAAGTGTTCTCCAAAGAGTTAAAGCCAGCAGAAAAATAGGTATAAAGAACAGATGAAACAGCTGAGTAACTGAATGTACAAACAGTGAACTTACAAATATACACATGCACTGATAGGGTTAGAGCCCACAGGTGCCTAGGGTGGGTATTATGAACTAATCAGGGATAGCTTGCTGGAGGAGGTGGGCTGTTAGGAGGGTTTTAGAGATGGGGAAAACTGTGACCTGCTGGATTTGGGAGGTTGGTGGATAAGGAGTCTCAGGCTGGGGAAACAACATGACCTAAGGGGTAAGAGGCAGGACAGCCCAGAGTTGGGTGAGCAGCTGGTGAAGATGCAGCTCTGATATATAGGCTAAAGAGAAGCAGCATGGCTTTGTAGAAAGAGCACTGGCTTGGGAGTTAGAGGACACGGGTTCTAATCTTGACTCTGCCACCTGTCTGCTGTGTGACCTTGGGCAAGCCACTTAACTTCTCTGTGCCTCAGTTACCTCATCTGTAAAATGGGGATTAAAACTGTGAGCCCCACATAGGACAACCTGATTAGCTTGTATCTACCCCATCACTTAGAACAGTGCTTGGCACATAGTAAGTGCTTAACAAATACCATCATTATTATTATTATTATTAAAGAGCTGGCAGAGAACTCTGAGGCTAATGGTTAGTAGAGACATGAGGTCCCGTTGCAGGGTTCTGCGGAGTGGAAGGATGTGTGCTGAACAGCTCTGCAAGATGATCCAAGCATTAGCATGCAGTATTGACTGAAGTGGGGAGAGCCTAGCGGGGCAGTGGATGCAGTCGTCTAATTGTGATATGAACAGGGTTTGGTCTGAGTTGGTAGCTATTTGAGGAGATGGGGGAGGATCTGGGAGATGTTATTGTGTTATTTGTTAAGCATTTACCATGTGCCCAGCACTGTAATGAACACTAGGGTAGACACAGGACAGTCTCGTCAGATACACGAGGTTCATTCTAATTAGGAGGAAGAACAGGTGCTGAATCTTCATCAGAGCAAACAGGCATGGAGAATTGAGCAAGGTCATACAGCTTGAAGCAGTATGGTGTAGTGGCTACAGCACAGGCTTGAGAGCCAGTAAGTCATGGGTTCTAATCCTGACTGTCACTTGGGCAAGTCACTTCACTTCTATGGGCCTCAGTTACTTCACCTGTAAAATGGGGATTGAGACTTTGAGCCCTGTGTGGGAAAGGGACCGTGCCCAACACAATTTGCTTGTATTCACCCCAGCTCCTAGTAGAGTGTTCTGGCACACAGTAAGTGTTTAAATATGATGATAATAATAATAATAATAATTATTATTATATAGCAGGAAAGTGAAACAGAGGAGTAGCATAGCCTAATGGAAAGAGCACAGGCCTGTCAGAGGACCTGGACTCTAATCTTGGTTACACCACTTGTCTGCTGTGTGACCTTGGGCAAGTCATTTCACTTTCCTGTGCTTTAGTTTCCTCACCTGCAAAATGGGGATTCAACAATCTGTGCTCCCTTCAACTTGGGACCTTTCCCACGTGGGAAAACCATGTGGGACCTGATTACCTTGTTTACCTGATTACCCCAGCACTTGACACACAGTAAGCACTTAAATACCACAATTATTATTAAATGGCAGAACATGTTCCCTGACTCCTAGATCCGTGCTCTTTCCACTTTGAAACAGTATTTCTAGGGAGGAAGAATGAGCAAGATTCAGCAGTTAACTGGATGTGAGGGCTCAAAGACAGCCTTCAGGGACAGGGAGGATGACTGGCCTTAGTCAATTGTATTTATTCAGTGCTTAGAACACTGTACTAAGCATTTGGAAGAGTACAATAAAACACATACATTCCCTGCCCACAACAAGCTTACAGTTTAGAGGGGGAGACAGACATTAATATAAATACATAAGTTACAGATACGTACATAGGACCTGAGGGGCTGGGATGGGGGTTAAACAAAGGAAGCACGTCAGGGCGATGCAGAAGCGAGTGGGAAAAGAGAAAAGGAGGACTTAGTCAGAGAAGGCCTCTGAGAGGAGATGTGCCTTCAATAAGGCTTTGAAGGTGGGGAGAGTAATTGTCTGTCAGATGAGGAGGGAAGGTGTTCCAGGCTAGAGGCAGGATGTGGGTGAGAGATTAGCGCAAGATAGGTGAGATTGAGGTATAGTGAGAAAGTTAGCATTATAATATTTATGGTATTTGTTAAGTACTTACTATGTGCCAAGCACTGTTCTAAGCACTGGGGTAGATATGGGGTAATCAGGTTGTCCCCATGTGGGGCTCACACTTTTTAATCCCCATTTTACAGATGAGGTAACTGAGGCCCAGATAAGTTAAGTGACTTGCCCAAGGTCACACAGCAGACAAGTGGTGGAGCTGGGATTGGAACCCATGTCCATTACAGGAGTGAAGTGTGCAGGCCTGGTTGTAGTAGGAGAGTAGCAAGGTGAGGTAGGAGGGGGCAAGGTGACCTTGTGCTATAAAGCCAATTCATTCAACCGTATTTATTGAGCGCTATGTGCGGAGCATTGTACTAAGCGCTTGGGAAGTACAAGTTGGCAATATATAGAGACGGTCCCTACCCAACAACGGGCTCTCAGTCTAGAAAGAGGAGTTTCTGTTTGATGCAGAGGTGGATGGGCAACCACTGGAGGTTCTTGAGGAGAGGGAAAACATGGATTGATGTTTTCACAGAAAAGTGATCTGGGCAACAGACTGACATATGGACTGGAGTGGGGAAAGTGACAGGAGGCTAGAAAGTCAGAAAGAGGGCCGATGCAATAATCAAGATGGGATAGGGTAAGTGATTGTATTAACTTGGTAGCAGTTTGGATGGATAGAACGGGGTGGATTTTAGCGATGTTGGAACCTACAGGAACCTACAGGATTTACTGATGGATTGAATATGTGGGTTGAATGAGTGAGGAGTCAAGGATGACGCCAGAGAAGCAGCGTGGCTCAGTGCAAAGAGCACGGGCTTCGGAGTCAGAGGTCATGGGTTCTAATCCCGGCTCTGCCCACTTGTCAGCTGTGTGACTTTGGGCAAGCCACTTCATTTCTCTGTGCCTGTTACCTTATCTATAAAATGGGGATTAAGACTGTAAGCCCCATGTGGGACAACCTGATTACCTTGTATCTACCCCAGCACTTAGAACAGTGCTTGGCACATAGTAAGTGCTTAACAAATGCCATCATTATTATTATAATTATAATTATTATTAAGGTTACAGGCTTGTAAGACAGGAAGGATGGTGGTGTCATCTACAGTGATGGGAAAGTGAGGGGGAGGACAGGGTTTCGGTGGGAATTTAAGGAGTTCTGTTTTAGTCATATTACGTCTGAGGTGACGGGAAGACATCCAAGTAAAGATTTTTTGAAGGCAGGAGGAAATGGGACACTGTAGAGAGGGAGAGATCAGAGCTGCAAATGTAGATTTGGGTATCATCTGCATAGAGGTGGTAGCTGAGGTCATGTGACTGAATGAGTTTTCTAAGGGAGAGGGTGTAGAAAGAGAATTAGAAGAGACCCAGAAGCGAAGCTTGAGGATCCCCCAGAGTTAGGGGCTGGGAGGCAGAGGAGGAGCCCACCAAAGAGGCAGAATGAGTGGCTTGAGAAATAAGAGAACCAGGAGAGGCCAGTGTCAGTGAAGCCGAGGTTGGATAGCGTTTCCAGGAGAAGGGGATGGTCGACATTTTACCTCATTTGTTAAATGGGGATTGAGACTGGGAGTCCCGTGTGGGACAGGGACTGCGTCCAACCCTATTTGCTTGTAGTACAGTGCCTGGTACATACAATGCTTAACAAATACCACAATTATTATTATTGTGGGAAAAGAAACTGAGAAACTCAGCTCTGGATATGCTGAGAAAGGTGTTGGGTGGGACATCATTATTTGGATAAGCCTTGGAGGCAGAAGATGTGGGATTACAGAGTAGGTGAGTGGTTGGGGCTGAAGAGTTGGACACTAAAGAAAGAGCTACCAATAATGGAACAGAATCCTTGAAGGCAGTGATCATGTTTCACTTCTCTGTAAACCCAGCTCTGCCACTTGCCATCTGCATGACCTTAGGCAAGTCAACTTCTCTGTGACTGTTTGCTCACCTATAAAATAGGGATTAGATCCTAATTCCTCAACCTGTGAGCCCCAGGTGGACAGCAACTGTGTCTGATGAGATTTTTTTAAAATGGTATCTATTAAGCGCTCACTATTCATTGATTCAATCATATTAATTGAGCGCTTACTGTGTGCAGAGCACTATGCTAAGTGATTGGGAGAGTACATAACAACAACATATTCCCTGCCCACAATGAGCTCACAATCTAGAGGGGGGAAAACAAGACATTAAGATAAATAAATGATGAACCAGACACTGTACTAAGTACTGGGGTAGATACAAGTGCTTAGTACAGTGCTAACTGCTTAGTACAGTGCTCTGCACACAGTAAGCGCTCAATAAATACGATTGATGATGATAGGTTGGGGCTCAGTCAACTCCCATTTTATGGATGAGGTAACTCGTGGGCATGAGCATATCTGTTATATTGTACTCTCTCAGGCACTTAGTACAGTCCTTTGCACAAGTGCTCAGTACAACTGAACGGTCACACAGCAGACAACCGTTGGACCTGGGATTAGCACCCATGTCCTTTGACTCCCAAGCCCAGGCTCTAATCACTAGTGCATGCTCTTTCTCTACTCCAGCACACACAGTGACACACAGCACTTACATCCATATCTATAAATTTTATGTTTTTTATATTAATGCCTGTCTCCCCCTCTACACTGTAAGCTCATTGTGGGCAGGGAATGTGTCTACCAACTCTGTTGTACTCTCCCAAGCGCTTAGTACAGTGCTCTGCACACAGTAAGTGCTCAATAAACACCACTGTTGATAACCCTTAACACCATTATTTCTATTATTGTACTCCCCTAATGCTAACTATAGCAAACATTTGATTTATACCTCTGAAGTCAGGCTCTTCACAGGGTGCTTTGTACAGTGATCTGCAAATAGTAAGCCCTACAGAAACCACCGATTGATTGATTCCCAGAAAAGGAATTTAACCCACATTAAAAAGATCTACTGACTAGGGGCCCGATCAGCTGTGAGGAACAAATATCACTCCCTGGGCTAGCCCAGCAGGACCCCAGAAGTGACGCCCTCTTCCCCACCGGCATCCCACGGGGAGCGAATGGGGGGGAAGGGAGCAGGTCCCCCCAAGGTTGTGAGGTGGGTCTTCCAAATCTGCAGCTGTTGGGTGGGTGGCCGTGGCTGGCGACACGTGGACCAAGACCCCCCTTCTGGTGCAGCTTAGTTTCCAAAGTGTTGTTTTCTCCCTCTAGACTGTGCGCTCGTGGTGGGCAGGGAACGTGTCTACCAACCCTGCAGTACTGTCCTCTCCCAAGCGCTTAGCACAGTGTGTGGCACAAAGGAAGCGCTCTGTAAATACAATTGAGAGATTGTGCTCTTTTTGGGTGAGTCTGGATTGGATTGGCTGGGACGAGCGGGCGGGTGCGTGAGCCCCCTGATGATGATGATGATGATAATAATGGTATTTGTTGAGGACTTATCATGCGTGAGCCTCTGTACTACGTGCTGGAGTGGATAAAAGCAAATCAAGTTGAACACAGTCCCCTGTCCCATGTGGGGCTCACAGTCGAGCCCCATTTTACAGATGAGGTAACCGAGGTCCAGAGAAGTGACGTGACTTGCCCAAGGTCATCCTTGGCGATAAGTGGCGGTGCCGTATTTAGAACTCATGACCTTATGACTCCCAGGCCAGTGTTCTATCCACGACGCTATCCGCTCTGTCTACTAGAGAAGCGATGTGGCCTAGTGGTTAGAGGACGGGGCTGGGAGTCAGAAGATTTTAATTCCGGTTTTGTCACTTGTCTGCTGAGTGACCCTGGGCAAGGCACTTCACTTCTCTGTGCCTCAGTTATCTCATCCGTAAAAATGGGGATGAGGACAGTGAGCCCCATGTGGGACAAGGACTGTGTCCACCCCGATTAGCTTATATCCACCCCAGCGCTTAGAAGAGTGCCTGGCACATGGTAAGTGCTTAACAAATACCGTAATTCATTCATCCAATCGTATTTACTGAGTGCTCACTGTGTGCAGAGCACTGTACTAAGTGCTTGGAAAGTACAATTGGGCAACAGATAGAGACAATTACATCATGTCAGCATGGCTTAGTGGAAAGAGCATGGGCTTGGGAGTCAGAGGTCATGGGTTCTAATCCCAACTCTGCCACTTGTCAGCTGTGTGACCTTGGGCAAGTCACTTAGCTTCCCTGTGCCTCAGTTACCTCATCTGTAAAATGGGGATGAAGACTTTGAGCCCCCCGTGGGACAACCTGATTATCCTGTATATACTCCAGCCGCTTCGAAGAGTGTTGGCACATAGTGCTTAACAGATACCTGATCACCTTGTAATCTCCCCAGCGCTTAGAACAGTGCTTCACACATAGTAAGCACTTAATGAATGCCATTATTATTATTATACCATTATTAGAGAAGCAGCATGGTTTAGCAAAAAGAGCCCGGGCTTGGGAGTCAGAGGTCGTGGGTTCTAATTCCGGCTCTGTCGCATGTCTACTGTGTGACCTTGGGCAAGCCAATTAACTTCTCTGTGCCTCAGTGACCTCATCTGTAAAATGGGGATGAAGACTGTGAGCACCACGTGGGACAACCTGATTCCCTTGTACTTATCCCAGCGCTTCGAGCAGGGCTTGGCACATAGTAAGGGCTTAACAAATACCATTATTATGATGATGATGATTACTATGCCACCCCCGCCGCAGCCCGCTGCTCTCAGCTCCTTACCTGCGCATGCGCTTCTTCCGCCACAGGGCGGGGGAGGGGGAGAAAGACGAGTGAGCCGCGCCCGCGTGACCCACGCCCGGCACGAGGCCGGCGCCCCGTGCCCGACCCTCGCCGCTCCAACCCACCAATCGGGAGCCCCCGAGGGCGGGATCAGTCGCCACCGCCCTATCGGAAGGAAGCACGACCGCCACGAGACACGCCTGTCAGGTGGCCCGGCCGTTGGTGATTCAGCGCATGCGCATCCCGAGGCTGAGAGGCCCAGCCCGAGCCGGAGAAGGGACGCGATTGCGCCTGCGTACTGAGTCCCGCGCCGCCCAGCCTGGGGCCTAGCGCTAACTGCGCAGTGCTTTACCCGACGCTGAGGCGGTCTCTGTTCACGTTCGTTAATACTAATAAAATAATAATAATAATAGCACTTGTTAAGCCCCTACTATGTGCCGCTCTCTGTTCTTTGTCGCTGGGGTAATCAGGTGTCCCAAGTCTTGCTCCCCATTTTTCAGATGAGGGAACTGGGGCACAGAAAAGTCAAGTGACAATAATAAATAATGATGGCATTTGTTAAGTGCTTACTATGAGCCGAGCACTGTTCTAAACGCTGGGGTAGATACAAGATAATCAGGTTGTCCCAAGTGGGGCTCACAGTCTTCATCCCCATTTTTCAGATGAGGGAACTGAGGCACAGAAAAGTCAAGTGATTTAATAATGATGGCATTTGTTAAGCGCTTACTATGTGCTGAGCACTGTTCTAAGAGCTGGGGTAAATACAAGGTAATCAGGTTGTCCCACGTGGGGCTCTCAGTCTTCATCCCCATTTTTCAGATGAGGTAACTGAGGCACAGAGAAGTCAAGTGACTTGCCCAAAGTCACACAACTTATCAGTGGCTGAGCTGGGATTAGACCCACATCCTCCGACTCCCAAGCCCGTGCTCTTCCCACTATGCCACACTGCTTCTCTAGTTCATTGGTGTAAGCAGCTGGCCAGGTTCCCGCAGGGGTTCAATTTGGGAAACGGAGGAGGAAGCCAAGAGCCCTGAGGAGAGGAGCCGCCCAGCGGGCCAGGTGTCCTATTAATAATGATAGTATTTGTTAAGCGCTTACTATGTGCCAAGCACTGTTCTAAGCGCTGACACCAATGTGGCCAGGGCAGTCGACTGCTTGTCGCGCCCTGAGTGGAGATGCCCCACATTCGGTTTGGAGAGTTCCCACCCACGGAACTACTCACAAATAACAGGCTGATGGGGCACAGTTCGGCGGCTTTACTGGGGAAATACAGAATTTTATCAGACCCCAAGAAAATCCCCCATCTACTAAACTGCCTTGGAAAAAGCTGCCACATCATCACTAAATGAGCTACTTATTTCCTTCTCAATTGTACGACATGACTCGATTTATTTTTAGGTAACCCAAAGTTCTAGAAAACAATTCACTCAGCTCACTTTTCCATATCTGATTTATGTACCCTTCAATCTGAGGGGAAGGATGCACGTTTGGGGATGTGTGAAATTAAAATGCATGAACTGTCCCAATTATTGTCTCAATAAAATGGAAAATTTCCAAATGATTAACAGTAAAAGCTGTTGTCAACAGTTAGGTAAAACAGTAACAGGCAGAATTTAGACGACAAGTAATTTCTACCTTATTGTACCACGACTCAATCGGACGTTAACTGTGACGTGATTCTGAGCAAAAGGGTGAAAACACTAAATCGACCAACACATCAGTAATGTATACTGCCAGCAGGCTTGGCTGACCGTGAGGGAATTTTTCTTAGTGCCATCTAATTACCTGCCTCAACACAGATGCTCCAGACATTTTGAGAACAATTTATATTAGATTATGTACAAGAAACAGAAAACAAGAGTTCATCTAATTTACAAAAATGCTTTCAATGGGAAAGCACCATGTTAGACACTGCCAGTGTGTCTTCCTACAGCTGGATTAGTCTTCCTGGTTGGCCCCTTGAACTCTACATTTCTCCTTTGACCCTGTTAAACATGTCTCCAGGTTTCAACTCCAGTGAGGAAAAAAAGACTTCTCTGTCCAGCTTTTCTTTCAAATCTCCAGACAATCCACTTGTATAAAAAAACTAAAGTGCAAACAAATGTGTATTGTACATATCAGACGTCTATAGCCCTTGCGGCTACTGTCCTGGGAGGCCAGTGCATTCAGAGGTGGATGAGCAGGGGACAGGCAGCTTCTTCCCCTCTTGACTTCACTGTTTTCAAACCATCCGAATTATGGGCATCTGCTCAGCAGTTTAAGCCAAGGCCTGTCCAGTGATCCGGGACCATCAGGAAATACTTGTCCATTGCTTCACAAAATCTAGTCCTGTACAGTTCTGGAGAGACTACAGTTGGCATTTTTCCTGAGGTTTTTGAAAATAAATGGGAAAAAAAATACGGTTAGGGCCCTCCACAAACAATTCTCTGAAATGCCATAGATCCCAATGGCACATTCTGAAAAGCCACCACAAAGGCACCATCCATTAGAAAGGCCTTGGTTCAGGTCCATCCACTGATTCTCTCCTGAAGTTATAAACCTCATAACTTTCTGGTCTGAGGTACTGGTTGCTCCCAGAGAGAATCAAAGAAGAAAGACCTTGCACAGAGAGAACATGACACAGAGATGATATTTTGAGGGGAACAGAAACAGAAACAAACTCCCTACCATTGGCTTTAAAGTACTCAATCAGCTCACCCCACCCACCTCACCTCAATAACAGCCCAGCCTCCACACCCCGCTCCTCTAACGCCAGTTTACTCACTGTGGCCCAATCTGGTCTCTCTCGCTGCCGACCCCATTCCCACATCCTCCCCATAGCCTGGAACTCCCTCCCACTGCATATAGGCCAGATCGCTACTCTCTCCACCTTCAGAGCGTTATTGTTAACATCTCCTCCATGAGGTCTTCCCCGATTAAGCCCTCTTTTCCCTGGCTCACTCTCCCTCCTGCTACATCTATGCACTTCACTCTGTGCCCTTTGGATACTTGATATTCACTTATACAATTATGTATAAGTCTTTAAAATATACATTATAAATTACTTATTAATTCATACTAATCATATTATTCTTTCCTTCTAGACTGTAAGCTCGTTATGGGTGGGGATCATGCCCACTAATTCTGCTGAACTGTACTCTCTGAAGTGCTCAGTACAGTGCTCTGCACATAGTAAGCGCTCAATAAATATGATTGATTGACTCACGGAAAGTACAAATACCTGCAGAGAAACAGTGAAAAGGCAAAGAGGAAGCGTACTTCTTGCTTCTGCTCCTGCCCTGAATCTGTCCTGGGGCTGGGCTCCTCACAAGCAGTGATGGCACTTGTGGACAAGGAACAGCTAGCAGCTGTTAAGTGGGTTACAATGTCCTATGAAACTTAAAATTTATCCACTCTTGCAGATTCTTGGGAGCATCCAACACCTAAAAATAACCCAGGTTTGTAATCTGCTTTGTGGCCAGAGATTGAGCAAAAAAATGGATTAAAAAAGAATAAACCTATACCCAAATACTGGAACTCTGAGAACAGCTTCCATACTAGTGCCTTCTAATTATAAGGGCTTTATCAGTGCTGGTAATAATAATAGTAGCAATAATAATTCAAGAAAATCTAAATGTGTAAACAACTCTTGGGCTAAACATTAAAAGGTCATAGTATCGATGACTCTAGTCTCAGGGACTCTAAAATTTAAAACTTGAGAGATGGGTCCATGGGCGAGCCTTGGAACTCAAGGACCAAAAATAAACACATCAACAAAAAAGCCCAGAAGAACTCCCCTGAACTTACTGGTTCAGGAAGCTTAGAAATAGGAGAATTTAGGGAAAGCCATTTATAAAAAAATTAAAAGGAAAGAAAAAGTAGAAACAGACAAGATGCATAATGTATCAAAAGAAAAAACTGATTCACCTTGTCCACCTAAAATTCCTGTTGATTTCACCACCATTTCAAGCTTTTTGTCCCATGTAAATGTTCGAATATAATCTGGTAGAAACAAAAATTGAAAGTAAAGTTATAGCTTTTTTGGATGAAAAGAGGGGAGAAGGAAAAAACAGGAACCAAGAAGCAAAATTACCAGTTTACCTGCCTCATAACTGCATATCCCTTGGGGATAAATTCAGAGAGACATTGCTAGAAAGGATTTTGCCTGATTTAGACAACAACCCTATAGTGTATGTTCTAAGAATAAACATGAGATGTCTTCTTTCCTTCTCTAGGTCAGATAGCACTCCACCTCCATTTGTTCTGATGGCCTCTGTTATATTTGCCACACTACCAATACTTGAAATTTCTGCTAAAATCCTTTTTATTTATGTTCTCAATTTTGGGGTGAAAAGTGCAATAATAATAATAATAATAATAATGGTATTTGTTAAGGGCTTACTCTCCAAAACCGCTACCTTGTTGGTATAATCTCTCTTCATATTCCGACTGGATTACTGCATCAGCATCCTTTCTGATCTCCCATCCTCCTGTCTCTTCCCACTTCAATCTATACTTCACTCTGCTGCCCGGATTATCTTTCTACAGAAACACTCGAGGCATGTCACCCCCCTCCTCAACAATCTCCAGTGGTTGCCTATCAACCTTCACATGAAGCAAAAACTCCTCACTATTGGATTCAAAGCTCTCCATCACCTTGCCCTCTCCCACCTCACCTCTCTTCTCTCCTTCTACAGCCCAGCCCACACACTCCGCTCCTCTGCCGCTAACCTCCTCACTGGGCCTCGTCCTCGCCTGTCCCACATCCTACCTCTGGCCTGGAACGCCCTCGCTCCTCACATCCACCCAACTAGCTCTCTTCCCCGCTTCAAAACCTTAGTGAGAGCTCACCTCCTCCAGGAGGCCTTCCCAGACTGAGCCCCTCTTTTCCTCTGCTCCTTCTCCCCTCCCCATCGCCCCTACTCCCTCCCTCTGCTCTATCCTCTTCCCTGCTCCACAGCCCTTGTGTGTATTTGTACATATTTTATTAAAGATGGTATATATCTATAATTCTATTTATCTATTTTGACGCTATTGATCCCTGTCTACTTGTTTTGTTTTGTTGTCTGTCTCCCCCTTCTAGACTGTGAGCCCGTTGTTGGGTAGGGATTGTCTTTATCTGTTGCCAAATTGTCCTTTGCAAGCGCTTAGTACAGTGCTCTGCACACAGTAAGTGCTCAATAAATACGACTGAATGAATGAATGCACGTGCCAGGCGCAGTTCTAAGCACTGGGGTGGATACAAGCAAATCAGTCTCAATCCTCATTTTACAAATGAGGTAATTGAGGCACAGAGAAGAGAAGTGACTTGCCCAATGTCACACAGCAGACAAATGGCAGTAGGAATTAGACCCCATGACCTGCTGACTCCCAAGCCCATGCATGCTCTATCTACTACGTATGCGGCTTCTCACAGGACTTCATAGGAAACAAATTCCTTCTTGAGCATAACTACCTATGTGAAGACCACTTCTGTAGTAGTTCAAAGTCAAGAAAATGACTACATTTTACCAGTAATGTTCACAAACCAGAGATGCAGCTGACAATAGAAGTGAAGGGGAGCCATTTCTGAAGCTCTATTTTTAGTGTAAAATGAGGGGTGTTGCTTTGTTATGCCCCTACTAGCCTGAGGGAAAGTATTCTCGTTACACAGACTACTGAAACAGTATAAGAAGCAGCTTGGGCTACTGGAAAAAGCACAGGACAGAGTAGAGAGACCTTATTTATGGTACTTGTTAAGCACTTACCATGTGCCAGGTACTAAGTGCTGGGATAGATACAAGCTAATCAGATTGAACACAGTCTTAATCCCCATTTTACAGGCAAGGTAACTGAAGCACAGGGGAGTTGAGACTTTTAGACTGTGAGCCCACTGTTGGGTAGGGACTGTCTCTATGTGATGCCAATTTGTACTTCCCAAGCGCTTAGTACAGTGCTATGCACATAGTAAGCGCTCAATAAATACGATTGATTGATTGATTGATTGATTGAGTGACTTGCCTAATGCCACACAGCAGACAAGTGGCAAAACTGAAATCAGAACTCAGGTCTTCTTATTCCCAGGCCCGTGCTCTTTCCGCTCGGCCACTCTGCTTCCCAGAAACCTGGTTTCTATGTCTAGCTCTGCCACTTGACTGCTGGGTGACCTTGGAAAAATTACTTAGCTTTTTGGTGAATCAGTTTCCTCACCATCTTCAACTGCTGGCTCTCCAATGGCTTCTTCCTCACTGCTTTCAAACATGCCCATGTCTCCCCTATCCTAAAAAAATCCTCCCTAGACCCCATGGCTCCCTCCAGTTATCGCCCCATCTCCCTCCTACCCTTCCTTTCCAAACTCCTTGAGAGAGTTGTCTACACCCGCTGCCTCAAGTTCCTCTCCTCCAATTCTCTCCTTGATCCCCTCCGCTCTGGCTTCCGTCCCCTTCACTTCACAGAAACCACCCTCTCAAAGGTAACCGAGGATCTCCTTCTTGTCAAATCCAACAGCCTCTACTCCATCTTAATCCTCCTCTCAGCGGCCTTTGACACTACGGACCACCCCCTTCTCCTGGAAACGTTGTCCAACCTTGGTTTTACTGACTCTGTCCTCTTCTGCTTCTCCTCTTATCTCTCTGGCCATTCATTCTCAGTCTCCTTTGCAGGTTCCTCCTCTGCCTCCCACCCCCTAACTGTGGGGTCCCTCAAGGTTCAGGTCTGGGTCCCCTTCTATTCTCCATCTACACCCACTCCCTTGGAAAACTCATTCGCTCCCATGGCTTTAACTACCACCTCTATGCAGATGATACACACATCTACATCTCCAGCCTTGATTTCTCTCCCTCTCTTCAGCCTCACATCTTCTCCTGCCTTCAGGACATCTCTACTTCAGTGTCCTCCCATCGTCTCAATCTTTACATGTCCAAAACAGAGCTCCTTATCTTCCCACCCAAATCCTGTGCTTCCCGTGACTTTCCCATCACTGTAGATGGCACCACCATCCTTCCTGTCTCACAAGGCCGTAACCTTGTTGTTATCCTGGACTCCTCTCTCTCATTCAACCTACGTAGTCAATTCTTCACTAAGTCCTGTCAGGCCCACCTTCACAATGTCGCTAAAATCCGTCCTTTCCTCTCCATCCAGATTGCTACCACATTAATACAATCACTCATCCTATCCTACCTGGATTACTGCACCAGCCTCCTTGCTGACCGCCCAGCTTTCTGTCTCTCCCGACTCCAGTCCCTACTTCACTCTGCTGCCAGGATCATTTTTCAATAAAAATATTCAGAACATCACCCCGCTCCTCAAAATTCTCCAGTGGTTGCCCATCCATCTCCATATCAAACAAAAACTCCTCACCATTGGCTTTAAAGCACTCCATCACCTTTCCTCCTCCTATATCCCTTCACTCCTCTCCTACAACCCAGCTCACAGACTTCACTCTTCTGGTGCTAACCTTCTCACTGTGCCTCGATCTCACCTGTCTTGCTGCTGACCCCTAGCCCACATCCTGCCTCTGGCCTGGAACGCCCTCCCTCCTCAAATCTGATAGACAATTACTCTGTTCCACTTCAAAGCCTTACAGAAGGCACATCTCCTCCAAGAAGCTTTCCCAGACTAAGCCCCACTTTTTCTCATCGCCCACTCCCTTCTGCATCACCCTGACTTGCTCCCTTTGCTCTCCCCACCCAACCCCACAACATTTATGTACGTATCTGTAATTTTATTTATTGGAATTGATGTCTGTCTCCCCCACCTCTACACTGTAAGCTCTTTGTGGGCAGGGAATGTCAGTACTTATTGTTGCACTGTACTTTCCCAAGTGCTTAGTACAGTGCTTTGCACACTGTAAGTGCTCAGTAAATACAGTTGAATGACATATGGGTTGTTTTTCTCCCTTAAGACTTGTGAGCCCTATGGAGAACAAGGACTGAGTCTGATGCGACTATCCAGGATTCACCTCAGTGCTGGGCACAGTTAAGCGCTGAGCAAAACTATAATTGTTCTTTTCTTTACTGAATAGATGAGGCTGCAAAATCATGTAGTTACTGGCTAAAGACAAACGTGAATTTAAACATCGAACAGATATTACTTACCAATAATTCCAACCACCAGCTCGTTGTTGGTGTCGTCTCGGCCTACCAACAGAGAGTAATCTATAATAAGGTGGCTAGAGAGGAAGTGGGAGTCACTGTGGATGGAGGCTTTCAGCACAGCCTTACAGTGCGATCGGATGTACAGAGGGTTATCCCGCACCATCTTCAACAGGTTTTCGTCTAGCAGGACCACATCGCAGCTTTCTTTCCCAGTGTCAGTTTTCACATTTCGATTCCTCAGAGAACCCTTCAGGTCAAAAACCTGTCAGAGAGAAAAGTTCTGAGTCACTGGGAGACTCAAAGGTCTGTCTGAGAGATCCTGCAAAATTTGGTGTCAAAAGTAATTAATTGGGTAATTGAAGTTTCTCTGAGGGACTGAACAACACTCACTGCAGTCTGTGAAAAAATTATTTTTCATCCCTTATAAGTCTGTTACCTTTATTATTAAAACTGGGGCTGGCACAAATATAGTCATATTTCAAAATCATGTGCAAATAATAATAATAATGGCACCTGTTAAGCGCTTAGTATGTGCAAAGCACTGTTCTAAGCGCTGGGGGGATACAAGGAGATCAGGTTGTGCCACGTGGGGTTTACAGTCTTAATCCCCATTTTACAGATGAGGTAACTGAGGCTCAGAGAAGTGAAGTGATTTGTCCAAGGTCACACAGCAGACATGTGGGGGAGCTGGGATTCGAACCCCAGACCTCTGACTCCAAAGCCCGTGCTCTTTCCACTGAGCCGCAAATGCTAAACAACAAGGAAATTTCCATGTTACAAAAGAAACACTAGCAAGAAGTAAACAAGAAGACTTGATAAACTAAGCCACTGAGACACTTCTGCCTAATCAGCCTTACCTAGATACCCAAACCTAATAGCAGAACCACATAACCAGCGAAAAGGTTTTAGTGGGAACGTCAGGAACTCTTTCTTTCCTTTCACTTTCCTCTAATAGCCACCACTTTCCCGAGGGTATGGCCAAGCAGGGCACTGCCCCTGGCTCCATGCCCTAGAGGCCCTGAGTTCCCTTAAGCTGCGGGGCCACTTGGTGGGGAAAAGGAGAGCCTTGGATTGGTACGAGGGGAGAGCAGGCGATGATGGAGATACTACACTGTCTGGGAATTCCACCACTTATTTCTTCCTCCCTCTCTCCCTCCCTCCTGTAGCTTGTCCCCGTGGAGGATGGGTGC